>NW_027137560.1:5388292-5954477 GCF_001692895.1 Cenococcum geophilum 1.58
TNNNTNNNNCTTTAGCNAATNCNTAGTTNNCTTTTTATCTTTAATATACCATAGATAGGTATTCTCTAGATATTCCCACTATTATTATCTATCTAAGCATTCTTCCGTAAGGAATCTTTCTAGTTAAAGTATTAAATCTCCTTCCTCTTAAACTTTTGCTAGATGCTATCTATATATATACTTAGCATTCCTATACTATTATTTATCTATTATCCAGTATATCCTTATAGGGTATTTCCAATTCTTTTCCTTTGGATTCTTATACATTTTATATATATTATCTATATATGCAATCCATAATAGCGTATAGTGTGCTAGGTGCTTTAGGTTAACTCTTAGCTTATCTTTATCCTTAAGTTTAAACCTTTATCGTACTAATCTAAACGTCGCAGCTTTGTTTATAGGTACTAAGACATATCTCTTACTTCTCTAGTCCTCTAACTATTCCTCTAGATCCTTTAATATTATAATTAATGCTCCCTTAATATGGTTTATTGCTTTTTCTATAATTAGGTGGTCTTAGATAACTTTTTTATCCAACTATATATAGAAATCTTCCTATTTATTATTATGTCGCTATTTATACCACTTTTAGTATAGCTGCTAAAGTATATACAGCTTATTCGTAAGAAAGTATCTTCTTATTACTATATTATAATAGCTCTTTATATATCGTTCTTTAAACCTAGTAGGAATCCCTAGATCCTCTTTACTTTCTAATTTAATAAGCCATTTAGCTCTTAGTGTGCCTATTCTTAGCCTATTAGTAATCCTTTATATAGGTACTCTGTCCCTTATACGTCCTAACGTACTAGATCTCTTATCTAGTTTCTGTTCCTGCTATAAGGTAATTCTCACTCTAAACTCCTCTATAGTTTCTTTCTTTTTGCGTCTTACGAGTAGATCCTTAAAGTCCTCCTACTTCTTAATCTTGGTATTAAACTCTCGATCTTTAGTCTAAATATCTTATTTAACTAGTAAGTCCTCTAGGTCTATATATCTATCTCCTAGTCTAACTGCTATTTATATTGCAGATTCTCTAATCTATAAAGAAGCTCCTTACCCCTTGCTTTTAGGTGTCCTAATTTATACTCTAAATTCCTAGTTCCTTAAATTCTTTAATCCTAAGCTTGCTTCTAACTTAAGCTTAGCTCCAGCCTTAGTCCAACTAGGCTTTACTAGTGTCCTTACCTTATCTTAAGAGTCCTAAATCTTACTTATTTCATCTTAAGAGTCTTATGCCGTTAGGAACACTTATCCTAAGCTTATTTATATATTCTTAAACTAAGCTACTACTCTACTCCATTGGTTTTCGTCTATTATAGGTCCTTAAGTATACCTTATCTCTTCTTAAGAATCTTAATCCTTTAGCCTTTTGCCTTTATTAAGTAGTAAGCTAGCACTAGCAATCGTCTACTTGCTTAATCGTTTTTAGATATTACTCCTTCCGTCTTATAAAGCGATGGATGCCGTATCTAATAGTGTTATAATGCCCGTTACTAAACCTTACTTTATAGCGGTTTTAGTCTCTACTTCTATTACGTTATTAAGGTTTAGATACCCCTAGTTAGTTTCCTTACTATCCTCATCACTATTAATTAATAAGTACTCTAACTCTATTATTATTATTACTAATCTTTATCCGTATATTACTATAATATCTTAATCTAGCTCGTAGAGTCGATTTTAATCTTCGTCTAACTCTTTAATTCCTTTAAGTCCTCTTAACTCTAGCTCTTATGGCTAATAGCTTGCACCATACTTAGCGTCTTTATAAATTTGGCATGCGTTATTATAATAAAACGCAAAACTTCTAATTAAACATTCTTTTATTCCTTGCAGCGTACTATCGTCCCTCTATACGTATATGTTATATACTACTAGTCTAGTTCCCTTTACTATGTAATAACTCTAACCACTTTTATAGTCTTTAGCGAAATAACCCTATTTTCCGTAATTTATATAAGCTCTATCTTTAAACCATTATTTTTACTATAGAGTTCGCTTAAACGTCTTCTATTACTAAGATCCTTGGTTTAGCCTATACTCCTTAATCCTATAATTACTTAATCCTTAACCCCTAGGTTTCCATAGTTTCTTACTCTATTTTTTTTAGGTTTCTTTAGTACTACTTAGGTCTATTAGCTCTACGCTATACCATAATTTCTAATTTAGCTTTAGTTGTTATGTGCTTTATATCTTATACGACTATAGAACTCTATCCTAGCCCCTCTTAGCCTATTCCCTTTAGAAGATCCTATTATTAATCTTAATTGCTTAATCTATTAATTCCCTTAGGGTGTCCGCATTTTCTATCAAAATAATTATATCCTAGACTTTAGCTTTAAGTCCCTATTTATACTATACCATAAGCGCCTTATTATTCCACTTAAGTTATATAGCTAGCGTTTAGAATTATATTGTATACTTAATTACTAAAGTTTGTTATATTAGGTCCTAAAGCTTTCTTTTTGCTATAGTTATTGTTTCTAGGTTCCTAAATATTTATATAAGTCGCTCTATAAATCCATTCTAGCTTAAAAATATAAACCGTACTTCTTAGTTTGTTGTTATTATTCCGTTTACTTATATCTCTATAAGGTAAGACTTAAACTATTTAAGTGCTCTTTCTAATAAGAACAATCCTATATATGCTACTTAATCCATAATTATTACTAGCTTTGCTTCTTTTTGTGTAACCTTAAAGTATATTTATATAAGGAATCCTTTAAGCTTTAATCTCTCTCCTAAAAATCTTTTAATTAATAGTAACTTAACCTTTACTACTCCTATCCCATTAATCCTATTTTTAAGTGCCGCATTATCTCCTATTAACTAATTAACTATTATTTATAACTGTTTTACTTTTTTTTTTTTTTTTTTTTATCCGTTGTATTATACTACGTACAATACTGACGCTTCAGCCTCTAGGCTATGGCGCTATAGTTCTATATACATGAATCCTTCCTAGGCAGCTTAACATGTACTAGTAGCTAAGTGGACACTCTAGCCCGTTTTAAATACTAGGGGGAGCTCCTAGCCTATTGGTGTTTTGTCCTGATATCTTGCTTACTATGGTCTAGTTTATGCCAAGAAAATCGCACTAAGGAAATCCTNGCTCTTTTATCTATTTCTGCCGTATTCTGCCGTTCCTAGAGTAGAAAAAGCGCTCTAAAAGAANNATTTTTATTAAATAGTTTTGCACTTAAGAATAAGAGGCGTTACAATAGCTTGCTAGCTTAGAAGCAGCTACCAATTACCCCTAAAGCGACTTTTTATTCTGTACCCTATCTCTTCTCCTTGCTAAAGAAATGGGTAGGGAATTAGTAATTAATAGGTACTCTCCCCAAAAAATAACCTACTAATGGTATTTTATAAGGGCGAACCTCGTTACGTAAACCCACTCCCATAGGAAAATTTTTACGAAGTTGTCTTTTATAGGGTATTAAAACACCAAATCGCCTATTACACCTTAAATTTTAACGTGCTAAAGGTAACACGGGCCGGCCCCTTCCCCTCCCCTACTAATAGCCACCCCCATCTTGCGGCATCTGCGGTACCGCCTATAGTGCGGGCGTATGTATGTTATTGGTTGTTGGCGGTGTCGTGCGTTGTGGTAAGAGGTCGGTCTCTGCAGCGCGATGGCTGTAGAATAGGTTGTGGAGGTCTCGTCTGCAGGCGGCGATGGCTATAGACAGGTTGTTGAGGTCGTCTGCAGCGCGATGGCTGTAGACAGGGTTGTGGAGAGGTCGTCTGCAGCGTAATGGCCGTAAGACAGGTTGTGGATAGGTCGTCTGCAGCGTGATGGCTGTAGACAGGTTGTGGAGGTCGTCTGCAGCGCGATGGCTTGTAGACAGGTTTTTGGAGAGGTCGTCTGCAGCGTGATGGCCGTAGACAGGTTGTGGAGGTCGTCTGCAGCGCGACGGCTGTAGACAGGTTGTGGAGAGGTCGTCTGCAGCGTAACGGCCGTAGACACAGGGTTGTGGAGGTCGTCTGCAGCGGCGATGGCTGTAGACAGGTTGTGGAGAGGTCGGTCTGCAGCGTAATGGCCGTAGACAGGTTGTGGGGAAGGTCGTCTGCAGCGCGATGGCCGGTAGACAGGTTGAGAGAGGGTCGGTCTGCAGCGTGATGGCTGTAGACTAGTTGTGGTGGAGGGTCGTCTGCCAGCGTGATGGCTGCAGACTGGTTGTGGTATAGAGGTTGCGCGTCCGGTGACGTGTCCTCAGGGGCTATATAGCCCTGCGGCGGCCATAGCGACGACGACGGAGGGAGCGAAGGGGAAGACGACGACGGGAGGAGCGAAGGGGGAGACGACGACGGAGGAGAGCGAGGGGGAGACGAGACGGGACGGAGGGACGCGAAGGGGAGACGACGACGGAGGAGCGAAGGGGGAGACGACGGACGACGGAGGGGGAGCGAGGGGGAGGGGGAGACGACGACGGAGGAGCGAAGGGGGGAGACGACGACTAACTGTTTTTTACTATTATAGGGTTGTTATAAGTTAGTGTCTGCTATACTAGGTGTCGTTACCTAATCCTAACGTAGTTGCCGCCGTTAATGGCGTTATAGTGGCTGCTTTTAGTAGTATATTATTTAACTTTTATAAAACTATAACTGTAGTAGTAATTATATAACGAAGCCTTGTAGTAGAAACTACGGTTAAACTTATTAATAGGCTAAGTATATAGGTATTGCAAGTAAGTTAACAACGTAATAATAACTAGTGGAGTAGTTACCTAATAGATTAACTCTAATTATATTCTAAGAATTACTATAAGGAAAGAACTATCTAGGTAGGGACTAAGGGTCCTTAAATACACAACCGTACTCCTAAGAAAGTCGTTACTCTATCTACTCTATCTACTCTATTCGCTCTATTATAGATCTCGTAGATTATACAGATTACATAGATTACATTACGTGACTCTACTTACTATTCCTCGTTATATAGTTCTACGGGTTCCATCCTAGACCGTACTTATATTAACTAACTAGCTTCTTTCAACTCCTCTCTAAGTAGTCGTAACATTGTACTTAAAGCGTCCGTAACACGTAGAAGATTTTAAGGGTAAGGTTAATAAGGCTGAATAGCTCCTTATAGATATAGAAATTAAGAACTACTCTCCTAACTAATACTTTACTAAGTATAGTAAGGTAAATGGTATATAAACCGTTACTGTTCTTAATAACTAATTTACGCTCCATTCTATTATAAAGTTAGATATCTTTAATAAGCTAAGGGAGAGTTTTATATTCTCCTTTAATAACAGATACTTAGTAAATGTTTTCTATAGTATTATACCAGATACTAGAGCTATAGGAGTATCTATAATAGGAGAACCTTAAGTTTAAGCCCTTTAGCAACTTAATAGCTCTATTTAGATTAACTATTTAATGGTAGGCCAATATACGATTTGTTTTAGTAAGGGTACTGCAATTTCTTTTAGCACAATTAGGGTCCAAACCCCCTTAGGGCATATTACTTTCCATATTATTCCTATAAATACCCTATTTCTATTTTACATTAAAGATATAGATAAATTAGGCGTTAAGCTTAATAACCTTAAAAATATACTCGTTTAGGGAGATAATTAGGTGCCTATTATACGTAAGTAGGGTTACCCCTAGTTGCTCCTTTATTAACTAGAAAAGAGTATTACTTAAAGCTACTTAACTAAGTTAGAGTTACGTTAACTACACCGTCGCTTTAACCACCTATCTATTTACTAACTACTTAAGGTCCTTTAGCGAGTAGGCCATAAAGTTAAGGTTAAGGCGATTAAGCACCTTATAAAGTACTACTATTACTACTAAATAAACCAGAAGTCCCCTAGCTAATTTAAGTTTAGCCTTAAAGATAACTATAACTTTAACTTCTGTATTATTATTAACGTTATATATCTTAACGGCAAGCTAGTACTTTAAGTTATTAACTTCTTAACCTCCTTCTAAGCCGCACGTTTCTTAAAGGATATATTAGCTAGGAACGCATAGGATACCCTTTAATTATACTGGATTAATATTTACTTAGGACCCCCTAACTAAATCGTCTATAATATAAGAAAGAACTTCTTATTTATAGAGTTTTAATAATAGATAAGGGTAATAGCAATTAAGGTTAAGGAAGTCCCTATTAAGGCATATAATAGTATTAAAAAAGTAGAGTAATATTATACGCCATTACGCCGCGTATATAAGATTATCTCTTTAGAACTAGAGGATGCTAGTAAAAAACTTACCTTATAAATAGCTGTTAAAGCTATTAATAATTCCGCTNGCCNNGATAGACTTATANCTANATTANTAGTCTTTAGCGCCTACCCTTAAATAACTAATAATTCTCTACTATCTCCCTTTATTATATAATAAGCTAAGGCTATTTATAAGGCAATAAAGGAGGTGCGACATCTCTACGCTATATACTAGGTTAATAATGCGCTAGGAATAAGAAATAGCCTAAATACCTTAACTATACTTAATCTGCCACTCTAGTCTAAGGTACGCGTATAGCGTAAAAAGGGAGGGTAGTTAGGCCTATATTAACTTATTATAATTAATAGTTAAACTTATACTATTTAGATGCCTTACAAACCCACTTAATTCCGTTTAACTATTATTAAGCCTTACTATAAAGATAATAGTTTTAAGCCTTTATAGGATGCTATAGAAAATACCCTAAAGGAGAACCACGATTAATGTGCTCTAAAAGGCGACTATAATCCTAATATAATTATAGTAGATACGCTATAACTATAACGCGGTAAAGGTCGCCTGAAGGGATTATAAAATTACTAATATCTTATTAATTTTAAAGAGTAATTTGTTACCGCTATTAAGAATAAAGTTAAGCTATTAATGGCCTTTATAACAGCTAAGGAGAAGGCTGACTTTAAACTTATAAAATAGCTCTAAAGGGAAGGTCGTATTATAACTCTAAGAGCTCCTTTTTAAGCATCTGATAAATAGGAGATTAATAGTCTTATTATAAGAGGAGTCTTTAAATTTAAGAAGTATAACCCTACTAAGTTTAATGGAGTTTGTATCTTTAAGTTAAGAATAGTTAATAAGATTAAGGGTAAAGCTATTAACGCCCTATTTAAGAAATTAAAGCTTATTATCTAAGGTTACAACGATAATAGTAAGAAGGTAATTCTTACGCAATCTCCTATAATTTAACGAGCTAGTTAGTGAGTTATTATTGCACTAACTCCCTCCCTAATAAAGAATAGAATGGCAGTCTATTTATAAGATATTACTTAAGCCTATACCTAATTAGAGACGCACCTTTAGCGCTTAATATTAGCATACCTTCTAGAGCAAATTCGCCACTAGTATCCTAAAAATACGATTATGGTTATGCTTAAGCCATTATATAGAATCGCAGAGGTAGGAACTTACTAGTGGGCTACCTATAGTAAGCACTATAAAGAGAAGCTTTTAATAACTACTTTTATATTTAATCCCTACTTCCTTATTATAACCACGGGAACCCTATTTAGAATTATTAGTATATAAACTAATAATATAATTATCTTAGGAGATAACCAATTCTTAGCTCTTAAAGAAGATAAGCTAGTAAAGGTAAATCTTATAGTAAAGCTAAAGGAAAAGCTTAATTTAATAACACTATTACTTTTTAATAAATGCATCTTCTCCCTAAATAAGGATTCTATTGCTTTACGCCAGAAGGGTTAAGGTAAGAAGATTAACGTTATTAACGTTAATTCCCCAAAATAAGGATATATAGAGTAATGCGCTCGCGAAGCTTATATTACTTCTATCTATTAACCTAAGGCTTTATTTAATCTCTCTATTGCCGCCTAATACTAGGAACTAACTAAGGATAACATTCTTACCCTAAATAAACGTCTTTCCTAGCAAATAAACCATCTTAATTAGGGATTACTTTACATGCCTATTAATCTTCCTACTACTAAGCTCTTTATATTTATTAATAAATTATTTATAAATAATAAAGATTTTAGCTCCTAGTTAGGATATAAGATTATTATCGCGAATAAATCTACTAGAGAGAATAACTTTACAATTTACGGCAACCTTATTTATTAAAGCTTAAATAAGAGTAAGCGTATTACTTAAAGCGTTTTAGCATTAGAGATATATAGAATAGTTAGTGGAGTTAATATAGTAATTATAATTAGAACTACCCTAAAGATAATTATAGATTGACTCGAACTTCCCGTTATCCCTATAATTATATACACCGACTTATATTCCCTCTATAAGTATTTAATTAAGCTTAGTAGTACAAAGGAGAAGCACCTTATAATTAATATTATAGCACTTTAGCAATCCTATAAGTGTTAAAAACTCTTTAAAATTTAATAAATTAATAGCTAAGATAACCTAGTAGATATAATAACAAAGGCGAACCCAAATAAGGCACTAGAGACGTTTATTAATATAAATACTCTATATATATAAGTTAAAGGTTAGGTTAAAAGGGAGTCCCTAGAAATTTCCTAGTTACGTAAGGGTTTAAGATGTCTAGGAACTTTAACCGGCGGTTAAAGTTATCTAATTGGTTAGATTCTCTTACTAAGACTTTTTTTAGAGGGGGGAGTATAACATTCTGCAGACCCTAACTCCAACTAGCTAATTAGGATTTTCCATCCCCAGAATAGAAAATCGCTATTAGCTTGCTTATAACTAGCGCCTTAGCGGCCCTAACGCGACGTTTACCTACGACCCCTTAGTAAGAGAGCACTACGTGCTAAGAGGCAAATTTTAGGACAGCGAGACTTATATTATAATGGCAATAGTAAGTAAAAAGGATTTATATTTGTTATGCTAGTCAAGCAGTATTTATATATAAATAGTAACTATAAAAGAAGAGTTGCTAGTGTTGGAATAAGGCAAGCAGTTATCACGTAACGCCGCGGCACTAGCGTAGTGAGGAGTCTTAAGCTCCTTACCCTTCCTCATTCTAAGAAATAAGTTTTATTAACTAATATCACTATAACCTACTCGAGTAGTCGTTATTGGTGAGTCACCCTATATGACTAACAATAATAAAGGTAAAGGTTAAATCTACTATAGGGGAAGAATCGACAATAGGGATTAAAACTCTATTAGATATAATATCTATCGCTTTATAAGATATAAGAGAAGTAAGATAGCGAGCTACTTTGGTACTTAATAAAGGCAAAAGGCTAAAGGCTTAAGATTCTTAAAAAGAGATAAGAGAAGCTTAAGATTTTTAAAACGGGATAAGATAAGCTTAAGGGCCTATAACAAATAAAAATTAATAGAGTAGAGTATAGGCTTAGTTTAAAAATAAATAAATAAGTACGGGATAAAGGTTTCTAGAGTACTAAAATTCTTAAGATAAGATAAGGGTACTATAGACGCCTAAATAGACTAAGGCAGAAGCACAGCTTAAGAAAGAAGTAAGCTTAGGGTTAGAAGTACCTATGCTAGGTAAACAAGATATTTAGCCTTGGAGTTAAATAGTTAATACTAAAATTATAGAGTTTAAGAATCTAGCAGATCTAATAGTTAGATATAAACTAGGAGAAAACTAAAAGGATTTAAAAATAGAATTAAAGGGTAGTAAGAATAGCGAGGATACTACGGACTAAAGATACTAGGTAAGCTAAAGATAGCCTTAAAAAGGGTTACTAATAGGCCTAAGATAGGCACGCTAAAAGTAAAATAGCTTAAAGAATTAGAATAAGAAGAGGACTTAGGAGTTTTAACGATATTTAAAAAACGGTATATAAAAGGCTATTATAAAGTAGTAATAATAAGATATTTACTTATAGATAGATTATATACGCTTATAAAGCTATACTAAAAGTAGTATAGGCAGCGATATAATAATAGTTAGGAAGATTTTTACCTATAGCTAAACTAGAGAGTTATTTAAGATTAAGCAATTATAGAAAGACGTATAAGTTATATTAAGGGAGTATTAATTATAACGTCTAAAAATCTAGAAGAAGAATTAGAGGATTAAAGATAAGAAAGATAGATCTTAATACCTATAAATAAAAGACTAATATTTAGATTAGCTAGATAGAGGTTTAAACTTAAGGATAAGAATAAGCTAAGAGTTAACCTAAAGTACCTGGTATATTATATATTAGTATAGATCGCATATATAGACAATATATATAATATACATAAAAACCTAAAAGAAAAGAATTAGAAATACCTAATTAGGATATATTAGGCTCTAGATAAGCGATAATATAGAAATATTAAGTATATATATAGCTAGTATTTAGTAGAAGTTTAGGAGTTAGATAACTTAATACTTTAACTAAAAAGATTTCTTATAGAAGAATACTTAAATAGATAATAGTAGTAGGAGTTCCTAGAGAATGTATATCTATAGTATATTAAGAATAAAAAGCGAACTAAGTATTAGCTAAAGAATAAGCTAAGTATATAAGGATTAAGCAGCTAATAGTTAGAAAAAGTAGAGGTTTATAAAACTAAAGAAAGCTAGTAATAAAGCCTTAGACCTCTAAAGGAATTTAAGAATAATACCTAAATTTATAAGTTAATTAGTAAGATTAATAGTTTAAAGTGCTAATAGATAGTAGAGTAATAAGGAACTATATCTTACTAGTAGTAGTAAAGAGGATAGAGCTACTATATAGACAGAAAAAGCACCCTTATCTATTAGTTATAATTTTAGGAGATTTAATAGCCTATAGAGGAGGTATTATAAATCTTAAAATAGGACCTATTTAGATAACTATTAAAGGAAAACGGATTAAGATATTTTTTAATATCCTACTATTAGGACGGGATAAGGCAGTATTAGGTATACCTTAGTTATAGAAATACAATCTAAAGATTAATTGGGTTATAGGTTAGGTTAATAAAAAAATATTTAATAATATAAGAAGTGTATAGCAGCTAAATTAGTATAGTATTAAGTTAAAGCGATATATAAGGAAACTAAAAAAGGGTTATCTTATATACTAAAGAAATACTATAAATATAGTAAGAAGCTATAGAGCCTAGAAAGTAAAAAGCTATTAGAGTATATAGTATAGAACTATAAAATAGAACTAAAACTAGAAATAAGTCTAAAGTTCCTTCTAATGTATAAACTAACTTAAGAAGAGTTAAGAGTACTTAAAGAATTTATCTAGAAGAACTTATAAAAAGGATATATTAGACTATTATAGTTATTAGTAGGATATCTAGTGCTATTTATACTAAAGAAAAATAGGCAACTTAGGCTATATATTAACTATAAATAGTTAAATAGCATTACTAGAAAGGATAGATATCTTTTACCCTTAATTAGTAAGATTTAAGATAAAATAAGTAATATATAAATCTTTATAAAGATAAATCTAAGATAGGTATACTATTAGATTAGGATTAAAAAGGGTAATAAATAAAAGGCAGCCTTTAGGTTAAAGGAAGGACTATATAAACTATTAGTTACGTAATTTAGACTTATAAACGTACTAGTAATATTCTAGAAACAAATTAATAATATATTAGGAGAACACTTAAATAAGTTTATTATAGTATACTTTAACAATATTATTATCTACTTAATAACTAAGGGAAAATACGGAGAATACGTTAAATAGGTTTTAGAGAGACTATAGGAAGAATAGATACTAGTAGTAATTAAGAAATACGAGTTCTTTATAAAGAGGATAGATTTTATTAGATTTATTATTAAACTAAGTTATACTAGTATAGACCTAAAGAAAATAGAAGTTATAGTAAATTAGTAAAAACTAGAGAACGTAACGCAGTTAAGGTTATTTTTAGGGATTTATAATTACTATAGAAGGTTTATAGCGTAATAGTTAAAGAATATTAAACCATTTATAAAGCTTAAAAAAAAGGAACTATAGGTATAGAGAGATAAGTAAGGGAAGTTATTTAGGGAACTTAAGAAGTTATTTACCTAGAAACGTACTAAGTATAAACACGTAAATCCTTATATAATTTATCTATTCCTTATCCTATAGCCTAACCAATTCTAGCGCCCCCAACGCTTTTACAACTAACCTATTTATATCCTCTCTTAGTAGTTATACTACTACTAATATAAGGTCTATAGTAGCTAAGGTCTAAATCTAATTACTTTACTAATAATTAAGAAATAAATCTTATTACCTATTTATTAATAATAATTCATTGCTTAACGTCCGATTTGGATCCCTATTGGGCCCACGCAGACTACTCCTTATTTACATATGGGGAGAAAACTCTATTTAAAAAAAATGAGAAAACCCTATAATCCATTTCCCCGCCTTTTAGGACTTGCCTACTTAGCGCCTACGAGTCGCCTATAGTGCTCTACTACCTTACTATTTAACCTCCTTAGGAACCACTACTGCCGTAATAAGCCTACGGACGCGCTAGTATTATAAACTTTTACTTTACTACTATAGAGTTACTAGGGGGCACCTACTACTCGCCCCCTTGCCTTTTATTACCATTTCCCTTATAACCCGGAACTAATTTAGCATATTTTAACTAATAAGCTACTAGGTAACCGCCTTAAGGCCTTTTTATATTAAGAGCAGTGTATTATAGTTCTTTGTGCTAGCTGCTAAGAGCATTATTTCTTAATTAGTGTATAGGGGGCATAGCAGTATTACGTGTTTCGGTGTCTGTCTTAGCTAGCCATATTCGCATCTTAGGCTACCTACTAGGACACCCACCTAGTAAAGCCAATCTTTTAGTCCTATTATTCCTATTCTTAAAAGTGTTGCTATTATATTTTTTACCTTTATTAGGCCTTCTCGGAGCCCTTAGGTATTTACCCCCTATAGCGTTAACTATGCTATAGCTTAGGTTTGTCTTACCTAAGTTAGCCTCTATACCTTTAACTTCTATTTACCTCTCCAGCGTTAGTCTAACCAGTATTGCATTACGGTAGATGGTTTCCTGGCGTTCTTATATATTCTACTTTAGCTCCTTTCTCTATTTTATTGTTATTTTTGCTAACCTCTTATATATCTC
This sequence comes from Cenococcum geophilum 1.58, assembly GCF_001692895.1. NCBI lineage: Eukaryota > Fungi > Ascomycota > Dothideomycetes > Gloniales > Gloniaceae > Cenococcum > Cenococcum geophilum. The sequence goes on from NW_027137560.1 coordinate 5,401,265, forward strand.
CCTTCCTCCTCTATATAGGCCTGGGCCCTAAAGTAATACTATTCTTCTTCTACTTTCTTTACCTGTTTCTCTAATATCTCTTCCCTACTTTAGGGTTGTTGGTTTATTCTCCCTAGGGTCCCTCTATAGTTTACTTAGGCGTATCTTAATATACTTTATAATATTAAAGTTATGTTTATTTTGCGTCCTTTATATTACAGCGGCTTTAATATATAACTATAGGGGGGGAATATTAGATTCCTTCTTAAGTAGTGCTGTGGCCGTTTGCTTATACCCGCCTATAATACTCTAAAGGCAGGCTGTTTAGACCTTTTAAAGTAGTTTAAGAAGTAATTTTAGGGGGCCCTTTTTAGTTTCTCTAATGGCCCAAATACTGGATCTATATGTTATAGTTAGCCAGACAACTACTATATATAGTAGGCGTAACCTCTAAAAGCATGGACCCTATATAGAATTAACAATCCTAGATAAAGTAATAAACTATACTTAGCCTTTATAGGCCGCTTACGCCGTATATACGCTCCACTAGAGCTTACTATCTACCCATACTTCTAGTACCCTTAGGCCCTAAACTAGTTAACCCCTAAAGCCTTAGATGCGAATTATATGCTAAAGATCTGCAGATTGGTTGCGTTTTCTTATAAAATAGATTAGCTAGTATTTCTCTAGTAAAAATTGGACTCTATAACGTCTTGCCTATTCTATATAAGTGTTATAGGCTTTCTCTAGTATTCTGTAATTCTCTGCGGCTATTAGCCCGTATATAATTAGGTTTATATTATTAACAAAGCCTATCCCCTAGGTCGCCCCTTTTTTAAAGGAGTTAAGTAGGTTGCTTATAAAGAAAAGGAAGAGTATAGGCGAGAGGGGTAATCCTTATGGTATTCCTGTTGTAACTATAATAGGGGGGCTCTAGTATCCGCTAAAGACCAATAATGTTTCTTTCTAGCCTGTAAACCCTTAGATAAATTATATAATCCATTTTAAGAAGCCCTTTGCCCTAAGGATATACAGAAGACGCTCGTAGGGTATATTATTGTAGGCACCACTAATATCTAGGCTAAGCATTAATACTACGAAGTCCTTTCGCATCGCCTATGTAGATTTAATAGTAGTAGCGAGTAGCGTAAGTGCTGATAGTATTAAGCGGTTCTTTCTTGCCCCTATTTAGCTTTATGGTAGTAAGGCATGTTCCTCTACCGTATCTACTATACGTTCCGCTATTACCCTTTCTAAGATCTTACTAAGGGTGTTTTCTAAGGTAATAGGGCGGTAGCTTCCTGGGATTAAGTAATCTGCTTTACCTTCTTTTTATAGAACAACCGTTGTTATAGATCTTCCAAGTCGTGGGTAGTAGCCTATAGCAAAGCATGCTCTAGCTATATCTGCAAGCTAAGGTGCTATAAGTGGCCTACAGGTTTTTAGGGCCTTATTTAGAATCCTATCTGGTCCTAGTACTATATTATTTAAAAGGCGGCTAATAGTTCTAGCCATTTCCTCTATTATTATGTCGCTGTCGACCTATAGGCGAGTCACTAGTGTTTTACCCGTAATATTACTAAGGTCTACTAGAGCCGGTTAGGGGAAGAACCTTTCTATAAGGATCTCCGCCTTCTTATTATTGTCGTTTATAGCCTATAATTCTCCTACTCTTCGTAGGGGTAGTAGGTATAAATCTTCTACTAGGCGCCCTGCCTTTTTTTTTGCCTATTTCGCTATAGCCTAAAGGCCCTTGTTATAGGGGAGGCTTAGGTTAGAAGTATACTTATTTATAAACTATCTCCAGTTATTACTTGCTTTTTTTTTAGGGTATTCTTTAGCTGGTTTCTTATATCTTTATATTATCTCTTATCTTTAGGGTCGTGGCTGCTTATATATTTCCTTTTTACTCGTTATTAGCTGGTAACCAGAACTACGCATTGTGTAGACCATGCGTATCGCGTATAGGGGCCCGGTTTTAAGATCGGGCAGTGCTCTTCTAGCCTATTTTTAATCGCTACCTAGATCCTTTCTAGTCTTTGGTTAATTTCCTTAGGGGTAGCTAATAAGCCTCGCTTGTTTAATATTAGGTGGATTTCTTCTAGGTCTTAGAGTTATTATTTAACTATATTAAGGAAACTGTCTATCTTAAGCTTCCTTATTGCATATCTTTTTCTATTTAGTTGCGCTTTAGTATCTAGGTTTAGTTATATCTAGATAAGGATATAGTCTAGGGTAAGTGCCTATTCTTCTTTAGGGTTATACCTTTTAAGTCTCTAATATAGGCCTTCGTCCATAAATATAAGGTTAATTATACTTTTAGCGGTGCCTTATTACCATATAATTACTCCTAGGGGGGTAGCTAGCTTAAGGCCCTAGATATCTATAGCTCTTAGTAGGTACTCTAACTATTAATCTATAGCAATATAGATACCCCCCTACTATAGGTAGTAGAGGTTTATATCTCCTAATAGGATAAACTCTATACCTTCGGTTTCTAGTAAGCTTATTACTAATATAATATTCTCTATTTATGGGACCCCTTTAACCCTAGGGTTATATACATTAATAATTTATACCGGTCCCCTATATATTTAGATTATTATAACTATAACATCTAGGTTAACTGCCTATTATAACTATAAGGATAGGCTAATAGTCTTACTAATTATAAAGCACATATATATAGCTGCTTTTAGTTTATATAGGAGCTGGAATCCTTAGGGGCAGTATATTAATTATATAAAGGTATTATAATACGGCTCTTGTATAGTAAGGATATAGTATTTCTCTAGGTCTAGACTATCTAGTAAGGGCCTTATAAGGCGGTGGTTTATATTACCGCAGTTATACTATATAATAGATAGGTGGCGGACCCCTAGCGAGGGTCCTTTAACTCTCCTTTATTCCTCACTTCTTCTATTTCTACTTTCTCTAGGATATTTAAAGCTTCTATCTCTTATATTTACACCCTAGTTACTACTTATTTTATATAGAGCTTTCTATTCCCATATCTTGTATTCCTATTAGCGCTTCTATATCTAAATCTATTATTATTACCGGTTCTTTCCCTATTCTTACTGGTCGGCTATATACCCTTTATAAGTCGGCTATAAATATTATATTTGCCGTATTAAGTCTAATTCTTAATTATCCTGGTCTTAAGCCTACTATTACTGTCTATAGGGGTCTTCCTACGGGGCGTCCTCTCCCTTATATCCCCTATAACCCTTATATCCCTAATTAGTTTAGTAATATCGCGCGGTATCGCTTCTGGCCCGTTAAGGCTTAGGATAGCTAGCCTAGCCCTTTAGTATTAAAGGTAGGAAACGCTAGGAAGGCACCTATATCCCCCTAGCTTATTGCCTATTATTTCCATTTATATAACCTAGCGTGCAGTTATTCCCGCAGCTATTAAGCCCTTACCTTTTATCTCCTATATTAAATACAGTCTTTTCTCTCCTACGCCTTATATATGCTTTAGTAGCAGTTTACGTATTTTATTTAGTCTTAATTTAAGCAATGTCTTATATTATAGGGGCCTGCACAGTGGCCGCAGTATACCTGTGCTACGCATATAGATTAGGTATATCCCTATTATATATAGCAATAGCATTATTCTAGGCGTAGTCTATGGTTATAGAGCCTTATATTGTATATAAGGCTATTTATAATTATTCCTTTTTAGATAAGGAGTTTTTACATTCCTAGTATATATATACTGATAATAAGGGAGCTATACGTTCGTTTAGCGTCTCCCTAGTAAGTCTCTAGCGACCCTTATATCCTCTCATTATTCTTATTATATACTTAGTTTACATTTTCCTATTAAAGCTATTAGATTTAGGTGATTTTAAGTCCTAATATAAGGCGTTCTATTTATCTTACTATCTCCTATATAATTGCTATATTGTCCGCCTAGCATCCCTTTTCTACCCTAAGGCTTATAGGAACCACTAGGACTTTAACTAGGTAATCCTTATAGAGTACTTTTATACCAATACGTTCTCCTAGCCTATCCCCTGCCCTTATAGCTTATTTCTTTACCTATTAGTCTTTTAAGGTAACTCTAATATCTCCGCTCTTAAGGTATTAGACTATAATAGCGTTATAAACCTCTTTATGTATCTTTATAAGGACTTCTGTTTCTAATTATCCTCTAAGCCCCTCTACTTATTCTATATTTAGTTATATTATAATTATATACCTAGTTATTAACTTAAGGGGGGTAGGTTCCCTATGCTATAAAAGTACAGCTATAGCGGCCTAGGTGCGGTTCGCTAGTAAAGGGGGGTTATACTTATTTTTAATTTTGCTTAGCCGTTAGAGGATTTAATTAAGGGTTTGCTAAAGGGGCGCCTAAGGTTCGCTAAATTAGCGAAGCCATTTTGCTAGCTATATTAGTTTATTATAGCTAACGGTTACTCCCCTATAATTCTAGATACTAAACGCGTCTAATAGGCTTTATATTGTATTAGATGCCTTTTTAATAGAGGTATTTCCGCTTTATAGTGTAGTATTCGCCCATCTTTATTATAGAGGGCTATTGCTAGGCGTAGTTCTAGCGGTCGCGCGCGAGTGCAAGCCACCGTCGTTTAATGTGTGCCTCCCCTGCAATGCATGCATCTCAGGGGGATTCTCTAGGTGTTTTTCAGGGTTCTTTTAGTTGGTTTTGGTCTTTTTGGGCCGGGTGTAGCAAGAGCTCCTTTTTTAAGTGTCTATATATTATTACCTATTTATTATTAATGTAAATAAAGGTATAAATAACTATATAATAGCCTACTCCTTCCTCCTTTTAATAGCCTAGTATAAATAAGTAGATATCTATTAGGCTCTCTTTTTTCCTAGCTAAGCCAACCTTTACTTTTTCTATAGATAGTAATGTCTCTTATAGCCTTCCTTATAATAGTTAAAATTGATTAATAGCTTTTAGTTTTAATTATTTAAATTAGATTTCTACCTACTGTTATTTTAGGACTATAAGGCCTACCTACGCTATTTCTTTATAAAGCGATTAGGTTAAAATCCGCTTCTATTATTAAAGCTAGATCTAGTCCTACGCTCTTTACTATTAGCGTCTTATTCCTTTTACTTATCTATATTATCTCTTTTAGCGTTTTTAATCTAAGTAACTTTAGAGATAAGCTTTTCTTAAGAGGTAGAAATCTTGCCCTTCTCCTATATAGTGTAATAAAGCCTTATAGGAAATACTACGGTAGACTTGTTAATAGGCTGGGTATAATAGTGTAGAATAGTTAATAACGTAAATATAACTAATAGAGTAGTTGCCTAATAGATTAACTTTAATTATATTCTAAGATTTACTATAAGGAGAGAAGAACTATCTAGGTAGGGACTATGGTCCTTTAAATACACAACTATACTCCTAAGAAATCCTCCTTATATGTAAGGTACGTCTTATACATAAGGTATATAAGTTTCTCCTATTCCTCTTATTTAATACATAGCACGTTATATAACCTTAGCTACTATTCCTTATTATATAGCTCTACTAGTTTTATCCTAGACCGTGCCTATATTAACTAACTAGCTTCTTTTAACTCCTTTCCTAGTAGTTATAATATTATACTTAAAGCGTCCGTAATATTATCTCCCTCCTTTTTATCTTTGTCCTTAAAGATTCTTAGTATCTTTAGGTTGTTTATTAGAGGTATAATATCCGTCTAATTAATTTAGTTAATATTATTACTTATTATACCTAAAGCCTCTTCTTCTTTATACGCGTAATATTGGGCTCACACTATTACTGCAATATTGTTACTTAGTGAAATTATACCGTCTCTATATTCTTATTATGCGAAAAAGGGGTTAGTTTATATTACGTTGGCAAGTCTATCTTCGCGATAACCGTTCTTTTACTTAGAGTGCACTAAAGCGAATATTTATTTATTTTATAATGTTTACTCTACTTCTAATGCTAAATATACGCGCTTTATTACTTATAATAGCCATCTAATTCCTTAATTAATTTGTCTTAGGGTCTTATATTTAATCTACTACTGCTTATTTTAATAGCGAGTTATTTAAGCTCTTACTAAGTTAGAATGTTCTTATAACGCGGAATAAAAGGCCTTAAATGCTTATATTACGGCGTCCGCTTAATTACTCTATCTTAAAAAAGTTTATAAAAAGGTCTATTTTAAGGAATAGAAACTTATAAAATAAGGTTTATAGAAACTTAGTAATAAAAAAATAGATTTTCTTTTAACCAAGAAGGAAATAGATCTAAGTAGTTTAGTAACTACTCTTCTTAGGTTTCCCTTAGGCGATTTATTCTTTAGTAATCCTTTTTTATTAATACTACCTAACCTAATCTCTTCTAATACTCCTATACTTTTCCTATAGCATTTTTTTAGATTTTCTAGTAACTCCTAGGTAGTCTTATTATAGCCTATCTACTTAACCTTATACTATATTTTATTATTAATATCCTTATAACTAATAATCTTTAAAACTTACTATTTATCTTCCTCTTATCCTTTATGCGTGTCTACTTTATAAACTAGTGGCTTAATATTTCCGTATACTGGCTCTAGTATTGCGATATACTATATAGGGTAGATCTTTATTTTAGCTAGTAGGTTTAACTTAAACGTAACTAGTAAAATCCTTTAAATAATTTTAAAAGGTCCTAACCTAATATAGTCTAACTTTTTGCTTAGTTGTTAACTCTTAAAATTTTTATATAGTAGCTATACTTTATCTCCCTCCTTAAGATCTAGTTCCTTAGATCTCTTAACATTATAGTACTTTTTTATTCTCTCTTATACCTTTTTCGCTAACTCTATAAGGTCTATATAAAGATTTATTAGTATTTTTATCCTTTCTTTAGCTGTACTACTTATTTTCTTCGCTTACTATAGTAATAATAATGTTCTTAACTTATACCCGTAGTTTGCCTTAAATAGTAATATACCTATTCCTTCTGATAGTATTATATTATATATAAGCTATATAGTTGGTAGTGATAATACCTGGTTGTTCTATATATAGTTAATATAATATCTTAAATACTATTCTAGCGTCTAATTTAATCTTTCTGTTTATCTATCTGTCTGCGGATAATATATAGTAAAAGTTACTGCTTTAACTCCTTGCTTTACTAAAAATACCTCCTAGAATACTACTATAAATCTTAAATCTCTATCTGATATAATTTTGCTTCGTACTCTATGTCTTATAAATACTTCCTTAATATAGATTCTAGCAATATCCTTCGCTAAGATTTCTTCTATACATACTATAAAGTAGCCCTATTTAGTTAACTTGTTTACTATTACTAAGATTATATTATATTCTTATCTAGTAATAGAATCTCTTAACTTTAGTAACTTAACAATAAAGTCCTATAATATAACCTCCTATAGTCTTTTTAATATTTTAATAGGTTATAGCCCTCTATATAGCTTATGCCTTATTAATTTATTTCTTTAGCAATCTAGACACTCTTTTATTACTTTTCTTACGATATTCTAAATTCCGTTAATAATATATTCTTCTTAAAGTCTTAACACTAAGCCTATTACTCCATTATATCACTAAGTTATTCCTCTATAAAAATTTTCTATAAAATGCTTTGCTATACTCTTTAGGATATACTTTACTTCTTAATTTTTATATATATTTATCTATAGATCTTCTAGCTATATTTTTAGAATTCTTTATACTTAAAAGCTTTTTAGTATCTTATAGACTCTTTCTAGTTCGTTATCCTCTTAGGTTACTACCAGTTTAGGGTAATTATATTTAATTAATCCGTTATTATCTCTGCGTAGCATTACTCCTAATAGTTTTTTTTATTATTCTGTAGTTTAGCCTTTCTACTAAGTGTATCTACTCTTGTATTCTTAGTTCCCTTAATATACTAAATCTTAAAATAGTATTTTATAAGCATTTCTGCCTATTTAACTTATCTATAATTAAGTTCTTTTATTATTAGGAACCCCATTAGGTTCTTATAATCCGTTTTAACTATAAATAGTTTCTTTACGCCTTATAAGAATGCTCTTTATTTTTTAAGTACTATAACTATACCTAATAACTCCTTATTATAGATGTTATAGTTTAACTCTAATAGTGTTATCTTCTTACTATAGTATGCTATTAGATGCTATATATCCTTATACTTTTATAGTAAGTATACTCTTAGTATAAAGTTTAATATATCTATTTCTACTGTGGGAGGGTACGACCTCTCTAAGATAGGAAAGTCACAGTGCTGTCAGTCAGTCAGTCAGTCAGTCAGTCAGTCGGTCGGTCGGTCGGTCGGTCTGTCAGTCGTAATCAGTCAGTAGAACAGTCAGTAAGAAAGAAAGAAAAGAGTGTATTTCCGGTAACTGGTAAGGTCGTGATATGTATATATAATAGAGGGAAGAAAGAAGGAAGCCGAAGGCTCTATAAATATAGGAAAATGCCAAGACAGTAGGCGACGTCCAATCTACACCACCACATACCTCCCCCGCCAAGAACGTTGTCCCCTAACGTTCTACAATATAGAAGAATAGCAAAATAAGAGTATAGCAAAAGCAGAATAGACAAAGGAAAGCATATCCCTAAACGAACGTAGGTAACTATATCCTCAGCCTTCCTATAGAACTGTTCTACGGTGTCCTTCCGTTACCCATAGCTAAGATCTAACCTTCCTACTAGTAGCAACTAGGACAGCAGTAAACTAGAAATAATAGCGGCAGCAGTAACAGTAGCAACAGCAGTAACAGCAGCAACAGTAACGGTAGTAGCAATAGTAATACGGTAGACAGTCAGCGCGGTAGAATACTCGGTAGAAGAATTCGGTAATAGTAAATAATAGGACATCCAGCAGCAGAACTTTTAGTAGCAGAAATCTCGGTAGCAGTTAGTCAGTAGCAGTTAGTTAGAACGGTAGCAATAGAACAATCAGAACAATAGAACAGAACAGTCGGAATAGCAGCGGCAGTAGTGGTAGCGGTAGAACAGCTGGTCGGCAGCAGTAGAATAGATCGGCTAGAATAGCAGTATAGAACGGCATAACAGGCCTAGCAGATCCAGCAGTAAATAGACCTAGCAGCGGTACAGATCTAGGACGGTAGAGACAGAGCAGTCGGTCAAGACAATAAGGACAAAATAGCTGAGCGGAATAGTGACAGCAGCAGCGGTGGCGGTAGTAGGGCAGTCGATCAAGACGGCAGAGGCTATAACCCGACTCGGTGGTTTGGCTGGTCATTTAATATCAAGGCTCTATACCTAGATCTGCATCGGTCTGCATCATACACAGCTCTCAATTAAGGCTCTATCCGTGGCGTTGCATCAGGCCCTACATCGCCAAGCTTTACGTCCGCATAGCTCTGCATCTAACTGTGCGGCTGACTGTGCATCTGGCTGTGCATTAGTAGCTCTGCATTGCATAGTCTGCGTCCATGTCTGCGTGGGTGTCTACGTCCGTAGTTCTAAAACGTCGACTAGTGATGCTTCCAACGATCTACCGACCGTGTACTGATTTACTATATAGGCCTAGTGTCCACGTGCGTGCCTGCATGCCTGCTTTGATTGCCAGACAAAGACTGTCTAATTAGTCGGCGACGACGTGCTGCAACTAATCGTTCGGTCGTTTAATTAAGGTAGAAAGTCGGCCCGGTCAAAGGCTCTGATTATCCTGATTTAAATGCGGAAACGGCGTTCAGCTAATTAAGACCTAATGAGGCCCTGGCTTGACTCAAGGTGTCTTCTGCTGCATATACAACTAAGGTTTTACATCCATAGACAATCAATTAAGGCTTCGCATATATAGGCGTCCAGTCAAGCTGCCGTGCTGTTGTCCAATTAAGGCTCTGCACCTGTATGCTCCATATCCGTAGGGTCCATATACGACTCCGTGTGAGACTCCGTGTAATGCTCCGTATCTATATCTGCAGGAAAGATCGTTCTAGTTAACCAATCCGTGGGCGTCAAGACGGGCAGCAATCGATTAATAAGGGGGGGAAAACAGCTAAGGGAAGAAGCTCTCGCAAAGGCTCTAAGACGTTGATTGGCTGTGCTTCTGACGTTCTGTCGGCCGTATGCTGATTTCCTGATTAGGTCTAGTGCCTGCGTGCCTGCGTGCCTGTGGTGATGCATCTTTAACTGCCGATCGAAGACGTCTGACGGCGACGGTGACTGATTTAATTTGACTGTGACAACGTACAATCAACTGACGTTCAAATAGGGTATTAGGTCGGCCCGACCGAAGGCTCTAATTTAACGACTTAACTTGTATAGGCGGCGTTCGACTAATCAGGATTTGACTAAGGCTCTGGCTTAACTCAAGGTGTCTTCTGCTGTGCGTACGACCTGGGTTCTGCATCCGTAGGCTCTGCATCTACGGACAATCGATCAAGACTCTGGCTGTGCAGTCGTTCTATCAAAGCTCTGCATCCATGCAATCAATCAAGGCTCCGCATCGTATAATCAGGGCTCTTAGTGTCCACTAGACGTCCAATCCAGAGACCTGTCTTAAGACCTCCTTCTTTGCGAGCACTAACGGTAGCTTCCTCTGAACTACTATAACAGGCCTAGCGCTTTTATAGAATGTCCCTGACAGCTGCTTTCTTCCTTTCCTGAACCGTCCTTGCTCTTAGCTTCTTTGGTGCATCCTTAGGCTTTTACGGCTGCTTCTTTGTTCCCGCTGCTAGCAGTACGCTCGCGCATCCTTAATCTTCCTCCGGCTTAAGAGCCTTCTTGGGATTATCTTCTGCTTCTAGTCTCTTAATTGCTGTCCTACTAACTCCATACTTTATCTAAGTCGTCCTTTAAAACCATCCGGTAGCAGCTTCTCGGCTATTGTGACTACCTCTGTTATATATCCCTTGGCCTTATGTCCATAATACAGTCCTTTATTAGACAACCTCCAAGGAAAAGCGCTGGCTCCTATACGTCCAATTCCTGTTTCCCTTGTAGTCCTCGACAAGGTCCTTCACTAGCTTAGCCAGATACGGCTTTATCCTGTCTTTGGTCGCATGAGGATAGCCTAAGCACGCGGTACTTTATCACTAATATCATGCTGCTGCCTTTGTATAAGTCCCTTCCTTATCGCGGTGTCCGTTCTCATCGTGCAGCCGGTACAGTACTAAATTCGGGTAGCAGGGCAGAGCTGCAATCAGCTGTTGTTCGAATAAGGAACAAAGTCGGCCTGGTCGAAGGCTCTAATTTAACGACATTCGACTAATTCAATTCAGTGACGGCGACGTGCTAATATCGAGGCTCTGGCTTAATTCGATCCTTCGACTGACTATAGCTTCTATGCGGTCATTCAAGACCAAGGCTTCCGTACAGTCGTTCGATCAAGGCTCTGCGTACAGCTCTACATCTGGCTCGTACAATCGGCTCTGTATCCGTGCAATCAATTAAGGCTCTTAGTGCCGTTCTCGTCGTGCAGCTGGCGCATCATCGAATTCTAGGGGCGGTATAGAGTTCTGCCGGTTCTACTGCTGAATGGACCAATCAGGATTTTCCGTCCCCGGGATGGAAAATTGCTATTAGCTCGGTGACAGGCAGTGAGCTGAGCTGACATCCTTACAGCAGTAGGTCGTCGTGACTAACGCGTCTTAACGCGTCGCGATCAAGAAAAGAAAAGGGGCTTTAGGAAATGCTGTAATTAAGCAGACAAATAGAAATCTTTTTATACAGCCGTTACCTGCATCCCCTCCCCCACCTCAGAACTTAACTATCCCCTAGTCAAACATCCTACACCTACTGCGGAGCCTGCTGCGGAGCCTACTGCGGAGCCTACTAGTCAAGCGTCCGTCTCCAAGACCGTCTCCAAGGATCAGACGATTCATTCTTCCTAGCTTCAGCTGTCTCATCCGCAGGCTGTGACTTAATCTGGATACAATCCCCTAATCGTACATCCTTCTCCTGCTGCGGAGCCTGCAGGTCAATGGCTGTCCTGGTCACACGGCTGTCTCTAAGGGTCTGCGGACGTTTCTGGCTGGATGTTACTACTAAGTCCGTTAGCCGTACTTGATAGTAGTCCTCCCAGTTTATACGCATTTTGTCACTGTTCTTTAGCACTACTCCGTCATAGAAAGCAGTGAAATCCGTTCATACTATAGGGGCCTGTTACTACGTCTGTTAAAGCCAGTTCTTAATACCTTTTAGTCATCCTTTATTACCGAGCCACGGAAGTTCAGGTCCAGGTCGTTTGCGCGTCCCAGCTACTAGTCTTCCTTAATTAGACAGATATACAAATCCTTGCTAAATAAGATCCTTTAGCCCTTGGCATTCGTACTCAGTGAAATGGTGACTTCCTCCGCATCCAAAACAGGTCTGTCGGCATTGCCCTCGCGTGTCCTACTAACCCCGTACATCCCACTGCGGCCGTCTAAAGGCAGAATCTTGCGGATATCGGGAGTCCTGCGGATATCGAGAACCTTGCGGATATTAAGAGCCTTGCGGAGGCCGACAGTCTTATAGGATAAAGGGAGCTCGGGTACTGTTCTGCCAGTCTTTATACCCTTGTGCTAGGCTATATCCTTATACTAGGCTTTGAACTGTAGCCTAATCTATAGCAGGTGACTACTGCTGTATTAGGGCTCCTCTGTGTACACCTAAGTCCAGAAGCCTTCCTTCTCTCCTGCGGTCGAGCCTATCCCTTTACTGCCGTAGCTCCTGCATAAGCTGGACATTTAGGGCGTCTTCTTCCAAAAGGACATCCATTCGCTTAGCGCCCTCTACAGCCACTATCCTTAACTCTACGGCCTCCTTTAGTCTTTCAAAAATAAGGGTTCTAGGCTCGTCTGCTACGGCTCCTATCTTTTCCATTACATGCCTACAGTATTCGGTAGGAAGTCCTTGTATAAACCATCGCCCCTTTTCTTACTTAGTAAGGTTTCCTGCGGCTACCGCTTTAGCTGAGATACTGGTGAAATCTTGCATATAGTGTCGCAGATCTCCTAGCTGCTCCGCTAACTTCCGAACGAAAGCTTCCACGAAGTCTCTTGTCTCCATGCGTCGGTAGTAGTCGTCCGCTCAATATTTAGTCCTAAGCTTTCTTATAAGCTCCATCCAATTGCTAGCTGTAAACTCAGGCAGGCTTTAGATCCACATCCCTATCTAGTAATCGCAGTACTCTAAAAGGCCTTAGTGCTTCTCTACACTCACCACGTGGTATTATGCGCATAACCGCTCGTACTGCTCGATAAACTACGACACGTTCTATCCTGCGAAGTAGGGAGTTCCCATAGCTCCTAGGGCTGGCATAGGCTAGACCATGACGTAAACCTTATCTTAAGCCGTCAACTGCTGGCTATAAGGTGCATCTAGAGCTTCCTCAGGAGCTTACAGGTGGCCCTTACGGTTCATATCCTTCGTCTACTAAGGGTCGTCAGTCCTAGGTATCACAAGCAAACGCTGCGGTAGGTCTGCTTACATGGCCGTGGTCTTAACAGAGGGTGTCTCAGATAGCCGTCCTAGTAGCACCTTAACAGGTGCATGTTGCGGCTAGTCCACTTATACAGCCATGTCCCTAACAGAGGGCACCTACTTCTTAACGCCTGAGGGGGGGTCTCCCTAGGAAAGCACTACCACCGAGTCTTAATGCGTTCGTCCGTTTTAACCTACTGTCATTCCGCGCGGTAGGGTACTGCTAAGCCTTACGCTTCTGCCTATATCTACTTCTTCATAGAACGCCTCTACAGCTGCCGCTAACACGATCCGAAGTACTCGAAAGAAGATAAAGCTAAGCCAGAATAGGAAACTTTCAAGGACAGATCTGATCTCGTATACTTGCGACCTTACTTAGTATTATATCCTTTGTTCCCAAAGGGCAGTACCGACCTCCTTTACCGCCAGATACTTTAGATCTCGTTTCCATCTAATTAATTGGCCCTTGGCTTGCCGTCTCTATATCTTTAATAAAGGTCTGGCCATGCTCGTGCGCGGGTAGCAAGTATCGGGTAGCTGCAACGGTCAGCCGAAGTTGTCTAATTGGCTCGCTGGTTTGCTTAACGTCCAATCCCTAAGTACGGGCACCAAATCCAATTGCCGAGACCTTTTAACCTACACCCTTTTGCCTCTTATTGCCACTCTTTAGCCTATGCATTAAGTCTGGCCGTCCTATCTTTTCCGCAGTCTTTCTATTCAGGGTCTGCTAGTTCCCCTCGCTGTCCAATACTACCTAGTTCTCTGCTTCTACTATCTCGTCTATCTAGCTGGCGGTTCCTTTACAGCTGGTCGTTCTTCTACAGCTAGCAGTTCTTCTGTAGTCGTAGTATGTTCCTGCGTGTCTCCTGTGTATATAGTTGTATATAGAGTGCCAGACTTCTAATCCAAAGAGCTTGCCGTCGTCCCCACGTGGAATGCCATAAAATATATGGGAGGGTACGACCTCTCTAAGATAGGAAAGTCACAGTGCTGTCAGTCAGTCAGTCAGTCAGTCAGTCAGTCAGTCGGTCGGTCGGTCGGTCTNTCAGTCGTAATCAGTCAGTAGAACAGTCAGTAAGAAAGAAAGAAAAGAGTGTATTTCCGGTAACTGGTAANGTCGTGATATGTATATATAATAGAGGGAAGAAGGAAGGAAGCCGAAGGCTCTATAAATATAGGAAAATGCCAAGACAGTAGGCGACGTCTAATCTACACCACCACACTACAACCATATCTAGTCCTAGTTGGTAGATTTTAAGAATTGGCTCCTAGGTAAACAGTTCCTTAAGTTTTTTTTAAATAGCTTCCTTTATTTGTCTCCCTATACCTATAGTTCCTCCTTCTTTATGGGCCTAGTAAACAGTTTAATATTTTTAACTATTATACTATAAACCTTTTATAGTAGTTGTAAAACCCTAAGAATAACCTTAACTATATTACGTTTTCTAATTATTACTAACTTACTATAGCTTTAATTTTCTTTAGATCTATACTAATATAACTTAGTTTAATAATAAATCTAATAAAATTGGTCTTCCTTGTAAAGAACTTGTATTTTTTAATTACTACTAGTATCTATTCTTCTTATAGTCTCTTTAAAACCCATTTAATATATTCCCTATATTCTTCCTTAGTTATTAAGTAGATAATAATATTATTAAGGTATTCTCCTAATACGCTATTGATTTATTTCTAAAATATTATAGGTATATTTATTAATCCAAACTATATAATTAATAGCTTATATAGTTCTTCTCTTAACCTAAAGGCTGCCTTTTATTTATTACCTTCCTTAATTCTAATCTAATAGTACGCCTATTTTAGATCTATTTTTATAAAGATTTATATATTGCCTATCCAATCCTAGATTTTACTAATTAAGGGTAAAGAATACTTATCCTTCCAGGTAATACTATTTAACTATTCGTACTAACTTAATAGCACGAGTAAGTCGTATCCACGGGCACGAAATACATGTAGTATTGTATGCTTGTTTAGATGGTAACTGTCAATTATATAAAGTAGACTACGTGGTCTATATACTAATGCACCTCCCCCTTAATTAGTTAGTGCTTTATAAGTGCACCAGACGTGTAAGCGAGTGGTTAGTGCACTAAACGCGTAAACGCGTACCTAGTGTACCGAACGTGTAAGCACGTGTTTGGTATAACAGGTGCTGTAATTATACACTAGCAGTACTTAAAAAATGAAACCACCTATATACAGCCTCCGTAATTGCTTTAATAAAACTATAGAACATAAAGGAAAATATATAGGAAATCTCCCCTAAGGTGCCGTCTAGGCTGCCTTCCAAACGGTACCTTAAGCTAGCCGTAAGTCCTGCTTACGGTCCGTAAAATAAACCGTACAGCCTTTTAACGGGCAGTAGATAAGCCATAAGTTAGATTTTAAGGGCCGCTAAGGCGCTAGTGCTAAGCAAGCTAATGGTAATTTTCTATGCCCGGTATAGAAAATCGTAATTATTTAATTTAACTGCTATAGTAGAATATAGCAGAATTTAGCAGGTTACGTAAGTCTACTAAGTTCTATTATAGCTTTCCACCGTTTTTCCACCTAATAGCTTACGGTCCATAGAATAGGCCGTATAATAAGCCGTACGGCCTTCTAACGGGCCGTAGGCGTACCGTAGGTACTCCGTTAGTCCCGTTCTACCTATTTTATAACTTTTAGATTAAGCTTATTCGTATTAATTAGGGTTTTAAGGGCTTAACATGGCTTTGCCTTAGTTATAGCGTTTACTAGGTTATCTCTGCTACTAATCCATTTAACCTCCATAATCTTACGTCGTTTATAGGCCTAATATAAGCATATTAGGTTAACTATAAGCCTCTTCTCTTATATCGTACCTAGTTTAACTAGGCAGTTATAAAGGGACTTTAAATTAGTGTATAAAACTAGGGGTAACTACTCTAGTTATAGAATCTTTTAGACCGTTAATTTGATTGCGGCTGCTATATTAAATCTATAAGCTAGTGTATATAGTTTAGAAGCTAGTATACTATAGGTTACTTATTTACACTTAATTAAAGACTAGTATAGTATATTTACGTCCTAATTGTGGTCTATAAGTATAATTATAAAGCCAATTTATAATAATAGGTCTTTATTATTAGTAAAGGAGGCGTCTATAAATGCTAGTAAGCTAAGGGAACTTAGGTCTAGTGGTATAAAAGTAAGTCCCCTTACTATATTATTAATTTGCTACTAAATGCGCTTATTAAGCTACTTAATATTTTCTTCTTACGGATCTACTACCTAGGCCATAAAGGACAAGTTATAGGCAGATTTAGGTTGGCAGACTATAGTAATATAAGCGCCTCTTATACGCTATACAGCGTATTAGTCCTTTATATTTACGGTCTTATAGGTCTCTCCGTAGGAACTAGTAAGGTCCGTAGGCTTTACTATAATAAGCTTTAGGTTTTAAGCTTAGCGTTCCTAGGTTAGCTAGATTAAGTTGCCCTTTTATATAATTAAGCCTCCGTTAAACTTAATTAGAGTCTACTTAGTTAACTACTTTCGCGGCTTTGCTAGGAACTTAACTTCTTATAGTTTAGTCTCTTTAGCGTCCGTAAATGTCTAGTCTGCTAAGAAGAGGGTATTATCTATTTGGAGTCCAATAATACTAAGGCCGTTTAATAGGCTATATAGGAGGCAGGGGTTATAGGTTAACTGTTCCATTTTAAGTTTACTAATATAGTGCTAGTAGTATATCTTAAACCAATAGTTTCTAGCTTCTAGTACTCTATAAAGAGGTTTTACAACCTATAAAATTGTTCCTAGTTATAGGTTAAGCTTATAGGGTAGTCGTATAAAGATATCCCTATTTAGGTAGGTATTAAACTGCATATAGGCTTATAAGATATCCCATAAGTAAAGGGCTACGGATTTAGTTTACTATAGTCTAGGTATAAGTACGAGTATAATCTATTAACTAACCCATTAAATTATAGGCAATTACGTAAAGACTAGGTCCTTTCCCTAGTTGTTATAAGCTTATATAATAGGCCTTAATTTCTTAAAGGCTTTATTAATACTAGGGTGCTTAATCTTATTAACAAAGTATAAGTTAAATATACGGACGCCTTACGGAACATCTCTCTCTATTATAATTATAAAGATACCCTTTTTAAGTAGTCCGTTAATCTCTTTACGCTATAAGTCTATAAAAGGGGTTTCCTATACTAGAACTAATATATCTATAGGCGGAGATTACTTTATAGATATGCCTATAGAGGTTAAGTAGTTCTCTATTACGGGATTCTTACGGGGGCGTCCTTAGCTACACTTTATAGCAGGTTTAGTAGGTTTAGTAGGTTTCTAGGAGACCTCTAGGGTAGGTAAGGGTGCCTCTAGTTTATCTAATTTAGTAGTCGTTTCTAGTTTATCTAGTTTAGCGGTTGCTTCTAGTTTATCTAGCTTAATATTATAGGTGTTTTTAGGCCAAAAGTAGGGTTTTACGGACGTACTTCTAAAGCTAGTTAGCCTACTAGAAAGCTATACGCAGCACGTCTTATTTTCTACAGCTAGTAAATAATAAGGTTTATTCTAACTGCCGCTTTCACGCTATATAAGGACTTTAGAGTTAAGCGGGAGGTTATATACTAAGGTTATATTAGGTCCGTTACGGTAGTATAGGGCGTTATTAATAGTTTGTTTAGCCCGTAATTTAACTATTTTAGCTATTACCTTTTATATTATAGCTACTCGTTCTATAATAGACGGGGTAAGGGGGCCTAGGTTGCTTATCTTTAAGTAGGCTCCGTAAACTAAGAAGGTAGATACTAGTCTATTAGGGCTAGCGGTGTTATTAATGGCTTTTACGGCCATCTATAAAGCTAGTTCCTTTTAAATATCCTTATATTTGTCTATAATAATCTAATAAGCTCTCTATAGAGCTAGGTAAGCTTGCTTAATAAGCCTAACAGACTAATACGTCTTAACTAGAACAGCTTTTATTAATATAGCTATAGCTATAGCATACTACTAGAATTCCTTACTAATAAAGTTCCTACTGGTGTTATAGGTAATATACTTAAGAGGTTTAACGTATATATTAATTTAGTAGGTCCGTAAAATATCCCAAGTATACTTTATAGATATATTTTACAACTAACGGGCGGCTTAGTAGCGGGTTACCTTGTTAATTATATGTAATACTAGGCTGCCGTTAATATATATAATGTCTATATATACTAAGTAGTTAAAGTTAAGGTCCTTATAAAGGGTGAACTTAAATCGGCCTAGGGAACGTCCGTATTTCTAGCAAAAGGAGTAATATTTAGTTAGGTAATTAACTGCCTTCCTATTAACGTCGTCATGTCTAGAGCGTTTAAGGACTCTATATAGCTTTTCGGCTAATAGATGGCCGAAACGGCGGTATAGATAGTGGATTTCTATACTGGTAAGGTAGTATGGGTTATAGTTAAAAGATTTCTAAATATAGGTCTGTAAAGTCTCTCCCTATATAAGGAACGGGTGTCTAAATTGTTATATAATTAGTAGGGTAATATACTTGCTTCCTAGGGCAGTTGCGGGGCTAATTAAGGTATCCGTAATATTATTATAGTAAACCTATAACCTATCTATATCTATAAGGCAAAGTAAGAAAGAGGTGTCTGCTTTTACTATGTAGAAGTTAACTAGGCTAATTAGGGTCTTAACTATAACTAATTTAATTAATGCAGTTAAGCTAATGCCGAATTAGACGTTTACGGCCCTAGTTTGCGTAATATTAATATTTATATTATTATTTACGGTGGTCCTATATATAAGGTATTATCCGTAGCCTATAGTAGACTTCTTAGAGGCGCCTATGTCAATTATAACACCGTAGAATTCCTTAGGGGTATAGCGTTCTGTAGTAATATATGCAAATAGGTCCTACTTATAATCTATAACGTTTATAATGGGGGTGCTTATAGAATAGTTTTTAGGCGTAACTAAGTATATAAAGAAACGGTCGGCTAATACGGTTGTAATATTAAAGGCTTAGCTGTCTATAAAAGGGTTAAAAGTAGTTAGGAACGTCTTTAGGGTCTTCTATTCCTAGTTATCTGGGTTAAAGTTAATTATAAGGGCTTCTATTAACTTATTAGGGGGCTCCTTTTCTTCCTCTCCTTTATATTCTAAGATAAACTGGCTAATCTGTTTATTAAATCTCTTCTTAGACCTATTACGTTCTTCCTGGGTATGCCTTATAAACTAATATTCTTCCTTACTACACACAAAGCATTTCTAGCTTATTTGTCTGTGGGGGTATACTTTTATATAGGAGTTGCTGCGGGGGTTATAGGTAGGACTTAGTCGGTATAGGTGCTGCTAGCGGTAATAGTGGTCCGTAAAGTGGACGTCTAAGTCTATCTACGGATATTAAATATTTATAGCGAAGGCTTAAGTGCTGCCTAGTGGGTTTAAGACTTTATACGTTATAATAGAGGAGTGTAGGTCATTAATAAGGCTAGCTAAGGTGTCTATAGGCTTGCAATAGGCGTATTTATAGGGCTCTACTTCCTAGCAAGCCGTAATAAGTTTATTGTGTAAGAAGTCGTTTATTTAAAGCTTGGCGTTAAGGCCGTGCTATAGGTACCAGAGGTCTTTAATAAGGATTTGTAGATACTCTATAGTCGATTTTTTGGTATTCTTATTAATTACGGTCCGTAGCTTAGTCGCATTCTATTAGGTAAGGATATCACGCCTATATTCTAGTCCTTTAAAGTAGTTATAGATAGCTTCGCATAGCTTATTAAAGGGGACACTAAGGGGGTTACTCTTAAGGTTAGTGTAGTAGTGGTTAAGTGCTAGGCCGCGTAGTATAGTAGAGTAGGCTTAGCTAAACTCTTATTTAGGAATATTAGCCTTCTAGCAGAGGTCTGTAAAGATAGTTAGTTTAAAATTAAAATTATTATTTTTACCGCTATATTTAGATTCGTCGGTATAGAGCTTAGCTAGGTTAGCTAGCTCCTTACTATAGGTCTTTACTTAAGTAAGTTATAAATCTATAACTTGTAGATCTGTAGCTTGTAGATATATAGCTTATAGATCTATAACTTAAATAGTAGGGGTAATTTAGTCCGTATTTTAGTTTATAGGGGTGTTGTAATTTATAACTTAAGAGTAGGGTATATTTTGGCCAATAAGGTTAAGTCTAAAGCTGCTTAGGTTTATAGAATAAATTTAGTTAAGTGGGTTAGGTATAAGGCTAGCGATTATATTAAGTTTAGAAGAAGTAAAGAGTTCCTTAGTTTCTTAAAACTGGTCTAGGATTTCCTCTTTAGTCTATTCCGTTTGGTTCTTCTTATATATTATGTTATATAAGGACTATATAATAGTAACTCATTTATTTCTTTTAACCTATATACCTTAGTTACGTAAAAGGGTTTATAGTTTATAAATAGTAATAGGGTTATAGGCCTTAAGAATAGCTTCCGTAAAGTCCGTAAAGTCTTCCTAGTATTGCTCCTATAGGTCGTTATTTATAAGCTTAAAGTGTTTGTATTTAAGGATTTTAAAACTAATATAGTTGTTAATATCGTTTATAGATATAACGTCGACTCCTTATCTCTACTTCTTTTAACCTTCGCTAACTTACTTGCTAATATCTGCTATACTATAGTATAGTGTGGTGCGTAGCAGGTGGTAGCAGTTTATAATAAGTAGGGGAGGTCTTATAACGGTTCGTAAAATTAATTAATGGGTCCATAATAGTTTATAGGAGGGTAAGAGGTTTCTATAAAAGGTCCAAAGAGGTTTAAGGTTTAAAGGGGTTAAGGATAGGGGTTCCGTGTAGGTCTGTATTTACGTTTATAACTTTTAGTAAACCGTACTAAGACTTAAATAAGTATATAGAGTTAGAGATAAGTCCGTAATCCCTAACTTCTAACCTTCTAGTAGGTTGTACTAGGAGTCTAAACGGGTGGTTGCTGTTATATGTATTGCTTAGGGGGAGGTATTAAGTAATTACTAATCTGTGCGCGCTCACTAATTAGTATTTGTACTAACTTAATAGTATAAGTAAGTCGTATCCACGGGCATAAAATATATATAGTATTGTATACTTGTTTGGATAGTAACTGTCAATTATATAAAGTAGACTACGTGGTCTATATACTAATGCACCTCCCCCCTAATTAGTTAGTGCTTTATAAGTGCACCAGACGCGTAAGCGAGTGGTTAGTGCACTGAACGCGTAAACGCGTACCTGGTGTACTGAACGCGTAAGCACGCGTTTGGTATAACAGGTGCTATAATTATATATTAACTATTTATAGTTAATATATAGCCTAAGTTTTCCGTTCTTCTTTAATACAAATAGTACTAGATATCCTACTAATAACTATAATGGTCTAATATATCCCTTTTATAAGTTTTCTTAAACAAACTCTTTAAGTGCTCTTAACTCTTCTTAAGTAAGCTTATAGGTTGGAAAGAACCTTAGACTTATTTCTAGTTTTAACTCTATTTTATAATCCTATACTATATAATCTGCTAGCCTTTTACTTTTTAGGCTCTATAGTTTCTTACTATATTTATTGTATTTCTTTAGTATATAACTTAAGCCTTACTTAGTCTCTTTATATATTACTCTAACTTAATACTATACTAACTTAGTTTATTATTTGTCACGGGACGGGGTAGTGGCTACAAGACGTATGTATTTAAGGAGTCTACAAGACGTTACGCGATCGATCATAAGGGTCGGGGGCGTAAGGAGGTGATATACCTACGCGTAGCTAACATAAGCTGTACGCGAGGTGTACGCGAGAGCACGGGGCTCTCCTATGGAGGCCCCTGCGGTGGGGTTCCGTGATACTACCCCCCCTCCTATAGAGGCGGAGCTCCGGCGACGCTGTGGTTACTATATATATATAGAAGGGACACTTAGGGAATAGAAAAGAAGAAAGGGGGGTATTGCTAAAGGCTTAAAATAACGTTATGTAATAAGGCTTGGCATCTAAGAATCCGACTAATTAGATAACTTTAATCGCCGGTTGAAGTTCCTGGATATTTTAACGATATTTTGGTCACGTAATCGCACTTTTTGCAATCTAACGGCAATCTAACGGCAATTTGCCCCTACGTGATAATATACAACGGTTTAACTCTATAAGGGCTCCTATAGAGGATTAGGTATAAAATCTCTGCTTAGGCCCAGTTTCTATGGGTTCGCGTGGTAAAAGTCGCTAATTAGATCCTTTGCATTTTCGAAGTCTTCCTATAGTTGCCATTCTGGCTAATCTATGTCGAATCCTGTATATATAGCTTTGTAGTAGAGCCGTCGTCCTCTACCTTTGCTAAAGTATTTAGAGTTAATAATTCGTTTAACGGTCCACTCCTTATGGTTCTCGTCTTCGTTCTTGTCTTGGATTAGTACTAGTAGGGGTTTAGGCTGTGTCTGCCCTAGTAAGGGGTTAGGCTAGTAAAGGTATAGTAGCCATAAGTAAAATATAGGCTATATCCTGCGGGTAGCTAGGGCAGGCGGAAGCTCTAGCTTATATACGGCTCCCCTATTAATAACTCGTTTAATTAGGTAGGGGCCGAGGTTCTTATAATTGAGTGACTTTAGAGGCCTCTACGTAGAGATATTATGTGCATCTAGCCATACCTAGTCGCCAACACGCATCTCCGGTGGTGGCGTTCTATAACGGTCGGCGAAGTAGGCCTACTTTACTTAAGCCTAGGCCATTTCTCCCTTGCAGTAGTTAAGTAGATTTTTTATATAGTCTGCATACTGGTCGGTAAGTAGCATCTTAAGGCGTTTTCCATATGGCAGTTTCTTATTAATAGGTTCTGGTAGTTCTATACCGGATTAGGGGTAATATCCCTTATTCGCGAAGAACGGGGTAAGTCCTATAGTAGTTAAGACGTAGTTATTCGCTGCAAATTTACCTAGTAGGAGGTAATCTACCCAGTTATCTTAACTATAGGCGACTACCTATTATAGGTACGCTTTTATACTAGCATTAGCGTTTTCCGGTTGCCTAGTAGTTTCGTAGTAAAAGGATATAGATATCTTAACAGAGATGCCAAGGCGTTAGCAGATTCGTCTCTATATATTAGAGCCAAACTATATACCTCGGTCGGACGTAATTAAGTTAGGTAACCTATGTAATCGGTAGATTTCGCGGAAGAAGGCGTCAGTAATGTCGCTAACGGCTACGCCTTCGGTTAGGACGTAGTGGCGCTCTTTTATAAGTCGGCATATTATTATAAGGATGTTCTTATAGGTACAGCTATATCACTTATAGGGTAGTAGGTTAATAACGAAATCTATGGCGATATCTGCCTATCATCATATAGGTACTAGTAGAGGGTGCAGTAGTCCTTAGTACTTTATATTAAAGGCCTTAGCGCGCTTATAACTATAGTAGGCGCCTATAAAGCGTTTAACTAAGTCTATTATTTTAGGCTAGAAGTAATATTGGCTAAGAAGCTTATAGGTTTCTTCTCTACCTAGGTGGCCGCTTAATTAAAGGTCGTAGGCCATTTAGATTAGTTGCCGTTATAGATTTTCTAAGTTAGGGATAAATAGATAGCCTCTATAATAGAGCCTGTTCTCTTTTACTTCTAAGGCTACTATATTAATCTAGCCTAAGCTTTAGAGTTTAATTGGCAGCGTACGGGCGCCGGCGGTCTTTGTGGCAATAAGTTAATATAGTAATAGGTTAATAGAGGTGTTATATGCCGTAGTAATAAGCTCGTTAATTTTGGGAGGTAATTTTAGTTCTATAGTATAGAGCTAAGGTATAGTTAGCTCTATTGTAGGTAGCATACCTAGGGTTAAATTCCGTGCTTTTAAAATCGTTTATTATTAGAACTGGTTACAGGGGTTATCTTTAGACTAAAAAAGGTCTTATAAGCGGCGTATTAGGCTATTAGGCTTAGTACCTTATACTCCTGGCCTATATACAATTTTAAAGTTAAAACTAGAGAGGAACTTATTCCAGCGTACTTGGCGTTAGTTTAGCTGTTTTATAGTTATAAAGTACTTAAGGTTATAATAATCCGTAAGGACTTTAGTTGGCTAGTTAGGTTCTACTAAGGAGAGTTCCAGTCAGAATTTCTTAAACGCTTATACAATCGCGAGAAGTTCCTTATTATAGATCTTATAGTTATATTTTTATAATATAAGCTTAGACGAATAGAATGTAACTAGGTGGAGAAGACCGTTATTACCTATCTGGGAGAGGACGCCTGCGTTAATGTGGTCTAAGGAGTTAGTCTTAAAATAGAGTTATTATCCTAGTATAAAGTGAGCTAGAATAGGTGCTTTGGTAAAAGTATCTTTAAGGTCTTAGAACGCCTTCTCGCATTTAGGCGTCTAGATAAAATATAAATATATTTTTCTTTCTTTTGCGGAAAGGCCCTTCATTCGCATTATTGCTATAAATAGTGCTATAACACCCAAGAAGTTATATATAAATTTTTAATAAAAGTTAGCGAAACTAAGGAAAGCTTATACGTCTTTAATACAGTTAGGGGTTTGCTATTTAGTAATTGTATATACCTTCTTAGGGTCTATACGGACACCCTTAGTAGTAACAATTAGTTTAAGGTATTTTACTTCTATAACTAAGAATTCGCACTTCTTTAAATTAATATAAAGTCCTACGTCCCTAAGGCGCTATAGGACCTTTTAAACGTGCTTAATATACTTAAAAGGGTTATTACTATAAATAAGTATATTGTCTAGGTACGCAGAGCAGAAGTCGTTAAGTTAGTCCCGTAAGGCGTTATTAATATAGCTTTAGAAGCTGCCTGGGCTATTGTATATGCTAAAGGGCATAACGGTATATTCAAATTAGCCAAAGCGCAATACAAATACGGTTTTCTATTCGTCACCTTCTTATATTTAGAGGCGGTTAAAGGCGGCAATAATATCAAGCTTAGTATAGATTTTAGCTTAACTAAGCCGCTTAAAAGTCTTACGTATAAGCGGTACGGGGTATCGGTTCTTAATTATAATAGCGTTAAGTCCTCTATAGTTAACGTAGAATTAAATACCTCCTCCTAGCTTCTTAGTAAGGAGAATAGGGGCGGCTACTGGGGATATGCTAGGGCGAATAAACCCTTTATTAAGATGTTCGTCGATATACTTTTTAACAATTAAAAGTTTGTCTTTTAATATTAGGTAGGGTCTCTTATAGGGTAGCGTTTTTCCTTATTTAATATTAATAGCATAGTTATTAGGTTAATATAGGGGGAGTATATCTACGCTCTTTTATAAGCACACGTTAATAAAGTTATAGTACCTCTTAGGGAGGAGCTTGCGGAGTTCCTTATTAGTAAGTCCTTTTTTAAGCTTTATAAACTTCTTAAAGTCTAAAGGTAAAAGTCCATAGAGTTCTGCGGGGGCATTGTTTTCTAAGAGGTTAACTATATCTATCCTATTACTGTAAAGGACGTAGTCCTATTCTTTATCAAGCTTATATAGTCGTAATTAAAAGGCTACAGTAACGGTCCAGCCTTTCCTACATACTATATAGTAGAAGGCCGCAGCACTTACGTAGTAGTAGTTGGTCGTAGGTAGGGTAATAAGGGGTTCCTTAGGTTAGTATCCTAGGGAGTAAATAAAGGCGGCTAGGCCATATCCTAGGCAGGTCTCTCTATAGTATTTAGAGTTAAAGGTTACTTCTCTCTTTTTCCAGTTAATGGCGGGGTTGTGTTATTTAAGCTAGTTTATTCTAAGGATAATAGGGTAGTTAGTAAGTGGTATAATATAGGCCTAGAGTTCTTCTTGGTGCCTATTTATATCTAGGTAGAGTTATACTATATAGGTAATCTTCTATACGGTATAACTACTATTAGCGAGTTATAGGGCGCGGGCTTTAGTAAGGGGTAAGGTAGGTAGGTTATAAGTGCGCATAAATTAGGTATCTATAAATTTATTAGTAGCTCCGCAATTAATTATAGAACGGCTTTTATATTGTTTTTTGGCAGTAGTTCCTATTATAGGTAAAACTATCTATTCCGTCTATTTATCTTTACTAAGTTATCTATTAAGCAGGCCGATATATAGATCCCCTTATCATTAGGGCGTCCTAACCTATGACTTAGGGCTAGGACTTGGCGTTTTCCGTTTCTATATCTGACTTTACCGCTATTACTGCGTCTTTATCTTATATAGTAGTGGTATATAGTGACGTATTTAGTGTTCGAGGTACTAGGTTAGGTATTAGGCGGCGGCTACTAAACCTAGCTATTAGGCAGTTTGGGCTATAGCTATAATAGCCTTCTTAACAATATCTATAGCAACGCTTTAGCTTCTAGAGTAGCTTATATTCTCCGTCTAGTAGCTTCTACAGGAAGGTTAGTATAGAAAGGTCGATATTAGGACCAGTAGTGTTACTTAGGGTAGTAGGCGTTAGTGGTTTAGTAGGTCCGGAGGGCTTCTATANNNAGGTCTTNNGGNNNGGGTTTANAGTAGCNATCTAATTTAGTTATCGTTTAATCTTCTATATAGCTGCTACCATATTATAAATATTATTATAGTTATAGCTAGCGGCTGCGTAACTAAGGCAATAAGTGACTTTTTTAAGGAGATCTTCTTAGTCTTTAGTATTATCTCGGGTAAGGGCTCCGGTATATTCCTGGAATTTAACATAGAACTTATTAAATAATTTAATAGGGCTTATCTTTAGGGCACATAGTTTAGCTTAGTTAGTGGCTAGTAGGTTATAGTCGCGGTATATTAAGTTAAGATTATTAAGGACTTTTTAGTGGGACTGCCACTTTTAGGGGCTATTAGTCTCCTATTAGGCGAAGAGTCTGTTAAATAGTATACCCTTTATTTACCCGATAATATAGCTAATCTTAGTGTCTTCCGTAGGAAAAAGGCAGGCGCTCTAAGTTAATTTCTTGCGGATTTGCATCTTCTAGTAGCTATATTCTTTACGGTCTCCCTAGAAAACTAAGGGATTAGGGTAACATACATTAGACCCTATAGTGGCAGCTTAGGTTTAGTCATTATAGCTTTCATTATCACTTTAGTAGGGGTTCCCATTAGGTAAGGCTACTCGGCGCTAACCCTTTATTAAGTATTAAGTAGGTAAAGTTACCGGGGGCGTAGAGACTTAAGTGGCGTTATATATAGTAGAGAGGTGTCTAGCGTTATTATAAATATGCTCATTAAGCTGAGATTATAGGTATTTAATTGTGCCTTTTTTTTTAGTGACCGTAGCAATAAGTGCAATCTTAGCCTTCTTTAACTATTAGACGTCGCGTTTAGACACACAGAGGTTATCTTTGGTTTCTTAACGCGTATTATTAGCAAGCGCCTCACAAGCTTATAGGTCTTAGATAATATCGCAATCTTAGGCAGTACGCATCTCAGCTTATATAAGCTTTAGGTGGTAGTTTTATAGAAGGCGGTAGTATTTGTTAGGTTCTTATACTACCATTTTTACAAACGTCTTGGCGTCTTATATTTTAATTTTAATAGGTAGTAGCCCTTCTGCTTACTTATCTATAGTTATATAGTTAATAAAAGATAAGACATTATTAGTGTCCATCTCCTTAGGGGTTAAGGCTAGGGCTAATAAATNAAATTCTCCTNGGATTAATTNGCGTNNTAGGTTAAGTATAGGTATTGNATTNTTCTTTNGGTTTAATATAGTGGCTAGTAAGGAATATCGTCTTACTATTATGGGTTCCTTAGAAGTAATAAAGTAAGGTAACTCGTAGGCACGCTGCTTTTAGTAGCGCCTGTAGTATTACAAAGATGTAGAATTGGTTATAGGCTAGGTGTCGGTAGTAAAAAGGCGCAACGTAATGTTACGGGACGGGGCAGTGGCTATAAGACGTATGTATTCGAGGAGTCTATAAGACGTTGCGCGATCGATCGTAAGGGTCGGGGGCGTAAGGAGGTGATATANCTACGCGTAGCTGACATAAGCTGTACGCGAGGTGTACGCGAGAGCACGGGGCTCTCCTATGGAGGCCCCTGCGGTGGGGTTCCGTGACATTATTGCATTTTATAGTATTAAGTATCTTTAATATCGACCTATCCCGTAATCTAATTAATCTTTAGGTTATATTTTTATAACTAAGGCATTCTAATACTGCCTTATCCCGTCCTAATAGTAGGATATTAAAAGACATCTTAATTTATCTTCTTTTAATAGTTATTTAAATAGGTCCTGTTTTAAGGTTAATAATCCCTCCTCTATAGGTTATTAGATCTCCTAAAATTATAACTAGTAAGTAAAATTACTCTTCTATCTATAAGGTAATCCTATTCTCTTAACTACTGCTAGTAAAATATAGTTCCGCATTACTCTACTATCTATTAGTGCTTTAAACTATTAATTTTACTAATTAACTTATAAATTTAGATGTTGTCCTTAAATTCCTTTAAGGGTTTAAGGCTTTACTACTAGCTCCCTTTAGTCCTATAGGCCTCTACTTTTCCCAACTATTAGCTACTTAATCCTTATATACTTAGCTTATTCTTTAGCCAATATCTAGTTTGCTTTTTATCTTTAATATACTATAGACATATATTTTCTAAGTATTCTTCCATAAGGAATCTTTTTAGTTAAAGTATTAAGTCTCCTAACTCTTAAACTTTTATTAGATATTAGCCGTATATATACTTAATATTGGTCCTTAAAATCGGACTCTGCACCTATACATGGTAAGGCCTATAAACCTACTGGTCTTCGGACTTAGTAGAGTTAACGCAGAGACGTTATATAGCTGCGGGTAGGACCTGGTGGTTGTCGAAACGTTGTAGGGGGTAGTGAAAAGTTTTCACATGGGATGGTAAGATCTCGAAAACCACTACTAACGGTACCCCCTTCTTAGTAGACTACTGCTATGTTCTCCTATTCCAACCCTATATAATCCTTATAGATACATATAGAATCCAACGTCCCCTAACCCTTAATTAAAAGCATTAACAACCTTATATTAACAAACAAGCAATTATAAACGAGCAACGAGCAAGTATACGGCCCCTCCTAACCCCTAGGGCGATCGCCCGCGGAGCATGCGGTTACTTGCCATTAACTATTAAATACTACCTGGCAGCCTGGACAATACCGTACGGTTTTTCTATCTCCTCTTAAGGAGTAGTGACCCTTGGCGAGGGCCTAGTAACTAGGGCCTAGGTATAAAAGATACCCAGATACACACACACATGTCCCGCTCGCCTTTTGGTATAATAATAGTTTATAGATAAATCCCCCTTACGCCTTTAATAGACCTTAGGGGGGGGGAGGCATGGCGTATATAGCAATAGTTAGCAAGATATAGTATATAGGGGACAGTTAAAATATAGGAAACAACAATAAGACACAGCGATTAATCGGCAAGGCCTAGTTAGGACGTAGTAAACCCCAGCTTAGGATAAGCTAGAGAAGGAAGTAGTGGTTCCTAAGGAGTTCAAAACATCCAAGGAGGATAGGACGTAGCCGTAGACCCGCAGGGCCGCTACTACGGACGGACATAGCAAATCGGGGTTTTTTATCCTACTGAGGTAGCTTATAGGGTTTTTCCTCCCCCAACCCAACTGCAGGGTTTTCTTCCTGTAAATACACAAGTTTTCCCCCTATGACGGAGTAGTCTGCGTGGGCCTAGATAGGATCCGTATTAGACGTTAATTAAAGAACTACTACTATATACTTAATATTTCTATACTATTGCTTATCTAGCGGCTAATATATCCTTATAGGGTATTTTTATTTTTTTTTTATTTTTTAGATTCTTATATATTTTATACATATCGTCCATATATATAATTTATAATAGTATGTAGTATACTAGGTGCTTTAGGTTAACTCTTAACTTATTTTTATCTTTAAGTTTAAACCTTTACTATTAGGTAAAACCTAAGTAGATAGTTATATAACTGTAAGGTATAGGTGACCCTAGGGCAACCTAGGGGTGACTTGCCCGTAAGGTACGTGCTCTATATATACTTAGGGAAAACCCTTCCTACCTCGCACATAGACTCCTCCCTTTCCCTTAAGGATTTATCTCTGTCTATACAATATACCTATTATTCTATTATTAGACTCCCTATCTATATTCTTACCTTACATTTAAATCCTTCCCAATCCCCTTGGGAGGATAGCTGGTTTAATTTTTCTATAATATCTCCGAAAAGAAAACCGACGCCTACACCCGGTAGTAATACGCTGGCGATGCAACCGCAGAACGCCTTAGGATCTAGTGCAGACGAAACCCCTAGAAGCATACTAGTAGCATCTAAGCCATTCTCTAAATCTTAAAATAATTAGATATCTATAAACGCTAGAGACTAGTTTAACTTATATACCTAGGCCTAATAGGAGCTTAGTAAGGTTACTAGTGTCCTACCTAATACCGCTAATATAAAGGAGCTAGATAAGCTGGCTAAGAAAATAGCTAACTTACGGAGTATTATTAATTTAATAAAGCCCTCCCGTTACCTCTTTAGTAAAGAGTATAAGTTACGTGGCAAACATATACGCTAATTAAATCTTAACACCCTAGTTAAGAAGTTACTACCTAATATTAGCAGTACTACTTAACAGCATTTTAACTGGTAGATTGCCGCAGTTAAGAACCAATTTAAGGTTAATAACGCTAACTATAACTATAAGCGACGCACGCGCTAGGCCATTAAAGGTTTTATAAAAGAGAAGACAATTACCTAACTAGTTTATCGCCGGTTAGGTATTAAGGATAAAGGTCCTTTACTATAGGATAAATCTAAGACTATAGTCCAAAACTAGATTAGGAACCCCATAGTAAAACGCTTTAATAACGCTATAATATACTATATGGCTCTTATAAAGGAGAACTAGAGGTTTAATATCTTCCTAGCCCGTATATATAGCTTAAAGGACCTCTTCTTATATACCCCTTTTGTTAATCCTAAACAATAGGTAGACTTCTAGTTCTTATATATCCTAGCCTACCTATAAGCAGAGCTCTTCTACTAGAACTTCGCCTAATAGGTAAGAACCGCTAAAGACCTCTTTAACAAAATCCGCTATATAAAGTAATTGCTTAATACCACAAAGCTTACAGAAGATCGCGTAAGTAGTAGCGGCAAATTATTGCGTATAAAGCGCGGTCGCAGCATAGGCTTTATAGACTTAGGCTTAGGGAATAAAACCTAAAAAGGGCGACGCTTTTCTAAGTAAACTCCCGGGGAGATTATCTAAAAGCTAAATAACTTAAGGGACCCCTTAGACGCTAGTACTACGTAGGCAAG
This sequence comes from Cenococcum geophilum 1.58, assembly GCF_001692895.1. Taxonomy (NCBI): domain Eukaryota; kingdom Fungi; phylum Ascomycota; class Dothideomycetes; order Gloniales; family Gloniaceae; genus Cenococcum; species Cenococcum geophilum. Next base: position 5,432,862 of record NW_027137560.1, read on the forward strand.
TTAAAGGACCGTAGGCGGCTACTGTAAGGAACACTAGAAGTAGGCTAATAAAGAGAAGTTAGCTCGGCCTTTGGAAAACCTAAAGCCTTAGTAGCGTATCTCTCTTAACTGTAACTAGGGCTTGATATAGAGGGAGAGAAGAAACGTATTATAGTATATGTTATAATAGATACGCCCTAGGGCGAAGTCCGCCTACGTACTTTATATAATAATAGGTACTAAATTAACCTTATTAATTAAGATGTCGTCTATAGGTTTAACCTACCTATACGCTACGCGCTATATTTACATAAACCTATTATACGTTTCCTTAATAGTAACCAGATAATAATCTAGGATGCTTATAATCTAATAGTTACCACTAGCGACTCCTAGGGTACCTTTTGTACTATTAGCCCGCAGACCTTTTAGGGCGGCTTATTTAATAGTTATAATATAGTTTTTAGATAGGATTGGCTCGCGAAAGTAGATCTATTAATTAGCTTTTATTCTAGACAGTTTATCTAGGGTACTTTAGACCCTAGACGCCTCTAGATAGTTACCCTTAACGCTTTCCTAGCAGATATTAAGGCTAGTAAAATAATCTATTTGCTATAGCTAGAAGACTCCTTCTTTACGTCGGTCGTAAATATAATAGAGAACCTATTATTACTAGTAGCGAGTACCCGTATAGACCCTCTAGACGTAAAGATACCAGTTATAAACATAGTAGAGGACCTGTTATTACTAGCAGCGAGTACCTATAGAGACCCTCCGGTGCCGGCGTAGATTACCTATATATAAGGGGGAGGTAATTAAAACCCTAAAACTATTAAGTATACTATAGTAGAGCTATATATACTCTCTATATAAGCACACCTGCGAAACGTATATTAACTACACCCTTTTCTTTACTAGCTTCCGGAAGCACACTACTATATAATAATCGCTTTAACCTTTATAGCCCCCGGCCTGCTAGACGTATATAAGGAGGAAATTAATGTCTTCTCTAACGAGCTAGTAAGCATACTACTGTAAAACTCTAAGTACGACTACGTGATCGACTTAGAAGAAGGCAAGACGCTATTATAAATGCCCCTCTACAACCTCTTATAGAAAGAGTTGTAGATCTTATAAAAGTACCTAGATAGTACTCTTGAAAAGGGCTAGATTAGGCCTAGTAAGTCGCCTACTAGAGCGCCTATCCTCTTTATACTAAAAGCAGACGGTATAATGCGGCTATATGTTAACTATAGATGCCTAAACAAGATTACAATTAAAAATCGGTACCCCCTACCGCTAGTTGGCGAACTCTTTAAAAGGCTTAGCTATGTGAAGATATTTATAAAGCTAGATCTTTGTAATGCATACTATAGAATTTATATTAAAAAGGGAGATAAATAAAAGACCGCAGTTAAGACACGCTACGGTTACTTTAAATATCTAGTAATGCCCTTTAGTCTTACTAACGCCCCTATAACTTTTTAGAGCTATATTTATAAAGCTCTAGGAACTATAGTAGATACTATTTACGTAGTTTACCTAGATAATATTCTTATCTACTTAAATAATAAGGATAAGCACGTTAAGTATATTAAGCAGGTACTACGACAGCTCCGCGCTTGGGGCCTATACGCTAAACTATTAAAATATATCTTTTATACTAAGAACGTTAAGTTCTTAGGCTTTATTATTACCCCTAAGGGTATTATAATAAACCCTAACCACGTAAAAGCTATTAAGGAATAGCCTAAGCCTAAGTCCTATAGGGACATCTAGGTCTTTCTTAGCTTTACTAACTTCTATAGGCAATTTATCTAAAACTACTCGGATACCGTATACCCCCTACACGTATATCTTATATAGGCATATCACGACCTAACGTTAAATAGGGAGAAGAAGAAAAAGCGCAAGTTAAAAGGGCCTACTAGATGGTATTAACCTTAGTCCTAGCCTGATAACGCGTAGTAGGCGTTTTATAAGCTACGCGCTACGTTTATATAGGCTCCTCTACTTCGCTACTTTAACCCTAATTTACCCCTAATAGTAATTACTAACGCTTCTAACTATACCTATAGTAGTATACTTCTATAGCCTTTAGGGTAAAAAGATTAACTCCACTAGCACCTAATCGCTTATTGTAGTTAAAAGCTTACTAGCCTAAAAATACGGTATAATACGCATAATAAAGAACTACTCGCTATAGTGCAATGCTTTAAGACGTGGCGTTACTACCTTAAATACGCCGCGTATATGACGCGCGTACTCTACAATTATAATAATTTTAGGTACTTTATAACTACTAAAAGCTTATTTGCTTACTAGGCCTAATACGCTAAGAAACTAGCTAAGTTTAATTTTAAGATTAAATATAAGCTAGGTAAAATAAATCCTACTAATATACTATCCCGGCGCCTGGATTATACTAAAGGCTTTAAAGATAGTAGTAAGAGGACAATCCTTAATGCTATGCTGCCTATATTATAGCAAAAGTTGCGGGTTATAGGCCTTATAGGCGGCCCTAGTGCTACTATACCAAATTAGTAAGTAGTATACGTGCAGTATACGAGTAACCCTTGCGAACTTAGCGCTGGCGGACTAGAGCGTCCTACCATTCTCTTTAAGACTACTTTAACTAGCCTAATAGCGCTTAACCCTAGGGAAGACCCCTTAGCCTAGGCTATAGTCCCCTATAATAACCCAGCGAGTTACCTGCGTATTATATATTACTTTACTAGCACTAACTTTACGCAGAGTCTCGTGCTACGGCAAAAGGTAGTAGTAGCTATTTTAGCCGAAACGGCGTTTACAGAATACCCCCCTAAATTACTAGTTAATTTTATTTATAGAGTATAAAAAAGGGACGCCTTTATATGCTTTATATATAATTAGTTAACCTAGGAATAAGTTCCTACTAGTAATAAGGACTATACCTTTAATAATTAAGAACTCTTAAGGCAAAATAATAAGGTCTAGGTGCCGAATTATATACTATTATAATAGGAGATCCTTAAGCGGAATTATAACGATCCTATAGGCGGCCACTATAGTTTTAACTATACTTTTAAGGTAATCGCGCGGAAGTATACTTAAAACGGCCTTACTTAGGACCTCCATAAATACCTAAATAACTATAATGCCTGCTAACGCTCCAAATCGCGCCGCTATAAACCCTATAGTGAGCTGCAGCCTCTTTAGGTCCCCACCCGAGCCTAGCAGCATTATTTACTTAACTTTATTACAGATCTCCTAGAGTCTAAGACTCCTAATAGTGTAGAGTATAACTCTATTCTTATCCTTATAGACCGTTTTATAATACTAGTACACTACTATCTAGTGCGTAAAATAATTAATGCTACGCAACTTATAGAACTCTTATTTAGAGTCTTTATGTAAATAGGGCCTTTAGATAATATCGTCTTTAATAGGGGTAGTATATTTATAAGCGAGTATTAGAGCACTATATGCTACTATCTCCGCGTTTAATATAAACTTAGCACCGCATTCTACCCGCAGATAGATAGTTAGATAAAGCGCCAGAACTAGGAGCTTAAGGTATACCTACGCATATTCACGAACTAGGAATAGTCTAATTAGGCCTCCCTACTTAAAGAAGCAGCCTTTACCTATAACTCTAAGGTCCATACTATAATAAAGCGTTCCCCTATTAAGCTCGCCTATAGCTAGCTACTAAACGTCCCGGACAGAGTTCTAGACGGCGTTTAAGATGCCTAGTAAGGTAGGGAGGGGTTTAAGTTAACAAATGTTAAACTTGCAGAGACGTATTTATAACGCCTACGCCTTATATATAAGGCAGCGACGGCGTTAATAATGCACGCCTAACAGCTTTAGGTAAAATACTATAATCGTCACCACCTAGCTAAGTATTTCGCCGTCGGTAAACAAGTCCTACTCTCCTCCAAGAATATCTGCACGAAATATCCCTATAAAAAGCTTAACTATAAGTTTATGGGACTGTTTTAAACCTTAGAGCGTATAGGGCAGTAAGTATATAAGCTAGAGCTTTTACCTACTATGGTACAGCTCCACCTAGTCTTCTATATCTCCTTACTAGAGCCTTATAGGTCACGCTCTAGGTTTTAACCCCCAGCAGTAGAAGAGCTTAAGGAAGGCAGCTAGGAAGTAGAAGCAATTATTGCCTACTAGGATTGTACTAGATAACCATAGTACCTTATTAAATAGCTAGGATGGCCAAATAAGTATAATAAATAGAAATATGAGATAGAACTTAAGAATTATTAATAACTGCTAAATAAGTACCGTAAGCGGGACACCCTAGCCTTATAGCTAAAGCGTAGGCAAAAAGTAAACGTCGCTATTAAAATATAACCTATATTAAAGTGAAGCAGAGAATGTCCTAAGGGATTAAAGAATAAGTAACAATTGCTATAAGAACTACGGCGTATATATAGGGTGAAGTTTTAATTCATTAATATCTTACGCCCGTTTATAACCGGGGTCTATTTAACCGGGGTCCACGACCTACTAGTGACCCGCTAGTAGTAACCTATACCAACAACTTATAGTACTATTCCACGCATATACTATATAGATAACGCGCAAGGCTAAAGCATGGGTTAGTGGCGGATTTAACGGGTATATAGCCTTGCCGTCCTAAACCTAGCTATATATAAATAACCTATAACCTACCTATAAAGTATACACGGCGCTACGCCGGTATAGCGTAAGGCTAAAGCAGGGTCAGCGGCGGATTTAATAGGCATATAGCCTTACTATCTATAAATCTAGCTATATGCGAATAACCTATAACCAATTTATAAGGTACTAGCGACCTGCCTACACAAGCGAGCCTTTAAAATATTTTTAGTCTACTAAATTTAGGCGACGGTATTAAGCTACACTAACTCTACCTATTAAATAGACTAATTAAGATTTTCTATACCGGGCATGTAAAATCGCTATTAGCTTAGTTAAATGCGGGGGAGTCTTAGCAAGGTAAATCTAACTAATTAAACAACTTTAACCGCTGGTCAAAGTTCCTTAACATCTTTACGCCGCGTATATGTACTACCTATCTCTCTATACGCAAAATCAAAACGCTCTTTTCCCTCTAAATTTTTTCCTTACTAAGGTTTTTTATGGGGTTTTATTAAGGCTTAAGTATATAAAGGATTAGGGACGACCCTTTTTAAAGGGGGGGGGGCATTGTTAGGTAAAATTTAAGTAGATAGTTATATAACTATAAGGTATAGGCGACCCTAGGGCAACCTAGGGGTAACTCGCCCGTAAGGTACGTGCTCTATATATACCTAGGGAAAACCCTTCCTACCTTATATACAGACTCCTCCTTTTCCCTTAAGGATTTGTCTCTGTCTATATAATACACCTATTATTCTATTATTGGACTCCTTATCCACATCCTTACCTTACATTTACTATATTAATCTAAATATTATAACTTTATTTACAGGTATTAAAATACGCCTCTTACTTCTTTAGTCCTCTAATTATTCCTTTAGATCCTTTAATATTATAATTAAGGCTCCTTTAATATAAGTTATAGCCTTTTCTATAATTAGGTAGTTTTAGATAACTTATTTATCTAACTATATATAAAAATCTTCTTACTTATTATTATATCGCTATCTATACCACTTTTAATATAGCTATTAGAGTATATATAGCTTATCTATAAGAAAGTATCTTCTTATTACTATATTATAATAGCCCTTTATATATCGTTCTTTAAACCTAATAGGGATCCCTAAATCCTTTTTATTTTCTAGTTTAGTAAGCTACTTAGCTTTTAGTATGCCTACCCTAAGCCTATTAGTAATTCTTTATATAGATACTCTATCCCTTATACGACCTAGTATGCTAAATCTCTTATCTAGTTTCTATTCTTACTATACGATAATTCTTTACCTAAATTCTTCTATAGTTTCTTTTAGTTTATATCTTATAGATAAATCCTTAAAGTTCTCTTACTTTTTAATTTTAGTATTAACATTTTAATCCTGTTACTAAGCCTTGCTCGCAATTTCTTTAATAGTCCTTATTTTATTACTGAAATCTTAGTCCTATAGAATTCTTAGTCCCGAGCTTTCTTCTATCTTAAGCTTAGCTTTAGCCTTAGTTTAACTAGGCTTCTATAGTGTTCTTATCTCGTCTTAAAAGTCTTAAATTTTACTTATCTTATCTTAAGAGTCTTATATTTTTAGGAAACTTTATCCTAAGCTTATTTATATATCGCTGAACTAAGCCGTTACTCTACTCTATTGGTTATCATCTATTATAGGTCCTTAAGCTTATCTTATCCCGTCTTAGGAATCTTAAGCATCTTATATCTCTTCTTAAGAATCTTAAGCCTTTAGCCTTCTGCCTTTATTAAATGCCAAAGTAGTTTATTATTCTACTTCCCTTGCGTCTTATAAAGCAATAGGTGTTGTGTCTAGTAGGGTTTTAATCCCTACTAATATTCCCTATTCTATAGTGGAATTATTCTTTACCTCTTTTATAATATCTCTAAGGTTTATATACTCCTAGTAAGCTGCTCTTATTACCTTATTATTACTAAATATTTCGCCTATATTAAATTTATTATCCTTAATATCCAATCTATAAACTAGTTCGTTAATTCCTCTAAACTTTAATAATTTTAGCTCCTATAGCCAATAGCTTGCGCCGTACTTAGCGTCTTTATAAATTTAGTATACGCTATTATAATAAAACGCAAAACTGCTAATTAAACATTCTTTTATTCCTTATAGTATACTATTATCCCTTTATATATATATATCTTCTACTAGTTTTATTCCTTTTACTATATAGTAACTCTAACTACTTCTATAGTCTTTAACGTAATAACCCTATTTTCCGCAATTTATACAAGCCCTTTTTTTAAACTATTTTTCTTATTATAGAGTCCGCCTGAACGTCTTCTACTACTAAAATCCCTAGTTTAGCCTCTACTCCTTAAACCTTTAATTACTTAATCCTTATCCTTTAGGTTTCTATAATTGTTTATTTTATTTCTTATTTTCCTTAGTACTACTTAGGTCTATTAGCTCTGCGCTATACTATAGTTTTTAACTTTAACTTTATCGTTGCGCGCTTTGCGCCTTATATAACTATAGAACTTTATCCTAACCCTTTTTAGTCTACTCTCTTTAGTAGATCCTATTATTAATCTTAATTACTTAATTAATTAAATCCCTAAAAGTATCCATATCCTCTATTAGGATAATTATATCCTAAACTTTTACTTTAAGTCCCTGTTTATACTATGCCATAAGCGCCTTACTATTCTATTTAACTTATATTACCAATATTTAAAACTATATTATATATTTAATTACTAAAGTTCTTTATACTAGGTTATAAAGCTTTCTTTTTACTATAGTGATTACCTTTAGGTTTCTAAATATTTATATTAATTATTCCGTAAACCCGTTTTAACTTAAGAATATATACCGTATCTCCTAGTTAGTGGTTGTTACGCTATACTCCTATACCTCCATAAGGTAAGGCTTGAACTACTTATGTGCCCTACCTATTAAAAATAATCCTATATACATAACTTAATCTATAGGCGTTCCTAGTTTAACTCCCTCTTATATAACCTTAAAGTGCATTTACGTAAGGAACCCCTTAAGCTTTAACTTTTCTCCTAAGAATCGCTTAATCGAGGGTAACTTAACCTTAGCCGCTCCAATCCCATTAATCCTTTCTTTAAGTATCCTATTNTTATCTATTAATTAATTAACCATTTTCTATAGCTATCTAACAGTAACTAGTTGCGAGTTAGTATCTACTATACTAGTGTTATTACCTAATCCTAAGGTAGTCGCCACTGTGGACGCCGTTGTAGCTACTACTTTTAGTAGTATGTTATTTAACTTCTTTTACCGTAACCTTAGTAGTAAATATATAATGAAGCCTTATAGGAAATACTACAGTGGACTTATTAATGGGCTAAGTATATAGGTATAGAATAGTTAACAATATAAATATAACTAGTAGAGTGGTTACCTAATAGATTAACTCTAATTATATTCTAAGATTTACTATAAAAAGAGAAGAACTATCTAAGTGGGGACTATAGTCCTTTAAATACACAACTATACTTCTAAGAAATCCTTCTTATATATAAGGTACGTCTTATATATAAGGTATATAAGTTCCTTTTATTTCTCTTGTTTAATATATAGCACGTTATATAACCTTAGCTACTATTCCTTATTATATAGCTCCACTAGTTCTATCTTAGACCGTGCCCGTATTAACTAGCTAGCTTCTTTTAACTCCTTTCCTAGTAGTCGTAACATTGTACTTAAAGCGTCCGTAATATATAGCTTATAAAATCCTAGGTTATAGCTTAGTAAATAGTTAGTAAAGTTATAGAGCAATATCTTATAGATTTAAATAAAGTATATTACTTTCTAGCTCTTTTAAATAGATTATAAACTAGACTATACTCCAGCCTTCTTACTATTTAGTATTATCTCTTAGTACGTTAATTTGGGTCTAACTGTTATCGATAAGATCTAGCCAATCAATTAAGCTATATTTAACGCCCGTGCTTAAGAATACCAAGCTATTAATAGAGGCTAAACCCTATAATATTTTAATATATAGGCTTATTCTTTAGAGTTAAGTCGCTTAATATAACATTACTAGCACTTATCCTTTCTATAGAAATTCTAGCACGATTAGAAGACATTGCGGTGAGTATTTAATTGCTAAAATCTATAGAGATATACGCATTGTTTTGAAAACGATATTCCTATATAAATTACTTATTAGACCCTAACGTGCTAAGGGATAGTATTACTAATTATAATCTATTTCCTAATTAGTAGGGTTTTATATAATTAACTAACTAGGACTTAAATTCACTAAATTTAAGAAGTATAGTACGTTTCCTCCTATAGCGTATATATAAACTCTATATAGTGCTATATAGGAAGATAGAAGTAATTAATATCTAATTATACTTATTAGAGTAGTATTTTAGATTTAGTTAAAATATAGTTTTAAAGGGTATATAGCTCTTGCTAAGAATAAGACGTTATATAAAGAAGAGAAAGGAATAACAAGAGAATTACATAATTAAATAGTTAGGGGCTTAGTGGTCAATGCGTGCGTATATATACACGTGGTCTTTAACGGACTTTAGTAAAATTTAATTAATTTAGTAGAATTTGGTTAAAGCATCGGAATTTATCTATTAAGTATTTTACTAAGATATTCCTACTATAACTAGGCTAGTCCCATTATAGTACCCCCCCTTTTAGCTAAAGGTCTAAATAATTTAATTTTAGTTAAGACTTATAACTTATTGCGTGTTATATTTTTACGTTAAATAGCGGTATAGAGTTTTACTAATTCTATTATTAAATAGGCTAATTAGGATTTTCTATCCCTAAAATAAAAAATTGCTATTAGCTTAATTAAGGTGGTAAGCAGAACTAATATTTTTATAGTAGGTCTTAGCAAGGAAAATTTAACTAATTAGATAACTTTAACTGGCGGTTAAAGTTTCTTAATATCTTGCGTATTATATAATTATATTATAAACGTTATAATATATTTTAAGTTTTTTTTTTATTTTAAGTTTTCTGCTATTATATTTTGTATATTTATATTAAGTAGCAGTTATTTACCTCTATATTATATCTATCTAGCTAAAGTAAGCTATAAAGAATAGCCTTTATAGAATTCTTTTACTAGGGAAGGCGCGTTAGTTTTAATCTAGTTATAGGTTTTCTAAGTTTATATTTTATATCCTTTCTACTTAATAAGGAGTTTAAATTATTTAGATTATGTTTTCTATTATATATTATTAATTAAGTTAATAAAGTAAGAACTATTACCGTTATTAACAATTATAGGAGGTAGCAGTGGCACTTTGTAAGTTATAGGTTTACCCTTTAAAGGTTATAGTAAGCTTATATAAAACGTTAGATATATTTTTATTTTAGTTAGTAGTTTAAGCTTATAAATATATAGGCTTAGTCTTTTTTTAATTTAGTATAGGCCTATAGACTTTTAATTAAGTTTCTTTAAAGGTTATTAAGTCTTTAGGTTTTATATATTTAGGTAAACTATATTACCTTCCTTAAAGTCCCACGCGGGAGCTTATTCTTTATTTATATGCTATTTTTATACTATTTAAGCGTACGCTAATTTACTTTATAATAGTTCCGTTAACTACTTTATTTAATTAGTAAAGTTATATATATTAATTAGTTAAATCCTCTTAATTATAGGTCCTATTATATTAATTTTAGGTTATAGTTTAAATTTAAGTTAAGGGTCTTATCTATAGGTTATATAGAACGGTATTACGCCTATTAATTTATTTCTTATATTATTTACAATAAACTTAGCTAAAGGTAGCTACTTTTCCCAGTTGTCTTATAGGTAGGAGTAGTATATTTATAGGTATTATTCTATAATTATATTTATAATTTTAGTTTAACCATCTATTTTAAAATAAAATATAGTTACCTATCTCCTTACTAAACTGCCTAGGAAAGATTCTAGAGAAGATCTTTGCTACTAGATTAGGATATCTAGCTAGTACTACTAGCTTACTTTAAGACTCGCAACTAGGAGGAAGAAGACAGCGGTCCGCAATAGACGCAGTCCTACTACTCCTAAATAATATCCAGTCTAAAAATAATAGGAAAAAAGCTAGACAAAGAATAGCTACTACGCTATTTCTAGACGTAAAAGGGGCCTTTGACCATGTCTTTGCAAACTAGCTTCTATCTATCTGTAAGGAACTAGGGCTACCTATAGCGTTTACGCAATAGGTAGCTACCTTCCTTAGCAATAGAAAGCTATAGCTCTGCTTTAATGGACAAATATAAGAAAAGGTAGAAATAGAAACAGGGATACCACAGGGCTCGCCTATATCCCCTATTTTATTTCTACTATATATACGTAATATCTGCAGCCTATAGACAGAAGGAGCCTATTCCCTTAGCTATATGGACAATTTTGCAATTATGGTTACTTCGAACTCAGCTAAATCCAATTGTAAAAAGCTAGAGAGAATAGCGCTAGAGCTAATGTCTAGAGCTAAAGAAGCTGCTATTAGTTTTAATATTAGTAAAATAGAGCTTATACACTTCTATAATAAACGTACCACTATAGAAGAAGGGCTAAAGCTAGGAGATATAGAAATATCCCCTAAACCCCTAGTTAGGTGGCTAGGGGTATTTCTAGACTCTAGGCTTACTTTAAACAATACGTAGAAATAAAAATCTCTAAAGCAAAAACAGCCTTCTATTTAATTAGAAGACTAGGCAATATATAAAGAGGTCTATCTCTATAAGCCCTACAACAGCTCTATATAGCTTACGTTACTACTATAGCAGACTATAGAATACAATGCTGGTGGAAAAGCAAATCTAGAGACTACCTACTAGCTAGGTACCAATCTCTATAAAATGAGGCCCTAAAACTAGTTTTAGGAGCGCTTAGAGGATCTCCTACGCAAGCTATAGAAATTGAGGCCTCTATCCCTCCTCCTAGAATTAGATTTAAAAAGCTTTGCAATAGCTATACATTAAGAATCCTAAAATTTAAAGAAAACTACGCAATTAAGAAGGCCTATATAAAAGAGATTAATAAGGAGAGGGAGGAACTAGTAACTAGTTCTAGTTCTAGTCCTAGCCCTAGAAACTCTACTATAAGACACCTTCTATAGCCAAAAACTTAACTACTATCTCTAGCTTCTAGAGTCCAGTAACTAATTCAAAATTGGAAAATAGAGAGAATCTCTTTAGATTGGCAAAAACCGTAGTCTCCCCCTATTTCTGCATTCTTTTCTATCTCTAGGGGTAGTAAAGAAGAAGCTGTATAAGAACATTTAAGACTAGTAGAAAATCTATAAGAATCCCTAAAATGGGACCTAGTAGATATATACTATACAGACGGCTCTAAAGATAGTAAATTAAGTATAGCGGCCGTATGTAAAATAGGGGAGAGAAATAGGATTAAATACGCAACAAATTGGAATCTAGGGCCTTATATGGAAATTATAGACGTAGAACTTTATGCAGTCTATAGGGCCCTAGAATATCTAAAACAATAAAGACTAGAAGAGAAACAAGTTTATATCTTTATAGATAGCCAAGCAGCTATTAAAAGATTACAGCTTAATTCTCTTATAGGGGGACAAGAACTAGTCTTTAAAATTACGCAAAGCTGCTNTTATCTAGCTAGTANGANTATCTNTATTAACTTTTATTGNGTTNCTAGCCACCTAGNAATCTANNGAAACGAAATAGNAGATAAGCTAGCTAAAAAGNGCCTCTCTANANGAAAAATANAATCTTCTTATACATCCCTAGCCTATATAGGGAGAGCAGCAAGAGAAAAAATACTAGGANAGTGGAAAAGCANCTGGNAANAGAAAAAAAANAAAGGAAAANACTATACTAGGATCTCTAGAGGAAACTACTCTTTATCTCTTAAAGCCCCTAAGGATAAATATCCTAAAAGGTTATAATTAGCTTTCTATCAACTAAAACTAGGAAAAGGCTTCTTTAAATCCTTCTCTAATATAATAGGGAAGGATAAAAAAGGTAGATACTTTAAGGGCTGTAGAGCTATACAGACTTCTAAGCACCTATTACTAGAATGCAGACTATACAGGGAAGAGAGAAAAGAAATGCAAAGATAACTAAGCTCTTCTCTCTCCTTAGAGAAGCTCTTTTATATAGAGAAAGGAAGAAGGGCGCTTCTCCTATTTCTGGGTAAGACAAAAATAGCTACTAAAGAGTGGCTAATGAAAGCAGAAGCTTTAAAAGGAGGTAACTTCTACTAGACTTCTAGTAAATAGATAGTAGTGAGTAAAAGGACAGAAATAAACTATAAAATGTATAGGGGCAGGCGTTAGGATTCGTTTACCGTTTCTTTTACCGTTTTTTTACTGTTTTAATACTACCTAATAGTTGTTGTAACCTAGTATTTTACTAGGGAGCGATAAACCTCTGGTTTAGAGGTTTATAAACTACTAGGATATAGCTACTAGTATATATTAAGCTGCTTAGAAAGGATTTATGTATATAGAACTATAGCGCTATAGCCCAAAGGCTGCATGCGCAGTATTGTACGTAGTACAATACAATGGATATAAAAAATAAAAATAAAAAATAAAATAGTTAAAAGTCGTGTTTATATACTTAATTATTTATATAGGGCTTACTAGAAGTCTAAAATAAACTAGCTTTTATAGTTAGATATTATTAAATTAGGAAGTCTGTATAGCTTAAAGATATACTTAATAAAATATTTAGCTACTAATATTATATTAATTAAGTCTATAGGAATTATATATTATTTTTTTATAAAATAGTTAATAACTACTATAATATTTATAAACCTATTACTATTAGGTAAATTAACTATAAAGTTAATTAAAATATCTCGCTATCTTTATATTAGAATTGGTAATAGTTAAAGTACTCCTTACTTCTTTATATAAAAGGTCTTTATTAGAAATAAAGGCAAGTGGTCACCATATAAGGCAAATTGCCATTATATGTAGCAAGTTGCCGTTACGTGCGGCAAGTTGCCGTTACGTGCGGCAAGTTGCCGTTATATATTGCCGCGGCAGTAGCGTAGCAAGGAGCCTTAAGCTCCTTGCCCTCCCTCATTTAATAGAATAATAATTATTATACTACCTACAACTTATAGATATATAATATTATCTTATAAAACCAACACTAATTAGCAGTTAACTTTACTATTATACTATAGAACAGCTAGGTATTCTATTAAGAAGAGATAAGCTACTATACTAGTGCTACTTATGCTAAAGGAAGCTGTCTTTTAAGGTTAGAACTGGTCCTAAACCTTAAATAAAACTTTTCCGCGAATCTAAGGGATCTAAAGGCTAGAACTGGTCCTAAGCCTTTCTAAGATTATAGATTCTTACGTCTATTATATAAAATAATACGCTTTATAAGTCTTTATAATTTAAGGCTAGAACTAGTCCTAAGCCCTATAATTGTAAATATACGTTACAAACGCGTATTAAATAATAATCCCTATACTAATAACACTTCCCTTCCTCTAAAAATATGGCTACGCCTACCTTAAACGACTAGGAAGACTCCTTACTACTAGGGGTAGCTTTATACGCGAAACTTATTAATAAAAATTAGGACGAATTTACCTTTAATATAATAACTTATACTATAAAATAAGTTAATAGCTTTCTCCTATACCGTATTATATTTTACTAAAGTAGATACTACGCCGATCTATAGCTATAGGAATATTTTAGGGAGGATTTTATAGGATAGACCGCTAACACCTAGGCACTTAGCAATGTTAATATTATTTAGGATTTTTAAGACTTCCTTTATAGGAATAGGGTATATATTACTAAAAACGGTAACCTAATTGCTAGTAATATTTAGGCCGTTATTATTAGTATAAAAGAACCAGTATAGACAGAAGCTAAGATTATACATTAACTACAGAAACCTAGAACTAACCTATGTTCTTTAAAAAGCAACTTTAATTTAGAATGAAACCCCTAGAACGCTACCCTCCTACCTAAAGATACTCTTCTACCTAGAGGTACTCTTCCTCTACCTTTACCGCCTTTAGCTCTTCTACTCTAGCTAACCGGTAAGCCTCTATTATAAGAAGTTACGAATCTAATAAAGGTATATTTAGATAAAGAGAAAAAGTTTAGGGGAGAATTATATAATATACTTAGAGTAAAACTATAGGTCTTCTATAACTATTATAATAAGGTTAAAATTTAATACTACTAGTACTACTACGCTTTCTCTATTATATTAAAGGAATGGGTTATAATATTTTATTACAACTATATTACGGGTAAAAACTATAGCTTTAATATAATACTTTAGCTTACTAAAGCCTACTTTAAGACTAATAAAAATTGCTAACTTTATATATCTAAATAGCGGGAGACTATATTTTAAAGAGTTATCACTTCTAACTTAATAAAGACTTATTTAGGGTGCCTTTAACTACTCTTTAATAAACTCTAGAAAATCTAATATAGCCTTACTAAAACTTACTAAAATAAGAACAGCCTAAGGGACCAGGTTATCTTAGCATGCTATAGCGTTCTTAAATATAACTTAGCGCTATATAAATCTGCGGATATATTTAAAGGAGTATATACTAAGCTACGCTTTGCCATAGGTACTATAATACGAATATAAGAATCTTAATAGTTCTATACTAAAAACCCTACCTAACTAAGTATTCCTAACTAACATAATTATAACTAAACTAATTAAATATATAGTGGCCGTAGTAGGGAATATAGAAGAGGGTATAATTAATATTAACTATAAGGTAATTATGGAGGTCCTTATAGAGGTTTATTTTAAAGTAATTACTAAAAAAAGTGCTACGTTTATAAGAAGCTAAATTGCTAGTTAACTAGACACTCCCTTAATAAGTAAAAGGAGGTATATAATAAGTTCCGTTANAGTATAANAAANNTTANAAATTNTAANGTTANTATNGCCTACTTNTAAAGCTTTCTNGTTTAATATAAAGGCGTANAANATNTTAAGGGTAAGGTTAATAAGACTAAATAGCTCCTTATAGATATAGAAATTAAGAACTACTCTCCTAACTAATACTTTACTAAGTATAGTAAGGTAGATAGTATATAAACCGTTACTATTCTTAATAACTAATCTACGCTCTATTCTATTACGAATTTAGATATCTTTAATAAGCTAAAGGAGAGCTTTACGTTCTCCTTTAATAATAGATACTTAGTAAATGTCTTTTATAGTATTATACCAGATACTAAAGCCGCAGGAGTATCTATAATAGGAGAACCTTAAGTTTAAGCCCTTTAATAGCTTAATAGCTCTATTTAGATTAACTATTTAATAGTAGGCTAATACACGATTTGTTTTAGTAAGGGTACTATAACCTCTTTTAGTATAATTAGGGTCTAAACCCCCTTAAGGTATATTACCTTCTATATTATTCCTACAAATACTCCATTTCTATTTTACATTAAAGATATAGATAAATTAGGTATTAGGCTTAATAACCTTAAGAATATACTTATTTAGGGAGACAATTAGGTACCCGTTATGCGCAAGTAGGGTTACCTATAGTTGCTCCTTTATTAATTAGAAAAGAGTATTACTTAAAGCTACTTAACTAAGTTAGAATTACGCTAACTATACCGTTATTTTGGCCACCTATCCGTTTATTAATTACTTAGGGTTCTTTAGTAAGTAGGCTATAAAGTTAAGGTTAAGGCAATTAAGTATCTTATAAAGTACTACTATTACTACTAAATAAACCAGAAATCCCTTAGCCGATTTAAGTTTACCCTTAAGGATAACTATAACTTTAACTTCTATATTATTATTAATGTTATATATTTTAGCGGTAAGCTAGTACTCTAAATTATTAACTTCTTAACCTCCTTTTAAGCCGCGCGTTTTTTTAAAAGATATATTAGCTAGAAATATATAGAATACCCTTTAATTATATTAGATTAATATCTATTTAGGACCCCTTAACTAAATTATCTATAATATAAAAAAGAACTTCTTATCTATAGAGTTCTAATAATAGATAAAGGTAATAGTAATTAAGGTTAAGGAAGTCCCCGTTAAGGCATATAATAATATTAAAAAAGTGGAATAATATTACACGCTATTACGCCGCGTATATAAGATTATCTCTTTAAAACTAAAGAATACTAGTAAAAAACTTACCTTATAAATAGCTGTTAAAGCTATTAACAATTTTACTAGCCTAAATAGACTCGTACCTATATTACTAGTCTTTAGCGCCTATCCTTAAATAACTAATAATTTTTTACTATTTCCCTCCATTATATAATAAGCTAAGGCTATTTATAAGGCAATAAAGGAGGTATAATATCTCTACACTATACGCTAGGTTAATAACGCACTAGGAATAAGAAATGGCCTAAATACCTTAACTATACTTAATCTGCCACTCTAGCCTAAGGTACGCGTATAGCGTAAAAAGGGAGGATAGTTAGGCCTATATTAACTTATTGTAATTAATAGTTAAACTTATACTATTTAGATACCTTATAGACCCGCTTAATTCCGTTTAAATGTTATTAAGCCTTATTATAAAGATAATAAATCTAAGCCTTTATAGAATGCCCTAGAAGATGCCCTAGAGGAGAACTATAATTAATATACTCTAGAAGGCGACTACAATCCCAAGATAATTATAGTAGATATGCTATAACTATAGCACGGTAAAGGTCGCCTAAAGGGATTATAAAATTGCTAATATCTTATTAATTTTAAAGAATAATTTGTTGCCGCTATTAAGAGTAGAGTTAAGTTATTAATAGCCTTTATAACAGCTAAAGAGAAGGCTAACTTTAAGCTCGTAAAATGGCTTTAAAAGGAAGGTCGTATTATAACTCTAGGAGCTCCTTTTTAAGTATTTAATAAGTAGGAGATTAACGGTTTTATTACAAAAGGAGTCTTTAAATTTAAGAAGTATAACCCTACTAAGTTTAATAAAGTTTATATCTTTAAGTTAAGGATAGTTAATAAGATTAAGGGTAAGGCTACTAACGCCCTATTTAAAAAATTAAGGCTTATTATTTAAGGTTATAACAACAATAATAAGGAAATAATTCTTATATAATCCTCTATAATTTAATAAGCTAGTTAACGAGTTATTATTACATTAGCTCCCTCCTTAATAAAGAATAAAATAGCGGTCTATTTATAAGATATTACTTAGGCCTACACCTAATTAGAGACGCACCTTTAGCGCTTAATATTAGCGCACCTTTTAGAGTAAATTTGCCACTAATATCCCAAAGATACGATTATGGTTATACTTAAGCCATTATACGGAATCGCAGAGGTAGGAACTTATTAGTAGGCTACCTATAGTAAGCACCGTAAAGAGAAGCCTTTAATAACTATATCTATATTTAATCCCTACTTCCTTATTATAACTATAAAAACTCTATTTAGAATTATTAGCATATAAACTAATAATATAATTATCTTAGGAGATAACTAATTCTTAGCTCTTAAAGAAGATAAGCTAGTAAAGGCAAATCTTATAGTAAAGCTAAAAGAAAAGCTTAATTTAATAACACTATTACTCTTTAATAGATATATCCTCTCCCTAAATAAGGATTCTATTGCTTTACACTAAAAGGGTTAAGATAAAAAGATTAACATTATTAACGTTAATTCTCTAAAGTAAGGATATGTAGAGTAATGTGCTTGCGAAGCTTATATTACTTCTATTTATTAACCTAAGGCTTTATTTAATCTCTCTATTACTGCTTAATACTAGGAACCTACTAAGGGTAACGTTCTTACCCTAAATAAGCGTCTTTCCTAGCAAATAAACTATCTTAATTGGGGACTACTTTACATGCCTATTAATCTTCCTACTGCTAAGCTCTTTATATTTGTTAATAGATCGTTTATAAATAATAAAGACTTTAGCTCCTAGTTAGGATATAAGATTATTATTGCAAATAAATCTATAGGGAAGAATAACTTTATAACCTACGGCAATCTTATCTATTAGAGCTTAACTAAAAGTAAGCGTATTACTTAAAGCGTTCTAGCGTTAGAGATATATGGAATAGTTAGTAAAGTTAATATAGTAATTGCAATTAGAACTACCTTAAAGATAATTATAGATTAACTTAAACTTCCCGCTATCTCTATAATTATATATACTAACTTATATTCCCTCTATAAGTATTTAGTTAAGCTTAGTACTATAAAGGAGAAGCGCCTTATAATTAATATTATGGCACTTTAGCAATCCTATAAGCGTTAAAAACTCTTTAAGATTTAATAGATTAATGGCTAAGATAACTTGGTAGATATAATAACGAAGGCGAACCTAAATAAGGCACTAGAGACGTTTATTAATATAAATACTCTACGTATATAAGTTAAAGGTTAGGTTAAAAGAGAGTAGGAGTATAATATTCTATAAACCCTAACTCAAACTAGCCAATTAGGATTTTCCATCCCCGGGATAGAAAATCGCTATTGGCTCGCTTATTACTAGCGCCTTAGCGGCTCTAATAAGATATTTACCTACAACTCCTAAGCAAGAAAGCACCACGTGCTAAGAGGCAAATTTTGGGACAGCAAGACTTATATTATAATGGCAATAGTAAGTAAAAAGGATTAATATTTGTTACGCTAGTTAAGCAGTATATATATATATATAGATGGCAACTATAAAAGAAGAGTTACTAGTGTTAGGAATAAAGGTAAGTGGTCACCATATAAGGCAAATTGCTATTATGTATAGTAAGTTGCCGTTACGTACGGCAAGTTGCCATCACGTGTCGCTGCGGTAGTAGCGTAGCGAGGAGCCTTAAGCTCCTCGCCCTCCCTTATTTAATAGAACAACAATTATTATACTACCTACAACTTGTAAATACGTAATATCACCTTATAAAACTAACAGTCTTCCTACGTATATATATTCTATATACTTAAATATATTTTTATATATAGTTATATATTATAGGTTAGTAATATACTTATTAAATAATCTTATAGGTGTTTATACGGCTAGGGTACCCTACTATAGGGGAATTATATATAAATTTAAGTATCTTAAATTATAAGGGTTTGGAATTTAGGCCTACTATCTTCTATTAATAGTATAACTAATTATTATAGATTTCGCATTTAGCAAGTATAATATCCTTATATTACCGTTTCCCTATTTAAATTGCTTTTATTATATCTACTATCTAGGGGTTATTCTTATATTTATGCTCTATTAATTTATTAATTTTTATATCCTACTTATTAATTTCTAATTTATTCCTATTAAGCTCCATATTTAGAAATATAGGGTGTAGTTTCTTAAAGCGTTTAAGGGGTAGTAGAATTTATAATTAATTTATAATCTATTTATTAGAAGCGTTTATAGGTAAGTTTTATAATTATTATATTAATAAGTTAGGCTTCTAATTAAGTTTACTAGGTTAGTATATAATCTTAAAGTTAAATTATAAAAGGTATTCGGCCTAACAAATTTAGCGCTATATTAATTACTTTATAATTATAAAGTATTATAGGTTTTTATAATCCGTTAATACGTGTATTAGGAATAATAATTCTTTAAGTTTTAGACGCTATTATTTAAAGCATCTAATAATTATAAGTAGTTTCTTATTATATATCTTATAGTTTAATTTAATAGGGGCAAGTTTCTAAAAGAGAAAGGCTACTAGGCACAGCTCGCCGTTTTTATTATACTGCGATAATACTTCTTCTAGTATATAATTAGGTAAGTCTATTTTAATAATATATTTAAGGTTCGGATTAAAGTAAATAAGAATTAATGTCGGAACATTAATCACGTGACGTGGTCACGAGACCATGAAGCGAGGTTAACTAATCTGACCTTGGAGCAACCCCTTTCTAAACAACAATCAACTACCAACTTCAACACCGCATACGTACCACTACAAGTGATATTCGTGCACGTTGATAAAGAGAGTTATACCGACAATTAAAGTAGTTATAAAATAATATTTTAGGTTATTAAAAGCTTATTTATATTTAGTAGTCTATTTAAATTATATATTTTTTCTTATTAAGTTTACTAATAGCTAAATAATTTTTAAGAAGTAATTAATAAATTAATAGTAAAAATTTACGAATCCTAGAAATCCTTAGATATCTTATATACTACTAAGACTTTCCTAGTTTATAATTATAGCGATTTTCTTAAGGTCTATTTTAATTCTATTATAGGATATAATTAGGCCTAAGTATATAACTTTAAATATATAAAACTTATATTTCTTAATATCATATTATAAGCCCGCGTTTTATAGGCGTTTAAGGACTATTTAGACGTACTTTTAATGCTTAAAAAGTAAAGATAAATAGATTAAGATATTATTAATATACGCGGTAATAAATATATTAAGGAATTTACGAAGTGTATTATTAATATATTACTAAAATATATTAAAACCATTCTTTATACTAAACGGTATTATTAAGTATTTAAAAAGTCCCTATTATATATAGAAAGCTATATACTTCTTATCTTCTTTATAAATACAGATTTAATTAAAAGTAGTAACCACGTTAAGCTTTATAAAGTATTATACTTTTACTAAATAGTTGAGCGTTTCTTAAAGTAGAAAAATTGGATATTAGTTTTAAATTATAATTATATTTAGGGCTTAATAATTAATATAGAACCTTAAGCCTCCTTTAGGTTTTTTAATAAATAGTATAAATAAGGTAAATAGTAATTAACTAGGGTAAATAAATCCTTTCTCTAGGTGCTCTTTAAGGTATTATTATATTATAAGTAGCTCTTTTTTATAATATACCGTATAATAGGCTAAACTTTAGCATTATACTAGGTTTAAGTTCTATTTTAAAATTATACTTATCTTAATATAGGGGTAGTTAGTTTATAAATTATTTCTTAAACATATTAATTAGATTATAATATTCTTTAGATATAAGAGGTTAGGGGTTAATATATTGCTTTAGTTTTAACGCCTTCTTAATATCTTTTAGTATTATAGTAAAGATCTTATAGTCTTGTTTTCTTACTAATAAATAAAAGGGTGCGGCTTATACTATATAAATTTTAAGGGATTTTAATATATTATCTTTGTATTCTTTATTATTATTAGCAGTTATAACTTTATTATATTAGTTTAAGGTTTATAGTAAAAGTAATTTATATTATATTAAATTTAAATAGTTATATATATATTTATAGGGTAAGTAGTATTTTAAGTAATAACTTTAGTAGTAGGTTATATAGAATTTTAGTATTTTTTTAACCTAGCTAATTAAAGGGTTATATTATTTTAGCTATCTATCCCTTAACACGGCAAAATTGGGCCTTACGGTATCGATAAGAGCCCACTAATCAAATCAGCTAAATCGAGCAGCCGTTCTCAGAAATACGAAGCTTTTGATTTCATAGCTAATGTATCCAAACTCTTCCAGTAGTCCTCAATGCACGATTCTATAGTAACACCCACATGAATTAGCACTGCAAAGTACGCCCAGAGTTCTTGCTTTCATGTTGGCTACCATGCACATAGGTGTTCCTTTTCCTTTATCTGGCGGGTACAACTCCTTATGCTTATTTATCCACTCTACAAGCTTATCTATAATCTTATCTGCAAAGAACAGACTAAATAACTTAAAAGGATNGCGTGTATTAACGTTGGAGGGTAGGTTTNGTNAGCTATGGTCGTNNTAATCGTNAATATNGNGAGGTTCGAATTTGGGCAACGGCNAGGGCTTAGGGCNGGGTTTTTTTATAATTNNATTTGGAGGAACGTTATATTNAGTCTTCTGAANAAGGTCCGCATCAATTCTAGTATAATTAGAAGNCATGGTGGTGGTATAATTCATGATTAAATTCTATATAGATATACGCGTTGTTTTGATTCTGGTGTTCGCGCACAGACCACTTCCTCTAAGGACCCTGCCGTTTCAAGGGATATCTAAGTATTACCTTATAATACTTTAAGGGTATTATAAATAGGGAAATATATTTAAGGTATTTATCTATCTATATTTTTATAAGAGTATAGTATATTAGTTTACTATATATTAAGGGCTTACTATTAAAGCCTTATAGGCCTTAAGGCTTATTAAGTTTCTTTAAATTTAAGCGTTAAGTTTTTGCGTAGTTTATATTAATAAAGCCTATATTAATAGCTCCGCTATTTATAAGGATTTATACTTTCTTCTATTTCTAAGTATTTAAATTTCGCTAAGTATATTAAGGGAGTTATATTATATATTAGCGCTAAAAAAGCCTAAATACTTATACTCTTTTACTTCTTATTTTAAGGTATAACTTAGCCCTAGGATAATTTGTTTTTTAAATTAACTAAAGATAAAATACTTTATAGCAACTAAGTATAATTTATAAAGTAGGTATATGTATAATTATAGTACCTATTATACCGACCGCGTACCTACGCGTTCGGTACGCCAGGTACGCGTTTACGCGTTTAGTGCACTAACCACTCGCTTACGCGTCTAGTGCACTTATAAAGCACTAACTAATTAGGGGGGAGGCGCATCAGTATATAGACCACGTAGTCTGCTTTATACAATCGATAGTCACCACCATCCTAAAGAGCATATAATACTATACATATTTCGTGCCCCGGGATATAACTCACTTATATTATTAAGTTGGTACAAACACTAATTAGTGAGCGCGTACAGATTAGTAATTACTTAATACCTCCCCCAAGCGATACTTAATAGCGACTACCCGTTTAATCCTAGTACAACCTACTAGAAGGTCGGAAGTTGGGGATTACGGACCTATTACTAACTCTATATACTTATTTAAGTCTTAGTACGGTTTACTAAAAGTATAATAGACGCGAATATAGACCTGTACGGAACCCCCTACCCCTAAACCTCAAACCCCTATTCCTACTACACCCTCTTTTAATACCTCCGACGTCTTTTTAGACCCCTTATAGAGACCCCCTACCCTTTTACAAACCGTTACGGACCCGTTAATTACCTTTACGGACCGTTACGGAGACCTCCTACCCCTCCGCGAACTACTATAGACCTATTAAGACCCGTTACGGACATCCTTACCCTTCTATAAACTACCATAGACCCACTAACCGCCTTTACGGACCCTATAAGACCCCTACTACTTACTACGTACTATACTACACTATATAGTATGGTAGATATAAGCAAGCAAGTTAGCGAAGGCCAAAAGAAGTAGAGCTAGGGAGTTAACCTTACGTCCGCAAATGACGTTAATAACTATATTAAATTTAAAATCCTTAAATACAGATATTATAATTTTACAAATGACGATATATAGGAATAGTATAAAGAAGACTTTACGGACTTTACGGAAGCCATTTTTAAAACCTATAAACTTATAACTATCCGCAACCTACAAACCTTCCTCCATAATTAAGGTGTATGGGTTAAAAAAGATAAGCGGGTTACTATTATATAGTCTCTATATAATATATTATATAAAGAGGACCAAATAGAGTGGACTAAAGAGGAAATCCTAGACTAGGTTAAAGCCACTAAAGAACTCTTTACTTCCTCTAAACTTAATAGGATTACTAACCTTATACCTAACCTACTTAACCAAATTCGTCCTATAAACCTAAGCAGTTTTAGAATTAATTTTACTGGCCAAAGTACACCTAGTACTTAAGTTACGGATTATAATACCCCTATAACCCAAATTACGGACTATAATACCCCCGTAAACTAAAATATGGACTAAAACCCTCCTATTGCCTAAGCTATAGATCCGCAACCTGCCTAAGTCACAGATCTATAACCTACTTAAGTAAAGACCTACGGTAAGGAGCTAGCTAACTTAGCTAAGCTCTATACCAACAAATCTAAGTATAGCGGTAAAAATAATAACTTTAACTTTAAACTAACCATCTTTACAGACCTTTATTAAAAGGCTAATATTCCTAAATAGGAATTTAGCCAAGCCTACTCTACCATACTGCGTGGCCTAGCCCTTAACTACTACTACACTAACCTTAAGAGCAACCCCCTTAGTATCTCCTTTAATAAGCTATATAAAGCTATATGTAACTACTTTAAAGGGCCGGAATATAGGCGTAATATCCTTACCTAATAAAATGCGATTAAGTTACGGACTGTAATTAACAAGAATACCAAAAAGTCGACTATAGAGTGCCTGCAAATTCTTATTAAAGACCTCCGGCACCTATAGCACGGCCTTAATATTAAGCTTTAAATGGACGACTTCCTATATAACAAGCTTATTACAGCTTACTAAAAAGTAAAACCTTATAAATACGCCTATTATAAGCCCGCAGACACTATAGCTGGCCTTATTAACGATTTACGGTCCTTTATTATAACGTATAAAGTCTTAAACCTACTAGATAGTACTTAAGCCTTCGTTATAGACCTGCAAAACCCATAAACTAACTTAAACGCCTACTTTACAGACCGCCGCTACCGCTGGCAGTACCTATACTAACTAAGTCCTACCCGTAACCCCTATAGCAACTCCCGTATAAAAGTATACCCCTATAAACGAACTAGCCAGAAGTACTTTATATGCGGTAAGGAAGGATGTTAGTCTATAAGGCATACCTAGGAAGAACGCGACAAGTTTAAGAAGAGATTTAATAGACGGATTAACCAGTTTATCTTAGACTATAAAGGAAAGGAAGTAGAAAAGTCTCTTAACGAGTTAACGGAAGCCCTTATAATTAATTTTAACTTAGATACTTAGGAACAGGAGACCTTAGAGACGTTCTTAACTACTTTTAGACCTTTTACGGACAGCTAAGCCTTTAATATTACGACCGTATTAGCCGACCGCTCCTTTACACACTTAATTGCACCTAAAAACTAGCCTATAAGTATACCTATTAGACCTATTACGGACATTACGGACCCTAAATAGGACCTATTTGCATATATTACTACAAAACGCTACACCCCTAAAGAATTCTATGGCGTTATAATCGATATAGGTGCCTCTAAGAAGTCTACTATAGGTTACGGATAATACCTTATATATAAGACCACCGTAAATAATAATACGGACATTAATACTATATAAACTGGGGCCGTAAACATCTAATTCGGCATTAGTTTAACCGCATTAATTAGATTAGTTAAAGTTAAGACTTTAATTAGCCTAGTTAACTTCCATATAGTAAAAGCGGATACCCCTTTCCTACTCTGCCTTATAGACATAGATAGACTATAGGTTTACTATAACAATGTTACAGATACCCTAATCGGCCCTATAACTGCCCTAAGAAGTAAGAATATTACCCTGCTAATTACACGATAATTTAGACACCCGTTCCTTATATAGGGAGAGACTTTACAAACCTATATTTAGAAATCTTTCGACTATAACCTATACTACCTTACTAGTACAGAAATCCACCGCCTATACCGCCGTTTCGGCTACCCATTAGCCGAAAAGCTGTATAGAGTCCTTAAACGCTCTAGACATAACGATGTTAATAGGAAGGCAATTAACTACCTAACTAAATACTACTCTTTTTACTAGAAATACGGACGTTCCCTAGGCAGATTTAAGTTTACCCTTTATAAGGACCTTAACTTTAACTACTTAGTATACGTAGAAATTATGTATATTAACGGCAGTCTAGTATTATATATAATTAACAAGGCAACCCGCTATTAAGCCGCCCGTTAGTTGCAAAATATATCTATAAAACATACTTAGGACATTTTACGGACCTACTAGATTAATATATACCTTAGACCTCCTAAGTATATTACCTATAACGCTAGTAGGAACTTTACTAGTAAGGAATTCTAGCAGTATGCTATAGCTATAGCTATATTAATAAAAGCCGTTCTAGTTAAGGCGTATTAGTCCGTTAGGCTTATTAAGCGAGCTTATTTAGCTTTATAGATAGCTATTACAGCTCGTACAAATGCCTCTAAACCGAAGCTTATAGAATGCTGTATTACAAAGATACTAAGCTAAGGAGCAGAGAAGGTTAAGGAAAGGACACGTCTATATACAGGCGCCAAGTCTCCAAGCAAGCCCCTAACTAGGGTCTGTAACGGTGCCGTAATATCACCCCCTCCTTTAAGAAAGCCTGCCCTTAGGCTTTGCCCCCTTATAGAAAAGAAAAAGAAAAAAAAGAAAAAAATAATCTAGCATCTAGCGCTTAATCGCGATGCCAGTTAATATAGGACTTACAGCAGTCTTGCAGCTCCTACTGCTGCGGGGGTATATCACTATACCTAGTTAATATAGGGCAGGCAGCCGTCCTGCAGCTCCTGCTGCTGCGAGGGGTATATCGCTAGGAGCCCTCCATTAGTTATTATTCCTCCTCCCTCCTCCTAAAACTCCGGTACCTCCTAGCTCTACTATCCCCCTTTTTATTATAGCGCGCCCCAAGCTATAAAAAAAGCCCCCCTAGTCCCCCTCTTAAAAAAGTAGGCGTAAAGGTTTAATAAGGGTAGGAGGGTTAGGGAGTTACTCGTATGCATATCGGCACGAGTTCTTGTCTATTCGGCAGCAGTATAGTACTAGCAATAGGTCGTTTAGGTGGCAGTATAATGCTAGTAATAGGGTCGTATTCTAGGGAGCAAAGCTCTACCTAGTCCTATTTAGGTCGCAAGTGTATTAGCGCGATAGGTTATTAGGGTATAGTTCCGCAAGCATATTAGCACGGTAACTTGTCGGGATTATAGTAGTACGGTGCTAGTAATAGGCCGTATTTTAGGGAGTAAAGCTCTACCTTATATATAGGTGTTACTATAGGCGGAGCAGTAAAAGTCGGTTGGCTGTAGGTAGAGTAGTAAGGGTTGGTTAGCTACTAATAAAGTAGTAAGGGTTAGTTAGCTGCAGGTAGAGCAGTAAGGGTCTATTGGAATAGCAGGCATATCGGCGCTATTATTATCTGGTTTATAGTTCGGCTCGCAGGCATATCGGCACAAGTACTTATCAGATTTGGGTAGCAGTACGGTGCAAGCATTAGGTTATAATAGTGGTCGAATATAAAGCTTAGTCTATTAGTTAGTTAGTAAATTGCAGGCATATTAGCGCAATTATTTAGTTAGTTAGCTACAGGCAGAGCAGCAAAGTATCGGTTCTTATAGCAGTACGGTGCCAGCGTTAGGTAGTAATAGTAGGTTAAGCATAGAGCTCGTCTATTAATAGGTCGTAGATCCACAGGCATATCGGCGCGGAGCTTATTAATTCAGGTAGCAGTACGGTGCTAGCGGCGGGGTCATATCCCAAGGGACAAAGCTCTCCCTTATGTACAGTTGTTACTATAGGCGGAGTAGTAGAAGTTGGTAGTAGTGCTACAGGTAGAGCAGCGATAGTTAAATCAGGATCAGCTACAGGTAGAGCAGCTAGGGTTTATTTATATAGCTGCAGGCAGAGCAGCAAGTATGGGTTTAGCTGCAGGTAAAGCAGCAAAAGTCGATTATAATGCTGCAGTAGGGTAGTAAGGTATTAGTTTAACTGCGAGAGGTATATCGCAGAGGTCGGGTGGCAGTGTGGTGCCAGCGTTAGATAGTAGACAGTAGGCGTATTGGCACAGCCGTTGTCTATTTAGGGTAGCAGTACGGTATAAGCGGTAGGGTTGTATAAGGGGCAAAGATCTACCTTATATACAGTTGTTACTACAAGCGGGGCAGTAGAAGTCGGTTAGCTGCGGGCAGAGCAGTAAGTGGTTAATTAGCTATAGGCAGAGCAGTAAGGGTAGTCGGCTGCTAATAAAGCAGCGAGGGTTAATCGGCTGTAGGCAGAGCAGCAATAGTATTATAATAGCAGTACGGTGCAAGCGTCAGGTAGTAATAGTAGGTTAAACGTCCGGAGCTTAATCTATCAGTTAGCTAGTAAATCGCAGGTGCATTAACGCGATCGTTATTGTTCGCGATAGCAGGCATATCGGCGCTATCATTGGTCGATTAATTATAGGCATACTAGCGCGGTCATTTGGTCGGTAGATTATAGGCATAATAGCACAATTAGTTAGTCGGTTTATATTTAAATTACGTTTAGATCGCGTTTAAATCGCATTTAGATCATAGGCGTAACAGCGCAATTAGTCTATTGGTTAGACTATAGGAGCAGCACAGTTATTATTAGGTTAAGATAGCAGGCATATTAGCGCTATTATTGGTCTAGTTCGTCTAAATCGATTTCGTTATTAAAGCTTATACAGCTTAATATTAACCTCATTATTAAAGTATATAAATACTTAAGGTAAAGCTTATATAACTCAGTATTAGCTATAGTCATTCCTTAGTATGCGTAGCTTAGTGTTAGTTAAAAAGGATCACCATAGGTGGAGAAGAAAACAATTAAATTAGTAAGGGAGGTAGTCGATTATTAACGAACTCATACAGTTATTATTAAAGTCGTAATAGCAGGCGTATTAGCGCTATTATTCAGTCGGTTTCTTAGGGTCTACTATTAATTAGTAGGTAGTTTAAAACGTTATTAATATTTAAAGGTATTAAAAAATATATCGAGAAGGTACGTATCAATATTTTAATTCTTATTATAGTCGTACGAGGGTAAGCTATAATAGTATTTAAAGAAAGAAGAGATACTATTAGATAGCAGATTCGTAGCTTATTATTTAAAGAGAACTACCGTTAAGTAGTAGGCAGTTTTAAGGGTAGTTAATAAATAGTATTAAGAGGGTACGTATTAATATTTTATAGGGGGTTATAGGGTTAAAGGTTAGCCGTTATAAAGGCTAATTTAAGAGTAGTTGATAAATAGCAAGATATGCTTTTATAATGGCAAGCTATCTTATTTATAGAAGGTTGTATAAAAGGTTATTAAGAGAAACGCGTTAATAGTTTATAAGAGGTTGTAGAGATAAAATAGGCTTATCTATAGAGCTGTTAGAGAGTGCTATAAATTGGAATAATTCTCCTAATCTATTCTCCTAATTAAGAGTGCTATAAATTACTTAAATTCTTCCCTAGGTTCCTAGTACCCCTATATGTAGGATATAAATGTATTCGGCCGTAAGATTAAGGGACTATCTAAGTTAATAGTAATGTTCGAGTTAATTAGATATGGTGGTTGTTAATAAGAACTTAATGGGCGTCTATAAGGCGTTTATAGACAGGTTAGAGAGTTATGTTATAGGCATATTAGCGTAACAGGTTATTAGGTTTGCTTTTAAATTACATTTAGGCCGCATTTAAATCGCATTTAGATTGCAGGCGTATTGGCGCGATTATTTAGTTAATTAGACTGTAGGCATATCGGCATAGTCGGTAATCGGGTTTTAGGGGTTTAGGGTAGCAGTATAGTGTAAGCGTTAAGTCTTTCCTAATCAATTTCGTCTCTCCTTATACGGCTTAGTATTAATTGGGGTGGTTATCGCAGTATAGTAGCCAGAGGATAACGGGTAGGATTTATTCTAGAGGACTTTACGGACAATATATACTTACCGCCTAATAGTATAGCGCGGGTTATGTCTCGGCTTGTCTTGGCCAATACTACGGGATTAGTACCTTTATTCCTTATAGCACTAGGCTAAGTCTTAACTAAGGTTATCTCTGTAGCTTATACAACTCTATCTTAGTTAAAAAGGTTAGAGGGGTAAGATATTATTGCCTTCCTAGGCAGTTATCCTTATCCACAGGAGACCTTCTAGCTGCTTAAATACCGGCTCCTAGTATTAATAATAGCGACTTAATGCGTCAACAATGCGTAGCTAGGGGTATTTAACGCGTGTCCTCTTAGAACACGCGGAATAGGGGTGGGAGATTATCCAGGCCTTCCTAGGCGAGGTAAAGAGGGAGCTCCAAACAAATGAAGTCCCCCCCAGGTGGGTAAGCTTAGTATAATATTACGGCTCGTACAAATGCCTCTAAACCAAAACTTGTAGAATGCTGTATTACGAAGATACTAAGCTAAGGAGTAGAGAAGGTTGAGGAAAGGACACGTCTATATACAGGCGCCAAGTCTCCAAGCGAGCCCCTGACTAGGGTCTGTAACGGTGCCGTGACAATAGCCGTAAAAGCCGTTAATAACACCACTAACCCTAATAGACTAGTACCTACCCTCTTAGTCTATAGAGCCTACCTAAGGATAAGCAAACTGGACCCTCTTACCCTATCTATTACGGATTAAGCAGCTATAATACGGAAGGCAATGGCTAAAATAGTCAAATTGCGGGCTAAATAAACTGTTAATAACGCCCTATACTACCGCAACGGACTTAATACAACCCTAGTATATAACCTCCCGCTTAACTCTAAAGTCCTTATATAGCGTAAAAGCGGTAATTAGACTAGACCTTACCGTCTACTAGCCGTAGAAGACGAGACCTACTATATATAGCTCCCTAGCGGACTGATAAGCTTTAGAAGCATATCTATAAAACCCTATTTTCAGTTCAAAAATACCTATAATATTAAGCCAGACGAACTAAAAGCACCCGCTAAATTAGATGAACTAAAAGCACCCGCCGAATTAAATAAACTAAAAGCACCCTTACCTACCCTAGAGGTCCCTTAGAAACCTACTAAACCTACTAAACCTACTATAAAGCGTGGCCGAGGACGCCCCTATAAGAACCCTATAATGGAGAATTACCTAACCTCTATAGGCACATCTGTAAAGCAATCTCCGCTTATAGATATATCAGTTCTAGTATAGGAAGCCCCTTTTACGGACTTATAACGCAAAGAGATTAACGGACTACTTAAAAAGGGCGTCTTTACGGTTATAATAGAGAGAGAGGTTCCGTAAGGCGTCCGTATATTTAACTTACGCTTTATTAACGAGATTAAGCACCCTAGTACTAATAAAGCCTTTAAGAAATTAAGGCTTATTGTACAAGCTTATAACGACTAGGGAAAGGGCTTAGTCCTTACGCAATTACCTATAATTTAACAAGTTAGTTAATAGATTATACTTATACTTACGCCTGGACTACAGTAAACTAAACCCGTAGCCCTCTACTTATAAAATATCTCGCAAGCCTATATACAGTCTAATACCTACCTAAGTAGAGACATCTTTATACGACCACCCTATAAGCTTAACCTATAACTAGGAACAATTCTATAGGTTATAAAACCTCTTTACGGAGTACCGGAAGCTAGAAACCATTAGTTTAAGACATACCACTAGCATTACGTTAGTAAGCTTAAAATAGAACAGTTGACCTATTACCCCTGCCTCCTATACAGCCTATTAAATAACTTTAGTATTATTAGACTCTAAATAGATAATACCCTATTCCTAGTAGACTAGACCTTTACGGACGCTAAAGAAACTAAACTATAAAAGGCTAAGTTCTTAGTAAAGCTGTAAGAGTAGTTAACTAAGTAGAATCCAATTAAGTTTAATAGAGGCCTAATTATATAAAAGGGCAACCTAATTAAGCTAACTTAGGAACGCTAAGCTTAAAACCTAAAGCCCGTTACAGTAAAGCCTATAGACCTTACTAGCTCTTACGGAGAGACCCGCAAGACCGTAAATATAAAGGACTAATATATTGCACAGCGTATAAAAGGCGCCTATATTGCTATAGTCTGTTAACCTAAATCTGCCTATAATTTATCCTTTATAGCCTAGGCAGTAGATCCGTAAGAAGAAAATATTAAGCAGCTTAATAAGCGTATTTAGTGGCAAATAGACAATGTAGTAAGGGGACTTACTTTTATACCACTAGACCTAAGTTCCCTTAGCTTACTAGTATTTATAGACGCCTTTTTTGCCAATAATAAAGACCTATTATCACAAATCGGCTTTATAATTATACTTACGGACCGTAATTAGGACGCAAATATACTGTACTAGTCTTTAATTAAGTGTAAATAAGTAACCTATAGTGTACTAGCTTCTAAACTATATATACTAGCTTATAGCTTTAATATAGCAGCCGCAATTAAATTAACGGTCTAGAAGATTCTATAACTAGAGTAGTTACCCCTAGTTTTATACACTAATTTAAAGTCCCTCTATAACTACCTAGTTAAACTAGGTACGATATAAGAGAAGAGGCTTATAATTAACCTAATGTACTTATATTAGGCCTACAAACAACGTAAAATTACAAAGGTTAAATAGATTAGCGGCGGAAATAACTTAGTAGACGCTATAACTAAGGCAAAGCCATATTAATCCCTTAAAACCCTAATTAATACGAATAAGCTTAACCTAAAAGTTATAAAATAGGTAGAGTGGGACTAACGGAGTACCTACGGTACACCTACGGCCCGTTAAAAGACCGTACGGCTTATTATACGGCTTATTCTACAGACTATAAGCTATTAGGTGGAAAACGGTAGAAAGCTGCAATAGAACTTAGTAGACTTATATAACCTGCCGAATTCTGCCATATTCTGCTAGGGTAGTTAAATTAACTAATTACGATTTTCCATCCCCGGGATAGAAAATCGCCATTAGCTCGCTTAGCACTAGCGCCTTAGTAGCCCTTAAGATCTAACTTACGGCTCGTCTATAGCCCTTTAAAAGGCCGTACGGTTCATTTTACGGACCATAAGCAGGACTTACGGCTAGCTTAGGGCACCGTTTAGAAGGTAGCCCAGAAGGCACCTTAGGAGGAGTTTCCTATGTATTTTCTTTTATATTTTACGGTTCTATTAGAGCAATTACAGAGGCTATACACAGGTGGCTTCATTTTTTAAGTACCGCCAGTATATAATTACAGCACCTGTCGTACCGACCACGTGCCTATGCGTTCGGTACGCTAGGTACGCGTTTACGCGTTCGGTGCACTAACCACTTACTTACGCGTCTAGTGCACTTATAAAGCACTAACTAATTAGGGGGGAGGCGCATTAGTATATAGACCACGTAGTCTGCTTTATACAATTAATAGTTATCACTATCCCAAAGAGCATACGATACTATACGTATTTCGTGCCCTAGGATATGACTCACTTATATCATTAAGTTGGTACAAATAGTATAATTTAAGGATTAAAAGGAACTATAGCAGATCTTTTTAAAAGGGTAAGTTTAACAATTCCTTTAAATATATCCCTTTTTACTATATCTAAAGTATCCTTTATTTACGGCTTAAGTTCTTTATTTATTAGTTCTTAAGGGCGTATAGAATTAGGTGGTATTAAGGTTTATAGGGTTATATATAGGGCTTTTAGGTCTTAAAGACTAATTGCACTTTAAGGTATATACTAGTTTTATAAAGTTTTAAATATAAGGTATAGTTAGCTTTAAGAAATAAGTCTATTTATTATATTAAAGGTCCTTATTAATTCGTTAATATATTATAGCAAATTTAGGTAAGTCCTTTAATAGTTCTCTACCTACTAACTATACTTTAATTTTATCTAAAATAGCTTAATGGAGAGCAGTAACTCTAGCGGCTTTATTCTAATCTAGTTTATTAATAAGGCCTAAAAATTCTAAAAAAAGCTAGTAAAGTCTCGGTTCCGTTATTATAGGGTTTTAAGTTTAGTAATAGCTGTATATTTACGGCTAGCGTTATTATATATTTGTTCTTATAGAGAAATAAAGATTTTAAAATTAATAAAGGTATTATTATAGAAGAATAGGTCTATAGTTTATATAGCATCTTTACTTAAATATAATATTTTATAGCTAATCTTACTAGCTTTAGTAGGGTATTAGTTATAGTTTATTAAAAGTTTAAGACGGAGCTTAGTTATAAAGGGATATAGGTTATTTTAATTTCTATTAAACATTAAAGGGTTAGGGAGCTTTTTAAATTTTATAGTAGATATTAGGTTTATTATAGGTATAGGTTAAATTACTATTACTAATTAAGGGTTTATATTTAACGGGCTAGGTTTATATATAATTATTTTAATTTTATTTATAGGTATTATTATTAGGGTCTCTAATATAAGTGCTTTAAGATTACAGAATTTTTTATAGATTACTCCTATTAATTACTAGTACTAAGCTTCTAATATTGCTTACTATTGGGCCAAAGCATCTATAAAGGACTGTTATATTATAGTTAACGCAGTAGGTTTAAGTTTGTTTACTATTTTAATAGTAGTTATTTTAATATAACGTAATATAAGGGCGCGGAGAGACTTTAGGGAAGATTTAAAGGAATAATATAAATTCTATCTAAATCTAAGGGTATATAGCTCTTGCTAAGAACAAGACGTTGCGTAAAGAAGAGAAAGAAATAACAATAGAATTATATAATTAAATAGTTAGAGGCTTAGTGGTCGATGCGTGCGTATATACGCACGCGGTCTTTAACCGACTTTAGTAGAATTCAATTAATCTGGCAGAATTTGGTTAAAGCGTCGGAATTTATCTATCAAGTGTTTCACTGAGACATTCCTACTATAACTAGGCTAGTCCCGTTACATATACTTATTAAGGTCTTTTATATAGAATTTAGGGGTTCTTAATACTATAATATAGTATAGATTATTACTTTATGTCCGTTTTATATCTAGGGTATCTATACTTCTCCTATCTATTTTTGCAATTATTTTTAGTAGTTTTAATATAGTAGTAGTAGTTCTTTGATTAACGTCTGATACGGATCCTACTGGCCCACGCAGACTACTCTGTCACAGGGGGAAAACTTGTGTATTTACAGGAAGAAAACCCTGCAGTTGGGTTGGGGGAGGAAAAACCTATAAGCCACCTCAGTAGGATGAAAAACCCCGATTTGCCATGTCCGTCCGTAGCGGCGGCCCTACGGGCCTACGGCTACGTCCTACCTCCTTAGATGTTTTGAACTCCTTAAGTACCACTACTTCCCTCTCCAGCTTATCCTATAGAATTTTATATAGTAACCGCTTTAATAACTCCCTAATAGTAATTATCTCTAAGAGCTTTATATAATTAAATAATCTAGCTATAGCTTCTTAATCTACTCCTTTATAAGTAGAGGGGATACGCTTTACTAGAGGGACTCTATTGACCTCTTATAGTAAAGGCGTTATTTTTAAAGGTAAGAAAGTATAGCATATTATTATTAATTAATAGATTATAAGTAATTAGAATTATAATAGGCTAGTTTAATTAGAATATATAATTATTCAATTAATAGTATTAAATAGGAATTACAGGTAAGGTATAAGTAAGTTAAAGATAGAATATACTTTATATATTTAAAGAATAATTACTGGTTCTTCTTTAGAGGAGAAATAGCTCCCTTTATAATCCTTCTAAGACACTAGTAAAACTTTTCGCCCCTTATCTATCTGTCTAACCATGTCTTCTCTAGGGCGTTGGTGAAACCTTTATCTGTCTAACTACACTCTGATCTGATATGTACCTTTTGGGAGAGCCCAGTACAGTTGAAGCCTTAGACAAAATGACAAACTGCACCCGCTATATTCGGTCCGTGTTTATTATCCGCCGCTGACACAGACTAACCTCCTACTCCTCAACAATCCGATGTGCATCGTTTAATTTAAATGTCTTATCTACATTGCTATGAACACGGATGAGCGTATTAGACATTCTCTACCTCTGCTAATGGTTAGATGTCTAGAATTTCCGTTATTTCTAGTGTAGGGGTACTCCCAGGCCCATCTGTTATCACTTCGAACCTCACGCCGATCTTTGTGTAACACAAGGTGGCTTCGATAGACCGCTTCTAGACGCTAACTTTATCCAGGCGCCCCAGCCAATAACCTACACTTTTCGAAATTCAGCTTCAATGTAACACCTGTGGCGTCAAATACACCTTCAAGGCAACAACAAATAGTGCAGTAGGTGAAGAAGACGGCCTATGCGACCTGCTCCTTAATCCGAGAATGGCTTCCGGTCTAGGTACGCCCCACAGCCACCTTGTCTATTGGCAAGTGCACCAACATAATCACCTCTCCTGCGCATAGCCTAGAGGCGCTATAGACGCCGCTATTACAGGCTGATACACGGTCCGACTTCTTATAAATGCGGAAATTCAAGAACAACTCATATCCATGACCGACTAAGTGCCTACCAACAGGGGCTACTTTCCTATGCAAGCCTATTTCGCATGCATTGACAGATCCTACTCCTACCGCAACGTAAGTGCATGTAGTACTATTTATGAAATGCCACTGGCCTTGACCTTCCATCTTTTGCCAACTCTTATGATCGTTCAGTCTCCAAAGCGGCAACTTAGTTTCAGTATTATTTACAGCAGTGTTTATACAAAGTGCTCACATAGATCCATTTATAATCGTAGGTAAATGAATTCGATCCTGTCTTGCCAAAATCATACTAATCTTTCATAACCATCAGCATATTATCTGTATTACCATCTCAGAACCCGACCCACACCTCTTCGTGTAATTTTCCTTCTTCTAAATTCACTTCAACATGTCAATGTCAACATCGCAAAACAGGAGCCCTGCTAAATCAGAGCATTTCATTTGGATTACAGGGGTAGATTCTTCCGACCCGTACTAATAGGTGGGGCTAATCATTATCATTCAGCTTCCTGATCATTGGACCTGGCAGGATCTGAAAGATTATATCAGAAAACATGCGAATAATCAACCCGGCTGGACTGAAGTGTTCAAAACGAAACGCAGTTCAACCAGCACCGTAACAGAGGGCTACTTCCGGATCTGTGGTGTAGACGACGCTGACAGAGCATATAGTAAGTGAGTGGAAATAAGTAGATAGGGCTCCTCTGCTAACTTCTGTGTCTGATTTAGACCGATTCGCACAAAATCCTACCCATCGTGAGATGCTAGTTCACCAGTGGGAACTCTCACGCGACCGTGACCTTAATGTAGAACCACCTCTGACAAGATGTAATTGCTCTACACAATATCCCGATCTCAGCCGTGGCTCTCACTCACCAGGACGGGCCGCTCTGAACACCCATCTAATCGCCCGTAGCATGTTCAAATCAGAACCAATTGCAGCCATGGTCCCCACTCCGGTCGCTGTACCTACAACGCCATATCAATATACGTCCACCCAGCAAATTACCCAGACAACGACACAGTATCCATACTACACGACTCCAATATCTCCGGTAATTGCGACACCGAGGACGCTTTCTATCACCCAAGCACCATTGTATTCTTCAATGGGCAGTGGGATTCCCGTCAATGTTAGACATGGTGCAATGCTTACTGAATCTCGTGGCATCTTCATTAGTAGCTTGAGCTTCTCCGTTGGGCCTTCAGAACTTGAAGCGCTCCTGAAGGTTGCTGGGAGGCCAATACGTTCAGAGTTACTAAGAGATGCAAGTACTGGCAGGTTCAAAGGTTCAGCTACAGCGCAGTTTGCAACAAAAGAAGAAGCACAACAGGCGGTTAATAGACTCAATAATTCCGAACATATGGGGATGGTCCTCAAGGTGCGCTTAGACAAAGAGACAACGTCAATTAGTCAGGTACAGGGTCCAGTGATTGCAAACGGTTCTATTGGTTGCTAGGTAAGGGAGCTAAGAAAGAAACCTGTAATAAGAGACTGATGCCTTCCAAATCTGGCAGAATTGTATGAGCTCTGTCTGTAAGTCCCCGAAGCGGCCATCCTTAGCGCACATGCTCTAGAATGGGCCTTAACATGGGTTTTCGAGTCTTGAGAACTGCCCCCTTGTTTTCTGCTACAAGATTTGGCATGCTCAATTTTTCATCTCGGTTTGCAAATATCATCCCACCGCAAAAATTACCATAGTCAAACTATCTTTTACGAGCACATGCTCTGATGGTGTCCAAACACCCTCTGGACGTGACAAGGGGCCTTCCTTGCTTCTATCCGCTTTTTCTTGCAAGTTAAACTGCACTTCCCGCGATGGCGCACGCAAGGAAACATCTCTGGGGCTCAGGCCTCTTAAGGATCCGTTCGTATGAACAAGCTTGCAAATATCAAGGCGAGTCAGAGAGTACGGTAGTTACATCAGCTGCAGCTGCATCATCTCTCCTCAGTCGAGGACCATCCCGGGATTTCTTTTGAGGCCAATTGGCATGAGCAGCGTGAAAACGGGTGCACGCCTGTCAAAATTGACTTCCTGGTAAGCCATTGGCGCCACTTGTTGTCCTGTTACCCGGGTGTTTGGTAGGTTGAACGGTTCAAGATCCCAAGCCTCTAGAACAACTTAGAGATTTCGCAGATTGGTGACCCAATACCAAGGATGTCTCGATCTGGCAGCATACTAGGTTAATCCATGTTTTAGCGCCAAAGAAATAGGAGTCTTACCTGACCAGAGGTACACTAGCGTTCCAAGGCTTGCACATGTGCCACAAATCATGCTTGTACATTCGGATTTGTTCGGATTTGTTCGGATTTGTTCAAAACTGCTGGCACATGGCACTATTTGGCCCTGTAATTTTCTCTTATAGCTCCCCAGCTAATAGTTAGCTCTGCTGCCTCGAGGCCAGCTGTGCGAACCTAACTCCTCTTCCAGTAAGGCAAAGTGGCAGCTGCCCTATCACTAATTGGCATAATACAGTCCGAAAGGGCGCTAGCGCGGGGTTTATCGCCGGTGGAGGGCTGCGGCACAGCACAACCCCCGATGCTCTTTCTCCATATCAAGGAGTATATTCCGCGCCATTTATCCATCCAATTCGCTCCCCTTTACAATTCTCTGCGTGATACACAGCCTTAGTGATCTATCTACAGCTTAGTGATTTGTCTACGGTTTTCATGCGATCCTCTGTGCCTCAGCCTCACATAACGAAGAGTACCATCGCTTTCCGAAATCTCCTGCCTAGTATTGAAATGAAGAATACCGCCATGGCCCATGGGCGCTTGCGAGGATGCGCTGAGACCTAGCAAACCAAAGAGTGATGCCTCTGCTAAGCATCTCTAACACTCGTCAAAAGCATGTATGGCAACATCTATGCCTGCAGTGCCGCCATGAATGAGCACTGCAAATCAGTCCCGGCTTCAGAGCAGCTAAATCTTTGTGGCTATTAAGATTATTGGATTCGCAATTATGTCAGTAGATATTTTCCTTTTGAAGTTGTTCCGGCCTTATGATCTTTTTACGGGAATTAACTGCTGCTCATAGATAACCACAATTTCCCTTTGTCGTTTGAATAAGATCAAGAGCGCGGTTAACCCTCCGTAGTACAAATCTTATCCGGACTCCTGCATCCTGGGTCTGCCATGTGCCTCCACATTCAGCACGTTTTGTCTATCCACTAGTATCTTTGTTACGCACCGTACGAAACTAACAACCACCCCGGATTCCGACCGTTAGCGCCGCGAAAAGTCCCAACACGGCGTGGACGCATATACCGGCAGCGTACATGGGCCGACGCTGTGTCCGAGGCTGCGACACTATGGTACTTTGCCGCCGTTACCGCACAAGAGACGCATGCAAGCCCTAATCCGGCTGTTTGGAACTCCCCTCGTGATTTTAGAATCCTACATCTGCAGCCTGAATACCTTGAAACCCACCTCATGCATATCCTAGACGTAATGCTAGCCCAACAAGATTAGTCCGATCACGGCTGCACTTGGTATCGCGGTTATTCGACACGCGCGGAAAATTTTGCAGCCATATTTCAAGTATGACGGTGAATTGGAAGTCCATAATGTAATGCTGGTTCGAGCCTTTGACTTCACAAGGAAATCCTACCACAAAATCGCCTATTCTACCCCAATCGGGACTCTAGTGCTATATTTACTCCACCTAGTTGCCCCCGATCGCCTGCAGCTCAAACTCTCTGGTAGCACCACCTATCCAATGCCGCACGCTAGCTGTACTACCAAATGCTACAGTTTACATTGGATGGAACTTCTTCATGTTTCCCCGTACTTCGATTCGGACTTCTTGGCTCCCTTGCCCATTTCTTGCCACACGGCTAGCATATCGCAGAGCATGAAACTCGCTTGATCCATATCACGCGGTGTTTTCAATAGAATTATGAACAGCTCCTTTTTTCGACTATTCCCTTTCAAACGCCAATCCAGCCCCAGCCGTTCGCTCATCCCTGCGATTGCAGTCTAGGCAACAGCATTTCAAGGTTCACCCCGCGAAGTTCACCCCGCCGCTCCGCAAAACCCTATTGAACACCTCTAGCCAGTCTCCAATTCGCGCGATAACCCAACAGCGCATGCCTGCCTCGCTGTCTGTTGAGAGTAGCTAAGCCTCTCAACAGTAGCAGCGTACGCATGACGTCTGGTGAATTTCACTGCGCTCCAATCGATCTGCTTAAGTTGCATTTTGGGCTCGAGACTTAGCGAAGCCTACTGGCTCGCGTCGTCTAGTTAGAGAATCTTAGGCATTCAGGGCCTTGTACGCGAGGTTAGGCAGCGTGAAACCGGGCATTTCGACATCAATTCTTAGACCAGATATAGAAGACCTACTTAGAATAGTCAAAACAAATAATAAAAATATTTTAGTAGAGGAATGTAAGCTTATCAATTTACGGGCGGAGACTTGAAGTGAATTCGACGGGCTGGGTCAAACATTACGTTTCTCCACATAATATGTTTCAATTATCTCCCAGATCATACCGACTGTGGCCTCAACTTCTGTCGTTGTATTGGTTTGTTCGTACTAATACAAGATAATTAGATTATGTCTATATTTATTCAAGATAAAACAGTCTATAAAGTTTGTTTAAGTGGAACCAAAATCCGTCCGGTTGTCTGTATCTCATACTATTTTGCACATAGAGCTAGAGCTTATTATTTAGGAGAGAAAAGCTTGAGAGAGCTTTGTATGTAGGTTCTTCGTCCGCTCAGGGCAGTTAAACTAGGATCAACTTAAAGTTCATACCCTG
The DNA here is from genome assembly GCF_001692895.1 of Cenococcum geophilum 1.58. Classification (NCBI taxonomy): domain Eukaryota; kingdom Fungi; phylum Ascomycota; class Dothideomycetes; order Gloniales; family Gloniaceae; genus Cenococcum; species Cenococcum geophilum. The sequence goes on from NW_027137560.1 coordinate 5,474,054, forward strand.
TTATTGTCTTATAAGTTATAATACCAAGCCCATAAACCACGCCATTGGGATGCTACTTCCTGATAACACTTACTTGGGCATTATTCCTCCAAAGCCTTTATTTGCTCCCCTTCTGCTTCTATCAGAATCACAACTCAACATCCCAAAGCCTACTCTATTACCGCCAGAAACAGGAAGTTGCAATTTAGAAAGGAATTTTATCCATTAATGTCCAAAAAAAAGTTGCACAGACAGGAAGGCAAAATTGATGGCAGTATACAAATGTATTTGCATTGTGCAGAAGGATTTGGTCGGTTCATATTTTAATACTTTACACCTTCCACAACTTTGTTGCGTACAGATTAGAGAATTGCGTAACTTGTTAAGTGGAAGGGGTGGAGTAATGATTTTATTGGATTGGATTTGACCCCCAAATCCACTCCATACGCCGAGAAGGCGGTGGAGCTCCAGGACTCTAATATGGGTCTAGATTAATATACACGATAAATAGTAAGTCTTGGTAGAAGGCAAGGAAAAAGGTAAAGAAGGAAGAGGGTACTAAATTAGCCCCAGACCATGAGGCTTCCATATAAGAAGCTTCGTAATCTTCTACCTTAATCGCCTCGTTAAAGGCAGCATATGCGCTCTCATCGTGACTGGCTTACGCGCAGACATGGCTCGCTAGATTGGCTTGCTTACTTGCTGACCAATCAAGCAAGCCCGTAAGCTAGAAGTTACCTCCGTGGACTCATACTAAGAAATTGATTGCGCTGGCGCGCTAATCTCCTTCGGATATTTGATCGATTTCTTAGTCCAAGGGACTTTGGCGAGATTTGTATGGAAATATAAGCTTCTTTTATAAGGAAAACTTATAAGCCCTACTAAAATTAATTAATATCCCTATAACGCCTCTTAAGGTAAAAATTATATCAAATTGCTTAGGAGATCTAAATATATAGATTATAAGATTATAGGCTTTTTACGCCTTTATATAGGCCTATATATAAGGGTATATAAGGTACTTATACTTTTAATAATAGGAATTTAACTTTAACGAAATTAATCTTGGATTGTAAAAGGGGTAATATAATTCTAAAGCTATTAGCATATAAAGTGGCCCCGTAAGATTTATTAATAAACTTTTAAAAACTTTATTATATTATATTATAGAAGAAATCCCGTTATAAAATTACTAAACCTAAGATTTTATAAGGAGACTCTATAGATAGGAGGCTATAAGGCACGATTATAGGAATAGGATAGATTATAAAGGAGACGAATCCTTAATAAGGTAAGGCCTTTAGGATCGCGAAGACTATATACTATAGATACGTGCCTCTAGCACGCAACTAATAACTATTTAAAGGCTGTCTAGGGGTTGTCCTAAGGGCTGTTACAGAGTAAGTATAAGCGGCGATAATATATAGCAAGGTAGATATTATTAAGCTATATATATAAGCTGTGTAAAGAGGTTAAGACGTTATATAAGGAAAGAAGGTAAGAAAATGAAAAGAAAGGGTATATATTATGGACTTAGTTACTTAATTAATACGTATATAGAGCAGAATAGGATTTAGGTGCTAGTCCTAGCAGAACTTAGTAGGATTTAGTAAAACTTAGTAAAACTTAGTAGATTATAGTAGATTATAGTAGGTTGCCGTTAGATTGCTATAGATTGCTATTAAATTGCCGTCTTATAGTCGGTCTTTAGTTACTAAGTTAATAGAAATAGGTGGACGTATATAATGTATTATAGGGGTATCCTATAACAGTACCCCCCTTTAAACTTAAGCTTCTGCGAGATAGGGCTATAGTAGTTCTAGGTAGAGTTTAAAAAAGTCTTTTATAGCTTATATAAGTCCTATAGAGTTAATGGGTTTTTATAAGGGCTTAGTAAAGCCTTTCTATTTTATAAGATATATATATTAGCGTTTCCGTTTATTATACTTAATATTATTAATTCTTTTAATAAAGTACTTGTTTTTACTATTAACTTTAACTTGTAAGGGAGGGTTTTATATCTATTTAGGCAGGGCGTTTAATATAAAAGTAGTAGGGCAGAGGACTAACGTATAAAATACGGGGTAGATTTTAACCGTATTAGGAAGCTTTAGTTAGTAGGCATAGGAGGAAATAACCTTCTTAACCTTATAAGGGCTAGTGTTCTTCTAATTAAGCTTCTTAATAGGTTGTTTTAGATTTAGATTTCTTATATCTAGCTAGATAAAGTTACTAATTTAATAGGCTAGTGCTAGGGTTTATTTCTTATTTGCTGCGGCTTTATAAATAGATTAAGCCTATATTATTTTATTAGTAAGAAACTGTTATAGTTCCTCTATCTTCTTTATAAATTTATTTACTTCTATAACTTATAAGGCGTAATAAGTAGGGTAAGGAATATTACTAAAGGGTTTAAAACCTATTTGTAGATACTAGCCATAGTTAGCTAAAAATAGGGAGACCTTTTGTAACGGGACTAGCCCAGTTACAGTAGGAACGTCTTAGTGAAACACTTAACAGATAAATTCCGACACTTTGTCCAAATTCTGCTAAGTTCTACTAGATCTATTAAATCTTCCCTAAAGTCTCTTCGCGCCCTTACATTACATTGCGTTAAAACAACTACTATTAAAATGGCAAATGAACTTAAACCTACTGGGTTAACTATAAGCATTATAGCCCTAGTTAGGGAATAGTTAACTATAATATAATAGTCCTTTACGGATGCTTTGGCCTAATAGCAAGCAATATTAGAACCTTAGCACTAGTAATTAATAAGAGTAATCCGCGAAGAACTCTATAACCTTAAAGCACTTATATTAGAGACCCTAATAGTAACACCTATAAATAAAACTAAAATAACTATATATAAACCCGGCCTATTAAATATAAACCCTAAACTAGTAACGGTAGCTTAACCTATACCTATAATAAACCTAATACCTACTATAAAGTTGAAAAAGCTCCCTAACCCTCTAATATTTAATAAAAATAAAAATAACCTATATCCCTTTATAACTAAGCTTAATTTTAAACTTTTAATAAACTATAACTAATACCATACTAAAACTAGTAAGATTAGCTATAAAATATCTTATTTAAATAAAAACGCTATATAAATTATAGACCTATTCTTTTATAATAGCACCTTTATTCATTTTAAAAATTTTATCTCTCTCCTAGAATAAATATATAATAATACTAGCCGTAAATATACAGCTGTTATTAAATTTAAAAACCTATAATAACAGAACCAAGACTTTACTAGCTTCTTTTAAAAAAATTTAGGCTTTATTAGTAAACTAGATTAGAATAAAGCCGCTAGAGTTACTACTCTCTATTAAGCTATTTTAGATAAAATTAAAGTATAGTTAGTAGGTAGAGAACTACTAAAGGATTTACCTAAATTTACTATAATATATTAACAAATTAATAAGAACCTTTAATATAATAAATAGACTTATTTCCTAAAGCTAATTATACCTTATATTTAAAACTCTATAAAACTAATATATACCCTAAAGCGCGATCTATTTTTAAAACTAAAAAGCCCTATATATAACTCTATAGACCTTAATACTACTTAATTCTATATACCCTTAGAAACTAATAAATAAAGAATATAAGCCGTAAATAGAGAATGCTTTAAATATAGTAAAAGGGGATATATTTAAAGAAATTACTAAACTTATCCCTTTAAAAAGATCTAACGTAGTTTCTTTTAGTCCTTAAATTATACTTAGTTACTATAAAGTATTTTACCTTTAGTTAATTTAGAAAATAAATCATCCTAGGGCTAAGTTACGCCTTAAAATAAAAAGTAGAAGAGTATAAGTATCTAAGCTCTTTTAGCGCTAATATATAACATAACTCCCTTAATATACTTAGTAAAATTTAAATACTTAGAAAATAAAAGGAAGTATAAATCCTTATAAATAGCGGAGCTACTAATATAGGCTTTATTAATATAAACTACGCGAAAACTTAATACTTAAATTCAAAGAAACTTAATAAGCCTTAAGGCCTATAAGGCTTTAATAATAAGGCTTTAATATACAGTAAACTAATACACTATACTTTTATAAAGATATAAATAAATAAACACCTTAAATACGTTTCTCTATTTATAATACTATCAAAGTATTATAAGGTAATACTTAAATATAGATAGCTAAAATAATATAACCCTTTAATTAGCTAGGTTAAAGAAATACTAAAATTCCGTATAACCTACTACTAAAGTTATTACTTAAAATACTACTTGCCCTATAAATATATATATAACTATTTGAATTTAATATAATATAAATTACCCTTACTATAAACCCCAAACTAATATAATAAAGTTATAACTATTAATTGCAGTAAAGAATATAAAGATAATATATTAAAACCCCTTAAATTTTATATAATATAAGCCATACCTTTTTATTTATTAGTAAGAAAACAANACTATAAGATCTTTACTATAATACTANAAGATATTAANAAGGNNTTNNAACNAAAGCAATATATTAACCCCTAACCTCTTATACCTAAAGAATATTATAATCTAATTAATATGTTTAAGAAATAATTTATAAACTAACTACCCTTATATTAAGATAAATATAATTTTAAGATAGAACTTAAACCTAGTATAATGCTAAAGTTTAGCCCGTTATATAGTATATTATAAAAAGAGCTACTTATAATATAATAATACCTTAAAGAGCACCTAGAGAAAGGATTTATTNNCNCTAGTTAATTACTATTTNCCTTANNTATANTATTTATTAANAAACCTANANNANGCTTAAGGTTNTNTNTTAATTATTAAGCCCTAAATATAATTATAATTTAAAACTAATATCTAATTCCCTTACTTTAAGAAACGCTTAACTACTTAATAAAAGTATAATACTTTATAAAGCTTAATATAGTTACTACCTTTAATTAAATCCATGTTTATAAAGGAGATAAAAAGTATATAGCTTTCTATATATAAAAGAGACCTTTTAAATACCTAGTAATACTATTTAGTATAAAGAATGGTCTTAGTACGTTTTAGTAATATATTAATAATATACTTCGCAATTTCTTTAATATATTTATTACTGTGTATATTAATAATATCTTAATCTATTTATTTTCGCTTTTTAAGTATTAGAAGTATATCTAAATAGTTTTTAAATGCAACGGAACCTTATAGCAGGAACTACGATGGGTTCTGTTAATAGGCTAGGTGTATAGGAAATGCAAAGACAGTAGTTAACAACGTAATAACAACTGGTAGAGTGGTTGCCTAACAGATTAACTCTAATTATATTCTAAGAATTACTATAAGGAAGGAACTATCTAGGTAGGGACTAAGGGTCCTTAAATACACAACCGTACTCCTATAAAATCCTTCTTATACGTAATATATGTCTTATACGTAAGGTATATAAGTTTCCTTTATTCCTTACGTTTCTTACATAGCACCTTATATAACCTTAGCTATTATTCCTTATTATATAGTTCTATAGGTTCCATCCTAAACTGTGCTTATATTAACCAACTAGCTTCTTCTAACTCTTCTCCAAGTAGTCGTAATATCGTACTTAAAGCGTCCGTAACACCATCTCCCTTCTCTTTATCTTCGTCCTTAAAGATACCTAATATCTCTAAGTCATTTACTAGAGGTGTAATGTCCGTCTAATTAATTTAGTTAATATTGTTACTTATAATACCTAAAGCTTCTTCTTCTTTACACGCGCAACGTCGTGCTTGTACTATTGCTGCAATATTATTGCTTAGTGAAATAATACTATCTCCATGTTCTTATTGCTTAAAGGAGGGGCTAGTATATATTACGTTAGCGAGTCCCTTATCTTAGTAACCCTCCTCTTATTTAGAGTGCACTAAAGCAAACATTTAATTATCCTGCGATGTTTGCTCTACTTCCGACGCTAAGTATACGCGTCCTATAACTCTTAATAGTCTTTAAGTTCCCTAAGTAATTTATTATAGGGTCTTATATTTAATCTGCTGCTGCGAAGCTTAATGGTAACCTAGCGCAGGCCCTTACTAAACTTAAGCGTTCTTAGAATGCGGAACAGAAGGCTCTAGATGCCCGCATTGCGGCGTCTGCCTATTTACTCCGTCTTAAGAAAGTATATAAGAAGGTCCGTTCTAAGGAGTAGAAACTTGTAAAATAGGGTCTTTAGGAACTAGGTAATAAGAGAACTAACTCTCCTTTTATAGTAAGGGGAACAACTCTAAGTAGTTTGGCAGTCGCTCTTCTTAGGTCCCTCTTAGGTGACTCATTTTTTAATAATCCTTCTTTATTAATATTGCCTAACCTATTTTCTTCTAATACTCCTATACCTTTCCTATAGCATTTTTTAAATTCTCTAGTAGCTCCTAGGTAGTCTTAGTATAGCCTATCTACTTAACCTTATACTATGTTTTATTATTAATATCCTTATAACCAATAATCTTTAAAACTTGCTATTTATCTTCTTCTTAACCTCTATACGTGTCTGCCTTATAGACTAGTGGCTTAATATTCCTATACGCTAGCTCTAGCATCGCGATATACTATATATGGTAGATCTTTATTTTAGCTAGTAGGTTTAACTTAAACGTAACCAGTGAAATCCTTTATGTAATTTCGAAAGGTCCTAGTCTAACGTAGTCTAACTTCTTGCTTAGTTATTAACTTTTAAAATTTTTATATAGTAGCTATACTTTATCTCCCTCCTTAAGATCTAGTCCCTTAGATCTCTTAGTATTATAATACTTTTTTATTCTTTGCTGTACTGCCTTAGCTATTTCCGTAAGGTTTGCATAAAGATTTATTAAAGTCTCTATTCTTTACTTAGCTTTACTACTTGTTTTCTTTACTTAATATAGCAATAATAATGTTCTTAGCTTATATCCATAATTCGCCTTAAATAGTAACGTGCCTATTCCTTCTTATGGTGTTATATTATATGCAAACTATATAACTAGTAATAGCGATACCTAATTATTCTGTATATAATTAATATAATGCCTTAGATACTGTTCTAGTGTCTAGTTTAATCTTTTTATTTAACCGTCTATCTGCGGATAATATGCGGTGGAAGTTGCTGCTTGAACTCCTTGTTCCGCCAAGAATACCTCCTAGAATACTGTTACGAATCTTAGATTTCTATCTAATATAATTTTACTTAGTGCTCTATATTTTGCAAATACTTCTTTAATATAGATTCTAGCGATATCTTCCGCTGAGATTTCTTCCGTATAGGCTATAAAGTATCCCTACTTCGTAAGCTTATCTACTATTACTAAGATTATGTTATAATCTTGTCCGGTAATAGGATCTCTTAACTTTAGTAACTTAACGATAAAGTCCTATAATATAACCTCCTATGGTCTCTCTAGTATTTTAATAGGTTATAGCCCCCTATATAGCTTATACCTTGTTAGTTTATTCCTTTAGCAATCTAAACACTCTTTAGTACCTCTTCTAGCTATTCTTTAGATTCTGTTAATAATATACTCCTCCTAGAGTCTTAACACTAAGCCCGTGGCTCCATTATGTCCTTAAGTTAGTCCCTTGTAGAAGTCCTCTATAAACTGCTCTACTATACTTCTTAGGATATACTTCGCTTCTTAATTTTTGTATATATCTAACTGTAGATCTTCTAGCTATACTTCTAGAATTCTTTATACCTAAAAGCTTTCTAGTGTCTTATAGACCTTTTTTAACTTATTTTCTTAAGTTGCTATAATTTTTAGATAATTGTACCTAATTAGTCTATCTATGTCTTTTTGTAGTAAAGCCCCTAATAGCTTATTATTATTTTATAATTTAGCCTTTTAACTTAACGCATTAGCTTATATATTGTCTATACCCTTAATATACTAAATCTTAAAATAGTATTCTGTAAGCATCTCTGCCTATCTAACCTATCTTTAGTTAAGTTTCTTTATTATTAGGAATCCTGTTAGGTTTTTATAATCCGTTTTAACTATAAATGGTTTTTCCGTGCCTTATAAGAATGCTCTTTATTTCTTTAGTACTATAACTATACCTAATAACTCCTTATTGTAGATGTTATAGTTTAACTTTAGTGGTGTTATCTTCCGACTATAATATGCCACTAGATGCCATCTATCTAGATACTTTTATATAAAATATACTTTTAGTATAAAGTCTAATATATTTATTTCTATAACTATCTCTAGTCCTAGTTAATAAATCTTAAGAACTAGCTCCTAGGTAAATAACTCTTTAACTTTCTTAAAGAGTTCTTACTATTCCTCTCCCCATACCTATAGTTCTTCTTTCTTTATTAATTACGTAAATAGTTTAATATCCTTTAACTATTGCGCTATAAACTTTCTGTAGTAATTGCAAAACCCTAAAAATGATCTTAACTATATAATATTCTCTAGTTCTTACTAATTTATTATAGCCTTAATCTTCTTTAGATCTATGCTAAGTTGGCCTAGTTTAATAATAAATTTAACAAAATTGGTTTTTCTAGTAAAGAACTTGCATTTCTTAATTGCTACTAGCATCTGTTCTTTTTATAGTCTCTTTAAGACCTATTTAATATGTTCTCTATACTCTTCCTTATTTATTAAGTAGATAATAATATTATTAAGGTATACTATAATAAATTCATCTAAATATTCTTCTAATATATTGTTAATACGCTTCTAGAACGTTATTAGTGCGTTTATAAGCCCGAATTATATAACTAATAGTTTATATAGTCCTTCCTTTAACCTAAAGGCTGCCTTTTATTTATCGCCTTCCTTAATCCTAATTTAATAGTACGCCTATCTTAGATTTATCTTCGTAAAGATTTACGCATTACCAATTCTGTCCTAGATTTCGCTAATTAAGGGTAAAAGATACCTATCCTTTCTGGTAATACTGTTTAACTATCTATAGTTAATATAATAATAATAATAATAATTCATTACTTAACGTCCGATTTGGATCCCTATTAGGCCCACGCGGACTACTCCTTATTTATATATGGGGAGAAAACTCTATTTAAGAAAAATAAGAAAACCCCATGATCCATCTCCCCGCCTTTTGGGACTCGCCTACTTAGCGCCTACAAGTCGCCTATAGTGCTCTACTACCTTACTATTTAACCTCCTTGGGAACCACTACTGCCGTAACAAGCCTATGGACGCGCTAGTATCATAAACTATTACTCTACTACTGTAGAGTTACTAGGGGGCACCTGCTGCTCGCCCCCTTACCTTCTATTACTATTTCCCTTGCAACCCAGAACTAATTTAGCACATTTTAACTAATAAGCCACTGGGTGACCGCCTTAAGGCCTTTTTGTGTTAAGAGTAGTATATTATAGTTCTCTGTACCAGCTACTAAGAGCATTATTTCTTAATTAGTGCGTAAGGGGCATAGCAGTATTATATGTTTTAGTGTTTGTTTTGGCCAGCTATATTCGTATCTCGGGCTACTTACTAGGACACCCACCTAGTAAAGCTAATCTTTTAGTCCTATTATTCCTGTTCTTAAGAGTGTTACTATTATATTTTCTACCTTTATTAGGCCTTCTTAGAGCCCTTAGGTATTTACCCCCCATAGCATTAACCATGCTATAGCTTAGGTTTGTCTTGCCTAAATTAGCCTCTATACCTTTAACTCCCATTCGCCTCTCTAGCGTTAGTCCAACCAGTATTATATTACGGTAGATGGTTTCCTGGCGTTCTTATGTGTTCTACTTTAGCTCCTTTCTCTGTCTTGCTATTATCTTTACTAACCTCTTATACATCTCCCTTCCTCCTCTATATAGGCCTAGGCCCTAAAGCGGCACCATTCTTCTTCTACTTTCTTTACCTGTTTCTCTAATATCTCTTCCCTACTTTGGGGTTATTAGTTTATTCTCCTATAGGGCACCCTAAGGTCCCTCCATAGTTTACTTAGGCGTGTCTTAATATACTTTATAACATTAAAGTTGCGTTTATTTTACATCCTTTATATTACAGCGGCTTTAATATATAACTGTAGGGGGGGAATATTAGATTCCTTCTTAAGCAGTACTGTGGCCGTTNGCTTNTACCCGCCTATAATACTCNANAGGNAGGCTNTNTNGACCTTTTAAAGTNGTTTAAGGAGTAATTTAGGGGGGCCCTTCTTAGTTTCTCTAATGGCCTAAATACTAGATCTATATATTATGGTTAGCTGGACAACTGCTATATATAATAGGCGTAACCTCTAAAAGCATAGACCCTATATAGAATTAACAATCCTAAATAAAGCGATAAACTGTGCTTGGCCTTTACGGGCCGCTTACGCTATATATGCGCTCCACCAGAGCTTACTGTCTACCTATACTCCTAATACCCTTAGGCCCTAAACTAGTTAACCCCCAAAGCCTTAAATACGAATTATATGCTAAAAATCTGTAGATTGGTTGCGTTTTCTTATAAAATAGATTAGCTAGTATTTCTCTGGTAAGAATTAGACTCTATAACATTTTGCCTATTCTATATAAGTATTATAGGCTTTCTCTAGTATTCTGCAATTCTCTATAGCTATTAGCCCGTATATAATTAAGTTTGTGTTATTAATAAAGCCTATCCCCTAGGTCGCCTCTTTCTTAAAGGAGTTAAGTAGGTTGCTTATAAAGAAAAGGAAGAGTATAGGTAAAAGGGGTAATCCTTATGGTATTCCTGTTGTAACTGTAATAGGGGGGCTCTAGTATCCGCTAAAGACTAGTAATGTTTCTTTCTAGCCTATAAACCCTTAGATAAATTATATAATCTATTCTAGGAAGCCCTTTACCCTAAGGATATACAGGAGACGCTTGTGGGGTATATTGTTATAGGCACTACTAATATCTAGGCTAAGCATTAATACTACGAAGTCCTTTTACATCGCCTATGTAGATTTAATAGTGGTAGTGAGTAGCGTAAATGCTAATAGTGTTAAGCGGTTCTTTCTTGCGCCCATTTAGCTTTATAGTAGTAGGGCGTGTTTCTCTGCCATATCTGCTATATATTCCGCTATTACCCTTTCTAAGATCTTACTAAGGGTGTTTTCTAAGGCAATAGGGCGGTAGCTTCCTAGGATTAAGTAATCTACTTTGCCTTCTTTTTATAGGACAACCGTCGTTATAGATCTTCCGAGTTGCGGGTAGTAGCCTATAGTAAAATATGCTCTAGCTATATTTACAAGCTAAGGTGCTATAAGTGGCCCATAGGTTTTTAGGGCCTTATTTAGAATCCCATCTAGTCCTAGTGCTATATTATTTAAAAGGCGGCTAATGGTTCTAGCCATTTCCTCTGTTGTTATATCGCTATTAACCCACAGGCGAGTCACCGGTATTTCGCCTATAATATTACTAAGGTCTACTAGAGCTAATTAGGGGAAGAACCTTTCTATAAGGATCTTTACCTTCTTATTATTATTATTTATGGCCTATAATTCTCCTACTCTTTATAGGGGTGGTAGGTATAGGTCTTTTGCTAGACGCCCTACCTTTTTCTTTACCTATTTTGCTATAGCCTAAAGGCCCTTATTATGGGGGAGGCTTAGGTTAGAAGTATACTCATTTATAAACCGTCTCCAGTTATTCCTTGCTTCTTTTTTTAGGGTATTCTTTAACTAGTTTCTTATATCTTTATATTATCTCTCGTCTTTAGGGTTATAGCTACTTATATATTTCCTTCTTACTTATTATTGGCTGGTAACTAGAACTGCGCATTATATAGACCATACATATTACGTATAGGGGCCTAGTTTTGAGATCGGGCAGTGCTCTTCCAGCCCATTTTTAATCGCTGCCTAGATCCTTTCTAGTCTTCGGTCAATTTCCTTAGGGGTGGCCAATAAGCCTTACTTATTTAGTATTAGGTGGATTTCTTCTAGGTCTTAGAGTTGTTATTTAACTGCATTAAGGAAACTGTCTGTCTTAAGCTTCCTTATTGCATATCTTTTTCTATTTAGTTACGCTTTGGTATCTAGGTCTAGCTATATCTAGATAGGGATATAGTCTAAGGTAAGTGCCTATTCTTCTTCGGGGTTATACCTTTCGAGTCTCTAGTATAGGCCTTCGTCTATAAATATAAGGTCAATTATACTTCTAGCGGTGCCTTATTGCCATATAATTGCTCCTAGGGGGGTAGCTAGCTTAAGGCCCCAGATATCTATAGCTCTTAGTAGGCACTCTAATTATTAATTTACAGCAATATAGATACCCCCCTACTGCGGGTGGTAGAGGTTTATATCTCCTAGTAGGATAAACTCTATACCTTTAGTTTCCAGTAAGCTTATTACCGATATAATATTCTCTGTTTATAGGACCCCTTCGACCCTAGGGTTATACATATTAATAATTTGTACCGGTCCCCTATATGTTTGGATTATTATAACTATAATATCTAGGTTAACTGCCTGCTATGACTATAAGGACAGGCTAATAGCCTTGCTGATTATAAAGCACACGTGTGTGGCTGCTTTTGGTTCGTATAGGAGCTAAAATCCTTGGGGGCAGTATATTAATTGTGTAAAGGTATTATAATACGGTTCTTGTATAGTAAGGATATAGTGTTTCTCTAGGTTTAGACTGTCTAGTAAGGGCCTTACGAGGCGGTAGTTTGTGTTGCCGTAGTTATACTATATAATGGATAGGTAGTGGACCCCTGGTGAGGGTCCTTTAACTCTCCTTTATTCCTTACTTTTTCTATTTCCACTTTCTCTAGGATATTTAGAGCTTCTGTCTCTTGTATTTATACCCTAGTTACTACTTATTTTATATAGAGCTTTCTATTCCCGTGTCTTATATTTCTATTAGCGCTTCTATATCTAAATCTATTATTATTACCGGTTCTTCCCCTATTTTTACTAGTTAGCTATATACCCTTTATAGGTTAGCTATAAATATTATATTTACCGCATTAAGTCTAATTCTTAATTATCCTAGTTTTAAGCCTACTGTCGCTGTCTATAGGGGTCTTCCTATAGGGCGTCCTCTCCCTTATGTCCCCTGTGGCCCTTATATCCCTAATTAGTCTAATAATGTCACGCGGCGTCGCTTCTAGCCCGTTAAGGCTTGGGATAGCTAGCCTAGCCCTTTAGTATTAAAGGTAGGAAACGCTAAAAAGGCGCCTGCGTCCCCCTAGCTTATTGCCTATTATTTCTATTTATATAACCTAGCGTGCAGTTATTCCTATAGCTATTAAGCCCTTACCTTCTATCTCCTATATTTAATGCAGTCTTCTCTTTCCCACGCCTTATATATGCTTTAGTAGCAGTTCGCGCATTTTATTTGGTCTTAATTTAAGTAATGTCTTATATTATAGGGGCCTATATAGTGGCCGTAGCATACCTATACTGCGCATATAGATTAGGTGTGTCCCTATTATATATAGCGATAGCATTATTCTAGGCGTAGTCTATAGTTATAGAGCCTTATATTATATATAAGGCCATTTATAATTATTCCTTTTTAGATAAGGAGTTTTTGCATTCCTGGTGTATATATGCTAATAATAAGGGAGCCATGTGTTCGTCCGGCGTCTCCCTAGCAAGTCTCTAGCAACCCTTATATCCTCTTATTATTCTTATTATATACTTAATTTACATTTTCCTATTAAAGCTATTGGATTCGGGTGATTTTAAGTCCTAGTATAAGGCGTTCCGTTTGTCTTACTATCTCCTATATAATTGCTGTATTATCCGCCTAGCGTCCCTTTTCTACCCTAAGGCTTATAGGAACCACTAGGACTTTAACTAGGTAATCCTTATGGAGTACTTTTATACTAATACGTTCTCCTAGCCTATCCCCTACCCTTACGACTTATTTCTTTACCTATTAGTCCTTTAGGGTAACTCTAATATCTCCACTCTTAAGGTATTAGACTATAATAGCGTTATGGACCTCTTTATATATCTCTATAAGGACTTCTATTTCTAATTATCCCCTAAGCCCCTCTACTTATTCTATATTTAGTTATATTATAATTATATACCCGGTTATTAACTTAAGGGGGGTAGGTTCCCTATACTATAAAAGCGTAGCTATAGCGGCCTAGGTACGGTTCGCCGGTAAGGGGGGGTTATACTTATTTTTAATTTTGNTTAGCCGTTAGAGGATTTAATTAAGGGTTTACTAAAGGGGCGCCTAAGGTTCGCTAGACTAGCGGAGCCATTCTGCTAGCTATATTAGTTNGTTATAGCTAANGGTTACTCCCCTATAATTCTAGATACTAGACGCGTCTAATAGGCTTTATATTTTATTAGATGCCTTCTTAATAGAGGTATTTNNGCTTTNTNGTGTNGTATTCGCCNNTNTTTNTTATAGAGGGCNATNGCTAGGCGTAGTTCTAGCGGTCGCGCGCGAGTGCGAGCCACCGTTGTTTGACGTGTGCCTCCCCTGCGATGTATATATCTTAGGGGGATTCTCTAGGTGTTTTTTAGGGTTCTTTTGGTTGGTTTTAGTCTTTTTAGGCCAGGTGCAGCAAGAGCTCCTTTTTAAGTGCTATTGCTATTATAATATAAGTCTCACTATTCTAAAATTTGCCTCTTAGCATATGGTGCTTTCTTGTCTATAGTTAATATATAGCCTTAGTTTGCTATTCTTTTTTAGTATAAATAGTACTAGATAACCCGCTAATAACTATAATGGTTTAATATATCCCTTTTATAAGTTTTCTTAAATAAACTCTTTTAATACTCTACCTTCTTCTTTAGTAAGCTTATAGATTAAAAAAAACCTTAGACTTATTCCTGGTTTTAACTCTATTTTATAGTCCTATGCTATATACTCTAATAGCTTTTTACTCTTAGGTAACTATAGTTTCTTACTATACTTATAGTATCTTTTTAGTATATAGCTTAGCCCTTTTTCTATTTCTTTATAGGTCGCTCCTATTTAGTACTATACTAATTTAGCTTATTATTATATCTTATGGCGTTAAGTATCTTTAATATTAACCTAACCTATAACCCAATTAATCCTTAGATTATATTCTTATAACTAAGGCATTTCTAATACTGCCTTATTATTCCCTAATAGTAATATATCGAAAGATATCTCGACTTGTCTTCTTTTAATAGTTAGCTAAATAGGTCCTGTTTCGAGATTAATGATGCCTCCTCTATAGGCTATTAGATTTCCTAAAATTATTACTAATAGATAAGGACGTTCCTTTTACCTATGTAGTAACCCTATTCTTTTAACTGCTGCTAGTAAGATATGGTTCCTTATTACTCCACTATCTACTAATACTTTAAACTATTAATCTTGCTATTTAACTTATAAATTTAGGTGTTATCCTTAAATTCCTTTAAGGGTCTAAGGCTCTACTACTAGCTCCCTTTAGTCCTATAGGCCTCTACTTTTCCTAACTGCTAGCTGCTAGATCCTACTTATACTTAATCTAACTTAGGCTAATATTTAGTTCGTTTTTTGTCTTTAATATGCTATAGATAGGTGTTCTCTAGATATTTCTACCATTATCGTCCATCTAGGCATTCTTCCGTAAGGAATTTTCCTGGTTAAAGTGTTAAGTCCCCTTATTCTTAAACTTCTACTAGGTGCCAACTATATATATACTTAGCGTTTTAATACTTCGCCTCGTCCGTCATCTAATACATTCTTATTAGATACTTCCGATTTTTATCTTTTAGTACCCTATATATATTGCACGTATTATCCACGTATACTATCCACAATAGTATATAATATGCTTAATATCTTGGGTTAACTCTTGGCTCGTCTTTATCCTGGAGTTTAAACCTTTTTTATATTAATCTAAGCGTTATAACTTTATTTGTGGGTACTAAGATTTGCCTTTCGCTTCTCTAGTCCTCTAATTACTCCTTTAGATCTTTTAATGTTATAATTAAGGCTCCCTTAATGTAAGTTATAGCCTTCTCTATAATTAGGTGGTCTTAGATAACTTTTTTGTCCAACTATATATAGAAATCCTCCTACTTATTATTGTGTCGTTGCCTATACCACTTTTAGTACAGCTGCTTAAGTGTATACGGCTCGTCCGTAAGGAAATATCTCTTTATTACTACGTTATAATAGCCTTTAGTATGTTGTTTCTTAAACCTAGTAGGAATCCCTAAATCCTCTTCTTGTTCTAGTTTAGTAAGCCACTTAGCTCTTAGTGTGCCTGCTCTAGACCTATTAGTGATCCTTTATACTAGCGCTCTGTCCCTTATACGTCCTAATGTGCTAGATTTCTTATCTAGTTTCTATTCTTGCCATGAGGTAATTCTTACCCTAAATTCCTTTATGGTTTCCTTTATATCGCGTCTTATAAGTAGATCCCTAAAGTCTTTATACTTCTTAATCTTAGTATGAACTTTTTAATCTTTCGGCTGAATACTATATTCCCCTAGTAAGTCTTCTAGGTCTATATATCTGTCTTCTAGTCTAATCGCTATTTGTGCTGCAGATTCTCTAATCTATAAAGAAGCTTCTTACCTCTTACTTGTAGGTGTCCTAATTCATGCTCCAAATTCTTAACCCCTTAGATTCTTTAATCCTAAGCTTGCTTCTAACTTAAGCTTAGCTCCAGCCTTAGTCTAACTAGGCTTTACCAGTATCCTTATCTCGTCTTAAGAGTTTTAGATCTTACTTATCTTATCTTAAGAATCTTATACCGTTAGGAATTCTTATCCCGAGCTCATTTGTATATCTTTAAACTGAGCTACTACTCTGCTCTATTAGTTTCTGTCTATTATAAGTCTTTAAGCTTACCTTATCTCGTCTTAAGAATCTTAGTTGTCTTTTATCTCTTTATAAAAATCTTAAGCCTTTAGCCTTTTACCTTTATTAAGTAGTAAGCTAGCACTAGCAGTCGTCTGCTTGCTTAATCGTCTCTAGATATTACTTCTTCCGTCTTATAAAGCGATAGACGCCGTATCTAATGGTATTATAATACCCATTACTAAACCTTGCTCTATAGCGGTTTTAGTCTCTACTTCTATTACGTTATTAAGGTTTAGATACCCCCAGTTAGTTCCTTTACTATCCTTATTGCTATTAATTAATAAGTACTCTAACTCCATTATTATTGTTACTAATTATTATCCGTATATTATTATAATATCTTAATCTAGCTTATAGAGTCGATCTTATTCTTCGTCTAACTCTTTAGTTTCTCTAAGTTCTTTTAACTCTAGCTCTTATAGCTAATAGCTTGCGCTATACTTAGTGTCTTTATAAATTTAGTATATGTTGTTATAACAAAACGCAAAACTTTTAATTAAACACTCTTTTGTTCCTTGCAGTACATTATTGTCCCTCTATATATATATATCGCGTACTATTAATCTGGTTTCCTTTATTATATAGTAACTTTAACTATTTTTACAATCCCTTATAAAGTAACCCTATTTTCCGTAATTTATATAAGCTCTATCTCTAAACTATTAACTTTATTATAGAGTCCGCCTAAACATCTTCTGCTGTTAAGATCCCTAGTTTAGCCTCTGCTCTTTAGTCCTGTAATTACTAGATCCTTAACCTTTAGGTTTCTATAGTTTTTTACTCTATCTCTTATAGGCTTTTTTAGTACTACTTAGGTCTATTAGCTCTACGCTATACTATAGTTTCTAACTTAGCTTTAGTTNTTNNNTACTCTANNTNTTATATAACTATANAACTCTNTCCTAGCCTNTCTTAGCCTATTCNCTTTANAAGATCCTATTNTTAATCTTAATTACTTAATCTATTAATTCCCTTAGGGTATCCGCATCTTCTATTAGAATAATTATATCCTAGACTTTAGCCTTAAGTCCTTATTTATACTATACTATAAGCGCCTTATTGTTCTATTTAACCTGTGTTATAAGTATTTAAAACTATATTGTATACTTAATTGCTAAAGTTCGCTATATTAGGTCCTAAAGCTTTCTTTTTACTATAGTTGTTACTTCTAGGTCCCTAAATATCTGTATTAATTATTCCGCGAATCCTACCTAGCTAGAAAATATAAATCGTACCTCTTAATTAGCAGTAGTTATTCCGTTAGTCTGTATTTCTGTTAAGTAGGGTTTAAACTATTTAAGTGCCTAACCCGTTAGGAATAGTCCTGTATAGGCTATTTAGTCTATTATTATAGCTAACTTAGCCCCTTCTTATATGACTTTAAAATGCATTTATATTAGAAATCCTTTAAGCTTTAATCTCTCTCCTAAGAATCGTTTAATTAATAGTAACTTAACCTTTACTACTCCGATTCTATTAAGCCTATTCTTAAGTACCGTATTGTTTTCTATTAATCAATCTACTATTTCCTATAATTATCTTACTGTTATAGGTTGTTGCGAGTTAGTGTCCGCTATACTAGTGTTACCCCCTAACCTTAAAGTAGTTGCCGCCGTTAATGGCGTTATAGTGGCTGCTTTTAGTGGTATATTGTTTGACTTTTTATATTTAATACTATAACTAGGTAGTAATTATGTAACGGAACCTTATAGTAGGAACTATAATAGGTTCTATTAATGGGCTAGGTATATAGGAAATGTAAAGACAGTAGTTAATAACGTAATAATAATTAGTGGAGTAGTTGCCTAATAGATTAACTCTAATTATATTCTAAGAATTACTATAAGGAAGGAACTATCTAGGTAGGGACTAAGGGTCCTTAAATACACAACTGTACTCCTATAAAATCCTTCTTATACGTAATGTACGTCTTATATATAAGGTACGTAAGTTCCCTTCGTTCCTTGCGTTCCTTATATAGCACCTTATATAACCTCGGCTACTATTCCTTATTATATAGTTCTACGGGTTCTATTTTAAACCGTGCTTATATTAACTAACTAGCTTCTTCCGACTCTTCTCTAAGTAGTCGTAACATCGTACTTAAAGCGTCCGTAATATTAAATGCCTATAAGACACAGGCTTATAATATAATATTAAGAAATATAAGTTTTATATATCTAAAGTTATATACTTAGGCCTAATTATATCCTATAATAGAATTAAAATAGACCCTAAGAAAATCGCTATAATTATAAACTAGGAAAGTCCTAGTAGTATATAAAATATTTAAAGATTTCTAGGATTTATAAATTTGTATTATTAATTTATTAATTACTTCTTAAAAATTATTTAGCTATTAGTAAACTTAATAAGGAAGAATATAAGATTTAAATAGACTACTAAATATAAATAGGCTTTTAACAACTTAAAATATTATTTTATACCTACTTTAATTCTTACCTATTTTAATCTGGACCTTAAACATATTATTAAAATAGACTTATCTAATTATATACTAAGAGGAGTATTATTACAATATAACAAAAACGGCAAGCTATACCTAGTAGCCTTTCTCTCCTAAAAACTTACCCCTACTAAATTAAACTATAAGATTTATAATAAGGAACTACTTATAATTATTAAATATTTTAAATAATGGCGTCTAAAACTTAAAGAATTATTATTTCTAATATATATATTTGTCGGGAATGAGGTAAGCGGTCGTCACGTGTCGTTACGTGTTGCCGCGGCACTAGCGTAGTGAGGAACCTTAGGTTCCTTACCCACCCCCTAATTCTTAATAATAAGCTTTATAACTAATATTCACTATATCTACTCGAGTAGCATTGGTAAGTTACCCTATGACACTAATACTGATTAGTGGTTAAATACACAGTTAACTATAGAACAGTAAGGTTTTTAATAAAAGAGACAGTCTTATACAGGGGTGCTATATACGCTTATATGGAATGGATCCCGGCGATACTGTGCTACCTTAGACTTACGGAAAACTAGTAATAGAAGTGTTACTGAGTACTAGGAGATACTAAGTTGCGTCTATTATATAGAACAACCACGTTTACAAAGATTTGGTCAAGTACTTTAGGTTAGAAGTATTACTAAACCTAAGGTCCTAAGTTAACGTCCGAAACGCGTTAAAAATAATACTTTTAATACTCTGCCACGTTCCTAGCGGCCCTGCCACGTTAAAATTACGTTAATAACGCGCTCTCTAGCCCTTATACTCCTCTGTTAGTATCTAAGGCAGTACTAGCGCGCCCTTACCTTACGACAATTTTAGCTCTGCTAGACTATTAAAGTTCTACTAGCACGCTATCCCTATATTCTTGACACTCTCTACATATTAAATAACTGTTATTATGGCGTTGACCTATCTAAAGAAGTATAAGAAAGATATTAACCCGGAGACATAGGACAGACCTATAATTAACTTTATAACTACTAAGCAAAAGGAGCTAAATGGATTCTTATTATACCGTATAGTATACTATAAAGATAGCGAATACAATAACACCATGCTATAGTATTGTATGAAGGAGGACTTTGTTGGATGGATAAAGGAAACATAGGTTCCTATATATAAGGATCTTGTGCGGGACTTCCGTAACTTCCTTTGGGAGTATAAAGTATTTATCCCTATAGATAGGGGAGGTATTAAAGATAATATTTAGGAGCATGTTATTAAAGCAAAAGAAGAACATAAATGGACTCTATAAGAGATTAAGCACTAACTACGCACTATAAAGAAGCTTAACTTATAATAGAATCCAAGTAATACGCCACTAGAGACGTGCTCTAGTTCTATTACTCTAGAACCCCCTACTTCGCGACTTAATAACCTTTAAACTCTCCTATAGTAAGATTAAGTACCACACTCTATTCTATTGAGCTTTACGTCCCCACTATAGCCTATAATACAATCCCTACCTCCTTAATCTTTAATGTAATCTTAACCTAACCTAGCGCCACTTAAAGGCATCTTAAAGTTGCTTATAGATCTTATAAAGCTCTATTTAGACTAGAAAAAGAAGTTTAGCAGGGAGCTGTATAATATCCTTAATTTAAAGCTACGTATCTTCTATAACTATTACTAGAAGGTAGGACTAGAACCTAACTAATATTATAACGCCTATTCCGTTATGCTTAAAGGCCGCGCTAGCACCTTCTACTATAATTATTTGGCAGGAAAAGGGTATAATTTTAACCGTATAATATATAAGTTAAGATACTACTTTGAAATAGAAGAGAATAAGTAATAGTATATATTGGAATGGAGAGAGACTACCTTCCTAAGGATTATTGCTACAAACCTAGGTATTTCTCGGCTTAATTGTCTTTAAAAGCTCTTTAATTAACTTTAGATAATTTAGCGTGGTTTATCTAAATTATATTAAAAGGACTTTAGCCTACGCGATTAAGTTATTAGTATATGCTAAGGTGTTAAAGAATATAACCTTGCTCTCTTTAATCCTGCAAATACTTATAAAGGAGTATGTGCTTAATTAAGGTCCTTTGTCGGCACCGCTCTACGTTCTTAAGAAGTGTAGCAATTTAACGCCTAACCTTAACCTACTTTAATTAACCCAGACGATTAATACGACTATAACTGGACTAATTAAATATATTATAGTAGGGGATACGGTAAAGGGTATGATTAACGCCAACTATAAGGTAATCGTGGAGGTCCTTATAGAGGTTTATTTTAAAGTAATTGCTAGAAGAAGTGTTACGTTTATAAGAAGCCAAATTACTAGTTAACTAGGCACCCTCTTAATAGACAAAAAGAGGCATATAATAAGTTTCGCTAGAGTATAAGAAACGTTGGAAACTATAAGGTTACTGCGGCCTACTTCTAAAGCTTCCTAGTTTAATATAAAGGTGTAGAAGATTTTAAGGGTAAGGTTAATAAGGCCGAACAACTTTTTATAGATATGGAAATTAAGGACTATCCTTCCGACCAATACTTTACTAAGTTTAGTAAGGTAGATAGTATATAAACTGTCGCTATTTTTAACAACCAATCTATGCTTTATTCTGTTATGAAGTTAGATGTCTTTAATAAGCTAAGGGAGAGTTCCGCGTTCTTATTTGACGATAGATACTTAGCGAACGTCTTCTATGGTATTATGCCAGATATTAGAGCCGCAGGAGTATCTATAGTAGGAGAACCTTAAGTACAAGCTCTTTAGCAGCTTGATAGCTCTGTTTAGATCAACTAATTAACGGCAGGCTAATATATAATTCGCTTTAGCAAGGGTACTGTAATCTTTCTCGGCATAATTAAGGTCTAAACCCTATTAGGATGTATTATTTTCCACGTTGTTCCCGCAAATACCCCGTTTCTATTCTGCATCTAAGATATAAATAAATTAGGTGTTAAGCTTAATAACCTTNAGAATATGCTTATTTAGGGAGATAATTGGGTGCCCGTTATACGTAAGTAGGGTTACCCTTAGTTGCTCCTTTAATAGCTAGAAAGGAGTATTGCTTAAAGCCATTTAACCGAGTTAGAGCTACGTTAACTATACCGTCGTTTTGGCCACCTATCCGTTTACTAACTACTTAGGGTTCTTTAGCGAGCAGGTTATAAAGTTAAGGTTAAGATAATTAAGCATCTTATAAAGTACTGCTATTACTGCCAAATAAACTAGAAGTCCCCTGGCCGATTTAAGTTTACCCTTAAAGATGACTATAACTTTAACTTCTGTATTATTATTGATATTATATATCTTAGCGGCAAGCTAGTACTCTAAGTTGTTAACTTCTTAATATCCTTCTAAGCCGCACGCTTTCTAAAGGATATGTTAGCTAGGAATGTATGGGATACTCTTTAATTATGCTGGATTAATGTCTACCTAGGACCCCCTAATTAAATTATTCATAATGTGGGAAGGAACTTCTTATCTATAGAGTTTTGGTAATAGGCAAAGGTAATAGAAATCGAGGTTAAGGAAGTCCCTATTAAGGCATATAATAGCGTTGGAAAAGTAGAATAATACTATACGCTATTACGCTAAGTATATAAGATTATTTCTTTGGAACTAGAGGATGCTAGCGAAGAGCTTATCTTATAGATGGCTATTAAGGCTGTTAATGATTCCGCTAGTCTAGATGGGCTTGTACCCACGTTGCTAGTCTTTAGCGCCTACCCTTAAATGACTAACAATTCTCTACTATCTCCCTCTATTGTATAATAAGCTAAGGCTATCCGCAAAGTAACGAAGGAGGTGCGACGTCTCTACGCTACGCGCTAGGTTAATAATGTACTAGGAATGAGAAATAGCCTAAATACCTTAACTACGCTCGATCTGCCGCTCTAATCTAAGGTACGCGTATAGCGTAAAAAGGGAGGATAGTTAGGCCTACACAAACTTATTATAATTAATGGTTAAACCTATACTCTTTAGATGCCCTATAGACCTACTTAATTCCGCTTAACTATTATTAAGCCCTACTATAAGAATAATAGCTCTAAGCCTTTACAGGATGCCTTAGAGGATACCCTAAAGGAGAACCATAATTAACGTGCTTTAGAAGGCGATAACAATTCTAATATAATTGTAATAGACGTGCCGTAACTACGACGCGGTAGAGGTCGCCTGAAGGGATTACGGAATTACTAATATCTTGTAGATTTTAAAGAGCAATTTGTTACCGCTATTAAGAGTAAAGACGAGTTATTAATGGCTTTTATAATAGCTAAAGAGAAGGATAACTTTAAGCTTGTAAAATAGCTCTAAAAAGAAGGCCGTATTATAACTTTAGGAGCTCCTTTCTAAGCATCTAATAAATAGAAGATTGACGGTCTTATTGCGAGAGGAGTCTTTAAATTTGAGAAATATAACCCTACTAAGTTTAATAGAGTTCGCATCTTTAAGTTAAGAATAGTTAATGAGATTAAGGGTAAAGCTATTAACGCCCTATTTGAGAAATTAAGGCTTGTTATTTAAGGTTATAACGATAATAGTAAGGAGGTAATTCTTATATAATCTCTTATAATTTAACGAGCTAGTTAGCGAGTTATTATTGCGCTAGCTCCCTCCTTAATAAAGAGTGGAATAGTAGTTTATTTGTAAGATATTACTTAAGCCTATACCTAATTAGAGACGCACCTTTAGTGCTTAATATTGGCATATCTTCTAGAGTAAATTCGCCACTAATATTCTAAAGATATAATTATGGTTGTCCTTAAGCCATTATACGGAATCGCAGAGGCAGGAACCTATTGGTGGGCTACTTATAGTAAGTACTATAAAGAGAAGCTTTTAATAACTATTTTTATGTTTAATCCCTGCTTCCTTATTATAACTATAGGAACTCTATTTGGAATTGTTGGCATATAAACTAATAATATAATTATCTTAGGAGATGACCAATTCTTAGCCCTTAAAGAGGATGAGCTAATAAAGGCAAACCTTATGGCAAAGCTAAAGGAAAGACTTAATTTAATAACACTATTGCTCTTTAATAGATGTATCCTCTCCCTAAATAAGGATTCAATTGCTTTACGCTAGAAGGGTTAAGGTAAGAAGATTAATGTTGTTAATGTTAATTCTCTAAAGCAAGGATATATAGAGCAACGCGCTCGTAGAGCTTATGTTGCTTCTATTTATTAACCTAAGGCTTCCTTTAATCTCTCTGTTGCCGCCTAATACCAGGAACTAACTAAGGATAATGTTTTTAACCTAAATAAGCGTCTTTCCTGGCAAATAAACCATTTTGATTAAGGATTACTCTATATGCCTATTAATCTTCCTACCGCTAAGCTCTTTGTGTTTATTAATGGATTATTTATAAATAATAAAGATTTTAGCTCCTAGCTAGGATATAAGACTATTATCGCGAATAAATCTACCGGAGAGAATAACTTTATAATCTATGGTAATCTTATCTATTAGAGCTTAACTAAAAGTAAGCGCGTTACTTAAAGCGTTCTAGCGTTAGAGATATATGGAATAGTTAGCGGTGTTAATATAGCAATTGTAATTGGAACTACCCTTAAGATAATTATAGATCGACTTAAACTTCCTGCTATCCCTATAATCGTATACACCGACTTATATTCCCTCTATAAATGTTTAGTTAAGCTTAGTACTATAAAGGAGAAGCGCCTTATAATTGATATTATGGCACTTTGGCAGTTTTATAAGTGTTAAAAACTCTTTAAGATCTAATAGATTAATGGCTAAGATAACCCGGTAGATGTAATAACGAAGGTAAACCTAAATAAGGCACTAGAGACGTTTATTAATATAAATACTCTATATATATAAGTTAAAGGTTGGGTTAAGAGGGAAATTTAGAGAAGTTAAGATCTTATGGAACTTTAACCACCGGTTAAAGTTGTCTAATTGGTTAGATTTTTGCTAAGAGCGCCGCGCCTAATTAATTTGGGTGGCGGTGTAGGATTCTGCTAACGCTATTTGTTGAGCTGGCTAATTAGGATTTTCTATCCCCGGGATGGAAAATTGCCATTAGCTCGGCTAAGAGCGGTAAGCGGAACTGATATCTTTGTACGAACCCGTATAGATACCTATGCTACCCCTTCCCCTTTATTTCTTCTTCTTCTTTTCCTTAGCTTTATATCTTTATATAGTAGTAATCTATAAGTGTATATAGATGGCAACTATAAAAGAAGAGTTGCTAGTGTTAGGAATGAGGCAAGCGGTTGTTACGTGTTATTATGTATTGCCGCGGCACTAGCGTAGTAAGGAACCTTAGGTTTCTTACCTACCCCCTAATTCTTAATAATAAGCTTTATAACCAACATTCACTGTGTCTACTTAAGTAGCATTGGTGAGTTACCCTATGATACTAATAATATTAATGGATTATAAAAACCTATAGTACTTTATAACTATAAAGCAATTAATATAATACTAAATTTGTTAAGCTAAATACCTCTTATAATTTAACTTTAAAATTATATACTAACCTAGTAAACTTAATTAAAAGCCTAACTTATTATTATAATAATTATAGGATTTATCTACTAACGCCCCTAATAAACGGATTATAAATTAATTATAAATTTTACTACCCCCTAAACGCTTTAAGAAACTACGCCCTATATTTTTAAATATAGAGCTTAATAGAAATAAATTAGAAATTAATATATAGGATATAAAAATTAATAAATTAATAGAGTATAAATATAAGAATAACCCCTAGAGAGTAATTAAAATAAAAGCAATTTAAATAGGAAAATAGTAATATAAGAATATTATACTTACTAAATACGAAATCCATAATAATTGGTTATACTATTAATAGAAAATAGTAATCCTAAATTTTAAACCTTTATAATTTAAGATACTTAAATTTATATATAATTCCCCTATAGTAGGGCATCCTAACTATATAACGATCTATAAGATTATTTAATAAGTATATTACTAGCCTATAATGCACAACTATATATAAATATACGTTTAAGTATATAGAATATATATATATAGGAAGACCTCTTAGATAAAAAAGTAAGGAGTACTTTAACTATTACTAATTCCAATATAAAGATAGCACGATATCTTAATTAACTTTATAGTTAACCTACCTAATAGTAATAGGGTTATAAATATTATAGTAGTTATTAACTATTTTATAAAAATGCGATATATAATTCCTATAGACTTAATTAATATAATATTAGTAGCCGAATATTTTATTAAGTACGTCTTTAAGCTATATAAACTTCTTAATTTAATAATATCTAACTATAGAAGCTAGTTTATTTTAGACTTTTAGTAAGCCCTATATAAATAATTAAGTATATAAATATAACTCTTAACTATATTTTATTTAAAGATAGATAGTTAAACTAAAATTATAAATATAATTATAGAATAATACCTATAAATATACTACTCCTACCTATAAGATAACTAGGAAAAGTGGCTACCTTTTAGTTAAGTTTACTGTAAATAATATAAGAAATAAATTAATAGGCATAATGCCGTTTTACGTAACCTATAGATAAGACCCTTAACTTAGATTTAAACTATAACCCGAAATTAATATAATAGGACCTATAATTAAGAGAATTTAACTAATTAATATGTATAACTTTACTAATTAAATAAAGTAGTTAATAGAACTATTATAAAGTAAATTAGCGTACGCTTAAATAGTATAAGAATAGTATATAAATAAAGGATAAGCTCCTAGATAGGACTTTAAGGAAGGTAATATAGTTTACCTAAATATATAAAACCTAAAGACTTAATAACCCTTAAAGAAACTTAATTAAAAGTTTATAGGCCTATACTAAATTAAGAAAAGACTAAGCTTATACGCTTATAAGCTTAAACTACTAACTAAGATAAAAATACATCTAACGATTTATATAAGCTTACTATAACCTTTAAAGGGTAAACCTATAACTCGCGAAGTGCCGCCGCCACCTTTTATAATTATTAACGACGGTAATAGTTCTTACTTTATTAACTTAATTAACGATATATAATAGAAAATATAATCTAAATAATTTAAACTCCTTATTAAGTAGAAAGGATATAAAATATAAACTTAAAAAACCTATAACTAGATTAAGACTAACACGCCTTCCCTAGTAAAAGAATTATATAAAGACTATCCTTTACGGCCTACTTTAGCTAGATAGACATAATATAAAGGTAAATAACTACTACCTAATATAAATATACGAAATATTATAGCAGGAAACTTAAAATTAAAAAGAACTTAAAATACGTTATAATGTTTATAATATAATTACATAATATAAAAGATGTTAAGGAACTTTAACCGCTAGTTAAAGTTATCTAATTAGTTAGATTTGCCTTGCTAAGACCTACTATAAAAATATTAGTTCTATTTACCGCCTTAATTAAGCTAATAGCGATTTTTTGTCCTAGGGATAGAAAATCCTAATTAGCCCATTTAATAATAGAATTAGTAAAACTCTATACTACCACTTAACGTAACTATATAAACATAATAAGTAATAAGTCTTAACTAAATTAAATTATTTTAAACTTTTAGTTAAAAGGGGGGGTACTATAACGGGACTAGCTTAGTTATAGTAGGAACGTCTTAGTAAAACACTCGACAGATAAATTCTAATACTTTATCTAAATTCTGCTAAGTTTTACTAGATCTATTAAATCTTCCCCGAAGTCTCTTCGCGCCCTTATATATTTATAGTTTTTAAGATAGAATTATTTATTGTAAACTTAGTAAATATAAGCTAGTTAATCTAGTTATCTTATAAGTATAACGTGTATATCTAAATATATTATTCTATTATAGCATTTATATATTCCGTTTAGCCATCCGTTTTTAGGTAGTATACTATAAATAATAGTATTTTAATATGGAGTTAGGTAGTTAGTTCTTTCTAAAATATAAAGATAAACTAGCTGCCTTTATTAGAATTAACTGTTTTAAAGAGTCTATAGAGTTTCTATATATAATCTAAAAATAGTTAGGCAATTGTAGGTGTTAATATATTAGGGTAGGCGATTAAGTGTTTTATTTTAGATAGTCGGTCTATAACTACTATAATATTTATACAGCCCTTACTTATAAGGAGGTTTATAATAAAGTTAATTAAGATATCCTTCTATCTTTGGTTCGGAATAGGTAGTGGTTTTAAAAGGCCGTTATATATTTTATATAAAGCTTTAGCTTATTAATAGATATAGTAGCTAGAGACGTACCTTTATATTATATTATATATTTTTGGCTAATAGTATTCTTATTAGAGCAGTTTTAGGGATTTTCTTTAGTCTAGGTAGCTAGCTACTAGTAGATTATATATATATTTAAGGAGCTTAAGCTTAAGTTTATTATAGTTAGGTATAACTAGGCGGTTTCTATAGGCTTTATATTTACTTAAAGAAATCTTTTTTAAGCGTTTAATGCCATTATATATTAGCTTAAGCGTCTTTTAAATAAACTCGTTATTTAGGTATTTATTAACTATAATCTATTTAATTAATTAATTAGTTATTTTAAGAACGTATACTATAAGATCTTTAATAGGAGAGTTAAATAGTTTAGGGCGAAGTAGGGTTTAATTTTAGTAAAAGTGCGCTTTTTTTAAGGCTAGCGCGTCTTACAAGTATTAGGTTAAGGTATTAGGCTTTTAACCTTAAACGCCTAAGCGGTATATAATTAAGAATTAGAAATAAAATAGATATTCTAACTAGCGGGCTTAATAATAACTTAGCTGTTTTGTGGTTATAAAGTATTATAGGTTCTTATAGTCACTAAGGACCTTAATTAGAAATTCGGCGCCTTTTAGTTTAGGTTACTATTACTTAAAGCATCTAATAATAGCTAGTAATTCTTTATTATAAATTTTGTAATTATATTTAGCGGGGCTTAGTTGCTTTATAAAGTATACTATAGGGTATAATATTTCTTTTTTGTTATATTAAGACAGAATACCTCTAGTAACGTAATTAGATAAGTCAGCTTCTATAATACTTATTTATTCCAGGTTAAAGTATTAGAGTATAGGTAGAGTAGTAAATATAACCTTTAGGTAAATAAAGGCTTTATCCTTTTAGGTTAAAGCTATAAGGGGTAAAACTAGGGCGAAGAAGTTATTAATAAACCGTTAGTATAAATTAGCAAATTCTATAAAGGCTTTTATATCCTTAACGTTTTTAGGTTTTTACTAGTTTATAATTACTTTAACTTTCTTTAGGTCTATTTATATACTATTTATAAAAATAAGAAGCCTAAGGTATAGAACTTCTATTTTATAAAATTTGTATTTATTTATATCTAATTATAGGCTAGCTCCTTATAGGGCTTATAAGATAAAGTTAGGTTATTACTATATATTAAAATGTCATTAATATAAGTAGTATAGAAGATATCTAGGTAGGGGCGTAGGGTATTATTTACGTAATATTAAAACGAGCTTAGAGCATTTATAAGGCTAAATAGCGTCCGTCGCCTCCCTTTCGACCTCCGTCCGTCGCCTCCCTTTGCTCCTCCGCCGTCGTCGCAGGGGCGCCGCTGGTTATATACCCCCTAAGGACGCGTCATCACGACGCTAGCCACTACCACCAGTCTGCCACAGAGCGGACGACCTCCTCAACCCGTCTGCTACAGAGCGGACGACCTCCTCTACAACCCGTCTGCCACAGAGCGGACGACCTCCTCTACAACCCGTCTGCCGTAGAGCGGACGACCTCCTCTATAACCCGTCTGCTATAGAGCGGACGACCTCCTCTATAACCCGTCTGCCACAGAGCGGACGACCTTCTCCTTAACCCGTCTGCCATAGAGCAGACGACTAGCCACCATAACTAACGATTCTACTATAACCTGTCTGCTGCAGAGTAGATGACCTCCTTTATAACTTGTCTGCTGTAGAGCAGATGACCTCTTCTATAATCTGTCTGCTGTAGAGCAGACGACCTCCTCTATAACCCGTCTGCTGTAGAGCAGATGACCTCTTCTATAACCCGTCTGCTGTAGAGTAGACGACCTCTTCTATAACCCGTCTACTGTAGAGCAGATAACCTCTTTTTTATAACCTGTCTACTGTAGAGCAGACGACCTCTTCTATAACCTGTTTGCTATAGAGTAGACGACCTCCTATATCTAGTCTATAGCTATTGTGCTGCAGATAACCTCTACTATAACCAGTCTATGGCTGTCGCGCTATAGGCAATTAAATTATAGAGGACTAAAGGCGTACTATAGGCGTACCGCAGGCGCACCGCAGGCGATACACTACTAGGGTAGCTATAGTAAGGGATAGGGGAAGGGGGCTAGCCCGTATTACTATTAGCACGTAAAATATAAGGTGTATAGGGAAATTGGTATTTATACCCTATACAGACAACCTTATAAAAATTTTTCCTACTAGGGTGGGTTTATATAGCAAGGTTCGCCCTTCTAAAATACTATTAGTAGCCTACTTTTAGGGAGAGTAGCTATTAATTACTAATTCCCTACCTATTCTTAAGTAAGGAGAAGAATAGGTTATATTACCGAAAAAAGTTATATAGGAATAACTGGTAGTTATTTCTAAGCTGGCAAACTATATAGAGCCCTTTGTTTTTATATGCAAATGTTACTAAATCTATCTTTTAGAGCGCTTTTTCTACTTTAGGAACGGTAGAATATAGCAGAAATAGATAAAAGAGCTAGGATTTCTTTATTTCCTTAGTGCAAACTAAATATTAGAGAGCAAAATACTAGGATAAAACTCCCCTAGTATTTAAAACGGACTAGAGTGTCTATTTAGTTACTAGTACATATTAAGCTGCCTGGGAAGGATTCATGTATATAGGACTATAGCGCCATAGCCTAGAGGCTGCATGCGCAGTATTGTACGTAGTATAATACAATTGGATAAAAAAAAAATTAAAAAAAAAGGCTAAATAGCATTATTAAGTATTTAAATAATCTATACTAAGTACAAAATATAGTAAGCTATTTATCTCCTTTTGCTATATAGAGGCGGTTAAATATAGAGATAATATTAAGCTTTATATAGTAGCGAGCCTTACTTAATTAGTTTAGTATCTCCTTTATTAACGGGATTAGATATTAATCCTTAATAGTAATAGTATTAAGAGCTCGGTAGTTTATATAGAAGCGTAAACTACCGCTAGGTTTCTTAATAAAGATTACTAGTACGGCTATAGGCGATAAGCTTACTCTAATAAATCCTTTACTTAGGTTCTTATCTAAATACTTTTATAGCACTTAGAGTTATTTTAGGATATTTTATATAAGGGTCTAAATCTAGGCTACTTTCCTTCTTTAAGTATAATCTTATAGTTGTATAGTTAGTATTCTAGTAGTTTATTAACTTTTTTTATAAGAATATATCTAGACGGTAATAATACTCTACTAGTACCTTTGTAGTAGGGTTAGTATACTTCTTTAGTACTAAGGCCTTCTTAATATTGGCTATTATAACAGCGAAGATTATATATTTGGGTTTTTTAGTAAGTCGCGCTAGTGGGGTAGCTCTAATTATATAGATATCTAGAGTATTAAGTTCGCTTAGGTTGTCTATAGTTTTTTTACATAGTTTCTTATTTAGTTTTAAATTTAGTATTAGGTATAGAGTTGGTATTAAATTTAGGTTTAGGTTGTTTAAGTATACTATTTATAATAAAGTACTAGTCCTTTTAGTATTTTCGTATAATAAGCTTAAGCTTTAATTTAGCGCGGGGTAGTATAGTACTTAAGGTCTATTTATAGGGTTTAGTAGAATTTTTAGATCCTTAATAGATATTAGTAAAAGTCTTATATTAGTAGAATTCGGTAAAATTCTTAGGCTAGTAGAATTAGGTGGACTTCTTAGATATAGAGTAGACGTTAATAGAAATTTTAGACTAGTAGATCTTAGTAGATTTTTTAAATTTTAGTTTAAGGTCTAAGCAGTAAGTTATAAGGCACTTTTGCCTATAATAGGAGGCGGTAAATAGAAGCTTAAGGTTATTTTAATTAATAGTTACCTTATATAGCTTTATTTAGGATTATCTAAGAATTACTAAGTAATCTAGGGTAGTAATAAAAAGCCTAATTAGTTCTTTATAGTTTAGAAATTATAGTCTTAGATATACTATATAGGTAATTTAGCCTAAAACTATATATTTACTATTAAATTTAAATACATTAATATGCTAGTTAAGGGGGGTTAGGGTAAAACTATTATCTTATATAAAGATCTTATTAATAAATCCTATACTACTAGCTCCTATTTTAATTAGGACTTAAGTATTAGCCTATTAATTATTTTACTAAAGATAATAGTTAATAGTTATGCTATAATCCTAAGAGTTAGAGTTTATAATATTTAAAGTATTTAATAAAATCCTAAGGTAAAGCTGTCCTAAAAAGCGACTTAACTTTAAAATATACCTTTTAGTAGTAAGCGAGAAGGGGTTTCTATAAAACGTTAGTTATAGCTTTACCCTTATAAGTAGTGCTTACTAAATATAGGGCTAAAACTAAATAAAAATTAGAGATGGTAACTAAAAGATTAATACGGTAAATAGTTGCTAGTATTAGCTATTTATAAATTATATTTAGGTATAGGGATAGAGTAGTAGTTAAAGAAGTAGGAGTTATTTTTATATTTAAAGTAAATGCCTAGCTTAATGTGTAATTCTTATTTAAAGAACCTTAGTAGAGTATATTTTATATAACGGAACCTTATAGTAAGTACTACGATAGGCTTGTTATTAGGCTAGGTATATAGGTAATATAAATTAAAGTTAATAACGTAATAATAACTGGTGGAGTGGTTGCCCAATAGATTAACTCTAATTATATTCTAAGAATTTCTATAAGGAAGGAACTATCTAGGTAGGGACTAAGGGTCCTTAAATATATAACCGTACTCCTATAAAATCCTTCTTATATATAATATACGTATTATATATAAGGTACGTAAGTTCCTCTTATCCCTTTTATTTAATATATAGCATATTATATAACCTTAGTTACTATTCCTTATTATATAGTTTTATTAGCTCTATTTTAGACCGTGCCTAAATTAACTAACTAGCTTCTTCTAACTCCTTTCCTAGTAGTTATAATATTGTACTTAAAGCGTCCGTAATACTATCTCCCTCCTCTTTATTTTTGTCCTTAAAGATTCCTAATATCTCTAAGTTGTTTACTAGAGGTATAATATCTATCTAATTAATTTAGTTAATATTATTACTTATTATACCTAAAGCAATTTCTTTTTTATACGCCTAACGTTATGCTTATACTATTACCGCAATATTATCTCTTAGTAAGATTATACTATCTCCATATTCTTGCTGTTTAAAAAAGGGGTTAGTTTATATTGCGTTAGTAAACCTATCTTTATAACAACCGTTTTCTTACTTAAAGTGCACTAAAGCGAATATTTATTTATCCTGTAACGTTTGCTTTACCTTTAATACTAAATATACGTAACCTATTACTCTTAATAGTCGTCTAGTTCCCTAATTGATTTGTCTTAAGGTCTTATATTTAATCTACTACTGCGCGGCTAGATGGTAAACTGTCTTAAGCCCTTACTAAGTTAGAATGTTCTTATAACGCGGAACAGAAGGCTCTAAATGCTTATATTACAGCGTTTACTTACTTACTTAGTCTTAAAAAGGGTTATAAAAAGGTCTATTTTAAAGAGTAGAAACTCATAGAATAAGGTCTATAGGAACTTAGTGATAAAAGAATAGATTCTCTTCCGTCCAAGAAGGAAATAAATTTAAGTAGTTTAGTAACTGCTCTTCTTAGGTCCCCCTTAGGTGACTTATTTTTTAGTAATCCTTTTTTATTAATATTACCTGACCTAATCTCTTTTAATACTCCTATACCTTTCTTATAGCGTTCTTTAAATTTTTTAATAGCTCCTAGGTAGTTTTATTATAGCCTATCCACTTAACCTTATACTATATTTTATTATTAATATCCTTATAGCTAACGATCTTTAAAACTTACTATTTATCCTCTTCTTATCCTCTATATATGTCTGCTTTATAGATTAATAGCTTAATATTCCCGTGTGCTAGCTTTAGTATTACAATATACTATATAGGGTAGATCTTTATTTTGGCTAGTAGGTTTAACTTAAACGTAACTAATAAAATCCTTTATTTAATTTTAAAAGGTTCTAGTCTAACGTGGTCTAACTTCTTACTTAGTTATTAACTTTTAAAATTTTTATATAGTAGCTATACTTTATCTCCCTCCTTAAGATCTAGTCCCTTAGATCTCTTAGTATTATAGTACCTCTTTATTCTCTTTTATACCTTCTTTACTAATTTTATAAGGTTTATATAAAGATTTATTAGTGTCTTTATCCTTTCTTTAGCTGTACTACTTGTTTTCTTTACTTACCGTAGTAATAATAATGTCCTTAGCTTATATCCGTAATTTGCCTTAAATAGTAATATACCTATCCCTTTTTATGGCATTGCGTTATATATAAACTATATAATTAGTAGTAATAATACCTAATTATTCTGTGCGTAATTAATATAGTGTCTTAGATGCTATTCTAGTGTTTAATTTAATCTTTCCGTCTAACTGTCTGTCTGCGAATAATATATAGTAAAAGTTGCTACTTTAATTCCTTATTCCGCCAAGAATACCTCCTAAAATGCTACTATAAATCTTAGATCTCTATCTAATATAATCCTACTTAGTGCTCTATATCTTATAAATACTTCTTTAATATAGATTCTAGTAATATCTTCTAGTAATATCTCTTCTATGCATGCTATAAAGTATCCCTACTTTATAAGCTTATCTACTATTACTAAAATCGCATTATAATCTTATCCAGTAATAGGATCTCTTAACTTTAGTAACTTAATAATAAAGTCCTATAATATAACCTCCCATAGTATTTCTAGTATTTTAATAGGTTATAGCCCTTTATATAGCTTATACCTCGTTAGTTTATTTCTTTAGTAATTTTGATATTTTTTAGTAACTTTCCGTACTAAGCCCTAGATTCTATTAATAATGTACTCCTCTTAGAGTCTTAATACTAAGCCCGTGGCTCTATTATGTTTTTAAGTTATTTCCTTATAGAAATCTTCTATAAAGTATTCTGCTATGCTTCTTAGGATATACTTTACTTCTTAATTTTTATATATATCTATCTATAGATCTTCTAGCTATACTTTTAAAATTCTTTATACCTAAAAGCTTTTTAGTAACTTATAAACTCTATTTAGTTCTTTTTAAGTTATTATAATTTTTAGATAATTAAACCTAATTAGTCTATCTATATCTTTTCGTAGTAAAACCCCTAATAGTTTTTTATTATTTTGCAGTTTAGCCTTTTAACTTAGAGTATCTGCTCGCATATTGTCTATACTGTAAGCTTTGCAGTGCGAAGAATTGAATGAACGACTTGATTGTAAATGTAGCTCTAGAGGCTCTATATATACACGAAGAAGGTAGAAGTAATGGGGTAATAGATAGCTGAAATGGGAACGGTAATCTGCCACTAATATTGATCTGCAACCAATATATTGGGTGGCGTTGACGCCGCCTTGGAGCCTTCCAAGCGGTGATCTTATGTCTTAGCGCAGTGTCGGTAGTCGGTTACATATACCCTTAGTATACTAAATCTTAAAATAGTATTCCGCAAGTATCTCTGCCCATTTAACCTATCTTTAGTTAAGTTTCTTTATTATTAGGAATCCTATTAGGTTTTTATAATCTGTTTTAACTATAAATAGTTTCTTTATACCTTACAAGAATACTTTTTATTCCTTTAGTGCTATAACTATACTTAACAACTCCTTATTATAAATGTTATAGTTTAATTCTAGTAGTGTTATCTTCCAACTATAGTATGCCACTAGGTGCTATCTATCTTAATATTTTTATATAAAGCACGCCCCTAGTATATAGTCTAATATATCCGTTTTTATAACTGTTTTTAGTTCTAGTTAATAGATTTTAGGAACTAGCTCCTAGGTAAATAACTCTTTAACCCTTTTAAATAATTTTTGCTGTCCCTCTCCCTATACCTATAGTTCTTCTTTCTTTATTAATCGCGTAAATGGTTTAATATCCTTTAACTATTATACTATAAACCGTCTATAGTAATTGCAAAACCCTAGAAACAATCTTAACTACGTAACGTTCTCTAGTTCTTACCAATTTACTATAGCCTTAATCTTTTTGGGATCTATACTAAGTTAGCCTAGTTTAATAATAAATCCAATAAAATCGGTCTTCTTAGTAAAGAACTTGTATTTCTTAATTGCTACTAGTATCTGTTCTTTCTATAGTCTCTTTAAGACCTATTTAATATGTTCTCTGTACTCTTCCTTAGTTATTAAGTAGATAATAATATTATTAAGATATGCTATAACAAATTTATCTAAGTGTTCTCCTAATATATTATTAATATGTTTTTAAAACATTACTAATACGTTTATAAGTCCGAATTGTATAACTAATGGCTTATATAGTCCTTCCTTTAATTTAAAGGCTGCCTTTTACTTATTGCCTTTCTTAATCCTAATCTGGTGGTATACCTATTTTAGATTTATCTTTATAAAGATTTGCGCGTTGCCTATCCTGTCTTAAATTTTGCTAATTAAGGGTAAAGGATACCTATCCTTTCTAGTAATGCTATTTAACTACTTATAGTCGATATATAGTCTTAGTTTGCTATTCTTCTTTAGTATAAATAGTACTAGATAACCCGCTAATAACTATAATAGTCTAATAGATCCCTTTTGTAAGTTTTCCTAAATAAACTCTTTTAGTACTCTACCTTCCTCTTTAGTAAGCTTATAGATTGGAAAAAACCTTAAACTTATTCCTAGTTCTAATTCTATCTTATAGTCCTATACTATATATTCTAATAGCTTTTTACTTTCTAGTGACTATAGTTTCTTACTATACTTATGGTATCTCTTTA
Organism: Cenococcum geophilum 1.58; assembly: GCF_001692895.1. Taxonomy (NCBI): domain Eukaryota; kingdom Fungi; phylum Ascomycota; class Dothideomycetes; order Gloniales; family Gloniaceae; genus Cenococcum; species Cenococcum geophilum. The sequence continues at coordinate 5,511,170 of NW_027137560.1, forward strand.
GTATATAACTTAGTCCTTTCTCTATTTCTTTATAGGTTGCTCCTACTTAGTACTATACTAACTTGGCTTATTATTACATCTTACGGCGTTAAGTATCCCTAATATTGACCTGACTTATAACCCAATTAATCTTTAGATTATATTCCTATAACTAAGGCATTTCTAGTACTACCTTATTATTCCCTAATGGTAATATATTAAAAGATATCTTAATTTATCTCTCTTTAATAGTTAACTAAATAGGTCCTGTTTTAAGGTTAATAATACCTCCTTTGTAGGCTATTAGATCTTCTAAAATTGTTACCAATAGGTAAAAGTGCTCCTTTTTCCTATGTGGTAATCCCATTCTTTTAACTGCTACTAGTAAAATATAGTTCCTTTTTACTCCACTATCTATTAATGCTTTAAACTGTTAATTTTGCTACTTAACTTATAGGTTTAGGTATTGTCCTTAAATTCCTTTAAGGGTCTAAGGCTCTACTACTAGTTCCCTTTAGTCCTATAGGCCTCTATTTTTCCTAACTACAGGCTGCTTAATCCTATTTATACTTAGTCTAATTTTAGCTAATACTTAGTTCGCTTTTTGTCTTTAATATACTATAGACATGTATTTTCTAGGCATTCCTACTACTATTATTTGTCTAGGTATTTTTCCATAAGGAATCTTTTTGGTTAAAGTATTAAGTCCCCTTAGCTCTGTACTTCTGCTAGGTGCTAACTATACATATATTTAGTGTTTTGGTATTTTGCCTTATCCAGTACCTAATATATTCTTACTAGGTACTTCCGGTTTTTGTCTTTGGGTGCTCTATATATATTGTATATATTATCTATATATGCGATCTATGCCAATATATATTATGCTTAATATCTTAGGTTAACTCTTAGCTTATCCTTATTCTTAAGTTTAAACCTTTCTTATATTGATTTAAGCGTTGCGACTTCTTTTATAGGTACTAAGATTTGCCTCTTACTTTTCTAATCCTCTAATTACTCCTCTAAATCCTTTAATATTATAATTAAGGCTCCTTTAATGTGACTTATAGCCTTCTTTATAATTAGGTGGTCTTGGATAACCTTTTTATCTAGCTATATATAGAAATCTTCCTACTTATTATTATGTCGTTATCTATACCACTTTTGGTATAACCCCTTAAGTATATACAGCTTGTCTATAAGGAAGTATCTTCTTATTACTACATCGTGACAGCCCTTTATATATTGTTCTTCAAACCTAGTTAGAATCCCTAAATCCTCTTCTTATTCTAGTTTAATAAGCCACTTAGCTCTTAGTATGCCTGTTCTAGGCCTATTAGTAATCCTTTATACTAGTGCTCTATCCCTTATATAACCTAGTATGCTAAATCTCTTATTTAGTTTCTGATCTTGCTATGCGGTAATTCTTACTCTAAATTTCTCTATGGTTTCTTTCTTTTCTCGCCTTATAAGTGGATCCCTAAAGTTATCTTACTTCTTAATTTTGTTAATGGTCCTTATTTATATCTTAAAGTCTTAGTTTTATAGGATTCTTAATCTTAAGCTAGCTTCTATCTTAAGCTTTGCTCCTACCTTAGTCTAACTAGGCTTAGGTGTTCTTATCTTATCTTAAAAGTCTTAAATCTTACTTATTTCTTCTTAAGAATCTTATACCTATAGGAAACTTTATCCCGAGCTTATTTGTATATCTTTAAACTAAGCTACTACCTTACTCTATTGGTTTCTATCTATTATAGGTCCTTAAGTATACCTTATCTTATCTTAAGATTCTTAAGCCTTTAGCCTTTTGCCTTTATTAAGTACTAAAGTAGTTTACTATCCTACTTCTCTTACGTCTTATAAAGCGATAAATATTATATTTAGTAGGGTCTTAATCCCTACTAATGTTTCCTATTCTATAGTGGAATTATTCTCTACCTCTTATATAACATCTCTAAGGTCTATATGCTTCTAGTAAACTGCTTTTAATGCCTTATTGTTACAGAATGTTTTGCCTTTATTAAATTTATTATCCTTAATATCCGATCTGCGAACTAGTTTATTAGTTCCCCTGCATTCTAAGGATTTTAGCTCCTATAGCCAATAGCTTACGCCGTACTTAGCGTCTTTATAAATTTAGTATGCGTTATTATAATAAAACGTAAAACTTCTAATTAAACATTCTTTTATTCCTTACAGTATACTATTATCCCTCTATATATATATGTCTTTTACTACTAGTCTGGTTTCCTTTCTTATATAATAACCCTAACTATCTTTATAATCCCTTACAAAATAACCTTATTTCCCGCAATTTATATAAGCTCCGTTTTTAAACCACTAACTTTACTATAGAGTCCGCCTAAACGTCTTCTACTACTAAGATCTTTGGTTTAGCCTTTGCTCCCTAGTTCTATAATTACTAAATCCTTAACCTTTAGGTTTTTATAGTTTCTTACTTTATTTCTTATAGGCTTCTTTAGTACTACTTAGGTCCATTAGCTCTGCGCCATACTATAGTTTCTAATTTAGCTTTAGTTATTGCGTACTCTACGTCTTATATAACTATAGAACTCTGTCCTAGCCTCTCTTAGCCTATTCCCCTTAGTAGATCTAATTGTTAATCTTAATTGCTTAATCTATTAACTCCTATAGGGTGTTCGCATCTTCTATTAGGATAATTACGTCCTAAACTTTAGCCTTAAGTCCTTGCTTATACTATGCTATAAGTGCCTTATTATTCTACTTAACTTATATCGCTAGCGTTTAGAACTATATTGTATACTTAATTACTAAGGTTTATTGCGTAATATCTTAAAGTTTTCTTTTTACTATAGTTACCGCCTCTAGGTCTCCGAATATCTATATAAGTTACTTTGTAAACTCTTCCTAATTTAAGAACATAAATCGCACCTCCTAATTAGTGGTTGTTATTCCATTTGCCTATATTTCTATAAGGTAAGTGTTACGGAGTGAGTACGAGTGGTAATAATATATAACGAAGTAGATATTATTAAGCTATGTATATAAACTATATAATAAAGTTAAAACGTTGCGTAACGAAAGAAGGTAGGGAAACGGGAAGAAAGGGCATATATCGTTGACTTAGTTGCTTAGTCAACACGTGCATAGGATAGAATAGGGTTTAGGTCGTAGTCCTAGCAGAACTTAGTAGAATTCGGTAGAACTTAGTAGAATGTAGCAGAATGCCATAGATTACCGTTAGATTGCCATTAGATTGCCGTTAAATTGCTAATTTACGGTTAATCTCTAATTGCTAAGTCGGTGAAAATAGGTAGACGTGTGTAAGGTATTACGGGGGTGTCCTATAACAGTACCCCCCCTTTAAACTTGAGCTTCTGCGAGATAGGGCTGTGGTAGTTCTAGGTAAAGTTTATAAAAGTCTTCTGCGGCTTATATAAGTCCTACAGAGTTAATGGGTTCCCATGAGGGCTTAGTAAAGCCTCTCCATTTTATAAGGTACATATACTAGCGTTTCCGTTTATTATACTTAATGTTATTAATTCTTTTAATAAAGTACTCGTTCTTACTATCCACTTTAACTGGTAGGGGAGGGTCTTATATCTGTCTAGGCAGGGCGTCTAATACGGGGGTAGTAGGGCGGAGGACTGACGTATAGAATATAGGGTGGATTTTAACCGTATTAGGGAGCTTTAGTTAGTAGGCGTAAGAGGAAACAATCTTCTTAATCTTGTAAGGGCCAGTGTTCTTTTAATTAAGTTTCTTAGCAGGTCGTTTTGTATTTAGGTTTCTTATATCTAGCTAGATAAAGTTACTAATCTAGTAAGCCGGTGCTAGGGTTTATTTCTTATTTACTGCGGCTTTATAGATAGATTGGGCCTATATTATTTCATTAATAAGGAACCGTTGTAGTTCCTCTATCTTCTTTATAAATTTATTTACTTCTGCGACTTATAAGGCATAACAAGTAGGGCAAGAAACATTACTAAAAGGTTTAAAACCCATTCGTGGGTGCTAGCCGTAATTAGCCAGGAATGGGGAGACCTTTATAGTTTCCAAGACGGAATTATTTATAGTAAACTTAGTAAATATAAGCCAGTTAATCCAGTTATCTTATAAATATAACGTGTATATCCGAATATACTGTTCCATTATAGCGTTTATACATTCCATTTAACCGTCTATTTCTAGGTAATATATAGTAAACAGTAGTACTCTAATATAAAGTTGGGTAGTTAGTTTTTTCTAAAATGTAGACATAAACTAGCTACCTTTATTGGAGATAATTGTTTTAGGGAGTCCGTGGAGTTTCTATACGTAATTTAGGAATAGTTAAGCGACGGTAGGCGTTAACATATTAGGGTAGGCAATTAAGTGTCTTATCTTAAATAGTTGGTCTATAACTACTATAATATTTATACAGCCTTTACTTATAGGGAGGTTAACGACAAAGTCAATTAAGATGTCCTTCTATCTTCGGTCCGGAACAGGCAGTGGCTTTAGGAGGCCGTTATACATCTTATGTAAAGCTTTAGCTCGTCGGCAGATATAGCAGCTAGAGACGTACCTTCGTGTTATATTGTATATATTCGGCTAATAGTATTCTTATTAAAGCAGTTCTAGGGTTTTTCCTTAGCCCAGGTAGCTAGCTACTAATAGATCGTGTATATATTTAAGGAGCTTAAGCTTAAGTTCGTTATAATTAGGTATAACTAGGCGGTTCTGGTAATATAAGCGGTTTCCGCGGGCTTTATATTTACTTAGAGAAATCTTTTTAGAGCGTCTAATACTATCGTGCATTAGCTTAAGCGTCTCTTAGATAAATTTATTATTTGGGTATTTGTTAACTATAATTTGTTTAATTAATCAATTAATTATTTTAAGGACGTATACCGTAAGGTCTTTAGTAGGAGGGTTAAATAGTTTAGGGCGAAGTAGGGTCTAATTTCAGTAAGAGCGCGCTTCTTTTAGGGCTAGCGCGTCTTATAAGCGTCGGGTTAGGGCGTTAGGCTTCTGACCTTAAACGCCCGGGCGGTACGTAATTAAGAATCGGAAACGAGATAGATATTCTGACTAGCGGGCCTAATAATAACTCAGCTATTTTGTGGTTGTGAAGTACTGTAGGTTCTTATGGTCGCTAAGGACCTTAATTAGAAATCCAGCGCCTTCTAGTTTAGGTCGCCATTATTTAAAACATCTAATAATAGCTAATAATTCCTTATTATAGATCTTATAGTTATATTCGGCTAGGCTTAGTCGTTTTAAAAAGTATGCTATAGGGTATAGTACTTCATCCTCGTTATATTAAGACAGGATGCCTTTAGTAACGTAGTTAGATAAGTTGGCTTTTATAACACTTATTTAGTTTGGGTTAAAGTATTAGAGTATAGGCGCGGTAGTAAATATAACCTTTAGATAGGCAAAGGCTTTCTTACATTCTTTATTAAAGATAAAGACTTTATCCTTTTAGGTTAGAGCTATAAGGAGTAAAACCAGGGCGGAGAAGTTATTAATAAACCGTTAGTAGAAATTAGCAAATCCTATAAAGGCTCTTACATCCTTAACGTTCTTAGGTTCTTACTAGTTTATAATTACTTCGACTTTCTTTAGGTCCATTTATATACTATTTATAGAAATAAGGAGTCTAAGGTATAAAACTTCCGTTTTATAGAACTCGTATTTATCTATATCTAATTATAGACCAGCTCCGTGCAGGGCTTATAAAATAAGGTTAACGTATTTCCGATATTCGGTTAGGTTATTACTATATATTAGGATGTCGTCAATATAAGCAGTATAGAAGATGTCCAGGTAGGGGCGTAAGGTATTGTTTATATAATACTAAAACAAGCTCGGGGCGTTTATAAGGCTAAAGGGTATTACTAAGTACTTAAATAGTCCATATCGGGTACGAAATATAGTAAGCTATTTATAATACGGAGACGGTTAAATATAGAGATAATATCGAGCTTTGTGTAGTAACAAGCCTTACTTAGTTAGTTTAGCGTCTCTTATATTAACGGGATCGGATATTAGTTTTTAACGGTAACGGCGTTAAGAGCTTAGTAGTCTATATAGAAGCGCAGACCGCCGCTGGGGTTTTTAACGAAGATCACTAGTGCGGCTATAGGCGACGAACTTGCTCTAATAAATTCTTTACTTAGGTTCTCGTTTAAATACTTTTATAATACTTAGAGTTCGTTTTAGGACATCCCGTATAGAGGTCCAAATCTAGGCTGCTGTCCTTCTTTAAGTATAATCTTATAGTCGTATAATTGGTGTTCCGGTAGCTTATTGGCTTCCTTCTATAAAAATACCTCTAGGCGGTTATAGTACTCTACTAGTACTTTTATAGCAGGGTCGGTGTGCTTCTTCGGTACTAAGGCCTTCTTAATATCAGCCATAGTAATAGCGAAAATCGTATATTCGGGTTTCTTAGCAAGTTATACTAGTGGGGTAGCTCCAATTATGCGGATATTTAGGGTGCCAAGCTCGCTTGGATTATCCATAGTTTCTTATTTAGGTTTAGGTTCGGTATTAGGTACAGAGTTAGTATCAGATTTAGGTTCGGGTTCTTTAAAAATCCTTTTTATAGTAAAATACCAGTCCTTCTAGTATTTTCGTATATTAAGCTTAAGCTTCTACTTAGCTCGGGGCGGTGTAGTACTTAGTAATAACTTATGGGATCTAGTAGGGTTTTCGGATCCTTAGTGGATATTAGTGGAATTCTTATACTAGTAGAGTCTAGTAGATTCTTTGGGTACGGGGTAGACAGTTATAGAAATTTTACGTTAGTAGAATTTAGTGGAATTCTTAGATTTCGGTTTAGGGTCAAGACGGTACATTGTAAGGCACTTCTACTTATAACGGGAGGCGGTAAATAGAAGCTTGAGGTTGTCCTAATTAATAGTTACCTTATATAGCTTTATTTAGGGTTATTTAAGGATTACCAGGTAACCCAATATAGTAATAAAGAGCTTAATTAGTTCTTCGTGATTTAGGTATTAGAGTCTTAGGTATACTATATAAGTAATTCGGCCTAAGACCGTACGTTTGCTATTAAATCCAAATATATTAATATGCCGGTTAAGGGGGGTTAGGGTAAAACTATTATCTTATATAAAGATCTTATTAATAAATCCTATGCTACTAGCTCCTGTATCAATTAGGACTTAAACATTAGCCTATTAATCGTTCTGCCAAAGATAACAGTTAACGGTTATGTTACAATCTTAAGAGTTAGAGTTCGTAACATCCAAAGCATTTAATAAGATCCTAAGGCAGAGCCATCCCAGAGAGCGACTTAACTCTAAAATATGCCTTTTAGTAGTAAGCGGGAAGGGGTTCCTACAGAACGTCGGTTATAACTTTGCCCTTATAAGTAGTGCTTACTAGATACGGAGTTAGAGCTAGATAAAGATCGGGGTCGGTAGCTAGAAGATCGGTACAGTAAACGGCTACTAGCGTTAACTATTTATAGATCTTTTTAAAAGGGGGCAGAGTAGTTTTTTTTTTTTTTTTATCCGTTATATTATACTACGTACAATACTGCGCATGCAGCCTCTAGGCTATGGCGCTATAGTCCTATATACATAAATCCCTTAGGGCAGCTTAACATATACTAGTAACTATATCCTAGTAGTTTATAAGCCCCTAAACTAGGGGTTTATAGTTCCTTAGTAAAATACTAAGTTACAAGCAACTACTAGGGAATGAGAAAGCGGTAGAAAATTATAAGAAAATTAAGAAATCCTAACGCCTGTCCCTGTCCTTTTGTAATTTATTTCTATCCTTTTACTTACTAATATCTCTTTACTAGGAGCCTAGTAGGAGTTACCTCCTTCTATAGATCCTGCTGTTATTAGCCACTTTCTAGTAGCTATTCCTGTCCTACTTAGAAATAGAAAAAGCGTCTCTCTTCCTTTTTGTGTACAAAATAGCTTTTTTAGAGAGAGAGAAGAGCCTAGTTTCTTTTGCATTTCTCTTCTTTCTTCTCTATATAGGTTACAGTCTAATAGTAGGTGCCTAGGTGTTTGTAGTGCTCTACATTCCCTAAAGCATCTACCATCTTCGTCCTCCCCCCCTATTACTTTAGAGAAGGATTTAAAATAGCCTTTTCCTAGCTTTAGCTGGAAGAAAGCTAATTATAGCCTTTTAGGATATTTATCCTTAGGGGCTTTAAGAGAAAAGGAATAGCTTCCTTTACAGATCCTAGTATAGTGTTTTCCTTTATTCTTATTCTGTTGCCAGTTATTTTTCCACTATTCTATTATCTTTTCTCTTACTGCTCTCCCTATATAGGCTAGGGAGGTATAAAAAGATTATAGTTTTCTTCTAAAAAGGCCCTTTTTAGCTAGCTTATCTGCTATTTTATTCCTATAGATTCCTAAATAGCTAGGAACCCAGTAAAAGTTAATAGAGATCCCCTTACTAGCTAGATAGGAGCAGCTTTACGTAATTTTAAAGACTAGTTCTTACCCCCCTATAAGAGAATTAAGCTATAATCTCTTAATAGCCGCTTAGCTATCTATAAAGATATAGACTTATTTCTCTTCTAGTCTTTATTATTTTAGGTATTCTAGGGCCCTATAGACTGCGTAGATCTCTACGTCTATAATTTTCATATAGGGTCCTAGATTCCAGTTTGTTGCATATTTAATTCTATTTCTCTCCCCTATTTTACATACAGCAGCTATATTTAATTTATTGTCTTTAGAGCCATCTATATAGTATATATCTACTAGGTCCCACTCTAGGGATTCTTATAAATTTTCCACTAGTTTTAGGTGTTCTTATACAGCTTCTTCCTTACTACCTTTTAAGATAGAAAAGGATGCAGAAACAGGAGGAAACCACGGTTTTTGCCAATCTAGAAAGGTTCTCTCTATTTTCCAGTTTTGAATTAGCTGTTAAACTCTAAAGGCTAAAGATAGTAGCTATGTCTTTAGCTATAAGAAGTACTTTATAGTATAGTTTTTAGGGCTAAAACTAGAGCTAGAATTAGCTGCTAATTCGTCCCTATCTTTATTAATCTCTTTTATATAAACCTTCTTAATTACGTGGTTTTCCTTAAATTTTAGGATTTTTAATGCGTAGTTATTACAAAGCTTTTTGAATCTAATTCTAGGAGGAGGAATAGAGGCTTCAATCTCCATAGCTTAGCTAGGAGATCCTCTAAACGCTCCTAGAACTAGTTTCAGGGCCTCATTTTGTAGAGATTGGTACCTATCTAGTAGGTAGTCTCTAGATTTGCTTTTCCACCAGCATTATACTCCGTAGTCTGCTATAGTAGTAACACATACTATATAGAGTTGTCGTAGGGCTTATAGAGATAGACCTCTTTACATATTACCCAGTCTTCTAATTAAATAAAAGGCTGCCTTTGCTTTAGAGATTTGTATTTCTATATATTGTTTAAAAGTAAGCTTAGAGTCTAGGAATACCCCTAGCCACCTAACTAGGGGTTTAGGGGATATTTCTACATCTCCTAGCTTTAACCCTTCTTCTATAGTAGTACGTTTACTATAGAAGTATATAAGCTCTATTTTACTAACGTCGAAACTAATAGCAGCTTCTTTGGCTTTAGACATTAGCTCTAGCGCTATTCTCTCTAGCTTTTTACAATTAGATTTAGCTGAATTTAAGGTAACCGTAATTGCAAAATCGTCCATATAGCTAAGAGAATAGGCTCCTTCTGTCTGTATGCTGCAGATATTGCATATATATAGTAGAAATAAGATAGGGGATATAGGCGATCCCTATAGTATCCCTGTTTCTAGTTCTACTTTTTCTTGTATTTGCCCATTAAAGGAAAGTAGCTACCCATTATATAAACGCTATAGGTAGTCCTAGTTCCTTATAGATAGATAAAAGCTAGTTTTTAGAGACATGGTCAAAGGCCCCTTTTACGTCTAGGAATAATATAGTAGCTATCCTTTGTCTAGCTTTTTTCCTACTATGTTTAGATTGGATATTATTTAGAAGTAGTAAGACTGCGTCTATTGCGGAGCGCTGTCTTCTTCCTCCTAATTGGGAATCTTGAAGTAAGCTAGTAGTACTAGCTAGATATCCTAATCTAGTGGTAAAGATCTTTTCTAAAGTCTTTCCTAGGCAGTTTAGTAAGGAGATAGGTCTATAGGACTTTAGTAAAGAATAGTCCTTCTTATTTGCTTTAGGGAGAATAACTCCTCGAGCTTCTCTCCAAACCTTTAGCTAATAGCCTAGGATAAATAAAATCCTATAGATTCTATATAGAAGATCTTCTATAATAGGGTAGGCCTTTTATAAGATTGTAAAAGATATCCCATCTGGTCCTGGAGCCTTTTTATTAGAGCTAGAGAAAATTGCTTATTTGACTTCTATTTTCTCCAGTTCTGGCCATTCCCATTTATTGTCTATTATATAGTCCTTCCACTCTATAGAGCTAGTAGAAGGGGGGGTTTTAGGAATAGAGTAGTTATAAAAGCTTTATACTGGTCCTCGAAGCTTTCTACTAGTCTAGTTATCCCATCCTTGCTATACTATAGACTAGGGATTATTCGCAATGTTTTCTCCTTTGTGTATTTTAGGGCAGTAAAGACCTCCTTCCCTTGTGGTTTTTCTAGAAAGCTATTCCAGCAGCTAGTCTTGGCTTCTCTTATTGCGTAGAAGTATTGATTTTTAGCTTCTTTACAGGCTTCTAGTCTAGAACTTCTAGTAGGTTGTTCCTCTTGAAGTCTTCCTAGTTTTGCCATTTTTTGTCTTTTCTTTAGAAGCTCCTTATTCCACCATAGTTTAGAGAATTCGCAGGTTCTAGATTTAGGGATAGCTTTCTTTACTGCTAGCTTTATACAGCTAGTAAGATCTATTGCTAGATTGTCTACTAGTGTACTTAAGCTTCTATCCCTAGGCCTATAAAAATCTTCTAGAGAGGCTAGGGGACCTTTTTCTCCTATCTCTGTATAGGGGTTTTCTCCTACTAGTTCCTCTAGTACTAAAAGTTTTGCTTCTAGTTCTAGCTTTAGAACTTGCTCTTTTAAAGAAGTAGAGAAAAGCTCCCAATTTACCTTTTTTATAGAGAAAGGAGTTTCTTAAAGAGGGTTTAGGTATCTTTACGTCTCTCTAGTAAATAGAGAGAATGTTATAGTCTTATGATCAGATCCTGTTTCTTCTATTATAGTCCAATTATCCCAGGTATTTTCTTAAAAGTTTCCTAAGTAGAAGGCTAGGTCTATAATAGACTTTTCCCTTATATTGGATCTATAGAAGGTCCCTTTCTGTTCGTCTGAATTTAGTAGTTAGCAGTTGTATTTGTCTAGCCAATCTACTAGTTCTTTGGCCTCTCTAGTCGGATTCCTCGCTAGTGCGTTCCACCGTGTATGGTGTAGGTTATAGTCTCCTATTAGTATAAAAGGGAGGTCTATTTCTAGTTCTAGAATGGCCCTAGAGATAGTACTTGTGCTATTTCTTTAAGTTCTAGAGTTCTCGTCTAGTTGTTTCTCGTTATAGACATTAAACAATAAAAATCTCTCAAGTTGGCCGTAGATTTCTAATGCTATAATATCTGTGTCTTTGCAGATATCCTCCCTATTTCTATATTGTAGAATACTAGAGCTAGTTTTCCTTATATAGATAGCTACTCTAGGGCGAATAGCTAGATTACTAGGGAGAATAAGGTTAAATGCAGGATGTAGAATAGAGAAGTAGGATTCTTTTTGTCTATCTTTCCAGGTACTAGGTTCTTGTACTAGAATAATATCTATTTTTCTTCTAAATCCTATTTCTAGTAGGGTTTGCTGTGCTTCTTGTCTTTTTCCTACATTATGTTGTATAAAGGAGATTTCTCCTCTAGCTTTAGAAACTAGTAAGATCTCTTCTTCTTCCTGTATAGAACCTTCTAAGCTTGTACTCATTGGTGTACTAGTTTAGCTGCTTTAAGAGACTCGCAGTCTTTGCTATTAGCAAAGTGGTTTTCTTTACAATTGCTGTAAAGAGGGGTAGTATGCTCGCAAGGTCTGCCTATTATATTACAAATAGAACAGGAGTGGTCTTTAGATAGATATACTGCTGCACAAAATCGACAGGCCCTAGTAGAGCACCTATCTCCTATATGGCCAAATTTTTGGCAACTTGTACACTGTATAGTAGGAGAGACTTTTAGGTATTTAACCACCTTAGCAGCTACCCCTGCAATTAGGATTTCCTTCTGCTTAAGGATTTCCTGTCTTTTCTCCTCGTTTTCTATAGTAAAGACTATAGAGCCGAACCTAGCTTATGGATCATATCTCTTTTCCCTAGAAGAGATCTATTTAGGTATTCCCTGTATCCTAATAGGATTAAAGGTCTCTATTTCCTCTTTTAGGAGTTTAGAGCCTCCTTCTCCTAGAAAGGGGGGAATAGGGACGCCGTGAGCTACTACCTGAGCCCAGGGTTCTAGTTTTTGTTCTCTTTTAAAGGAGAAGCAGCTTGACCAGATTTCTTTATATTTAACTAGAAAATCTGCATTATATTCTTCTGTAGTTATAAGAAGAATATTCTGCTTTTCTCTAGTTCTAGCTATAGAAGCTATAACTGGCTTCTCTATTTGCAATTTAGACATAAACCGCTAATTGATTATATTTCGTATAGAGAAGATATCTAGAGACTGGTCCTTTTTATCTGTAACTAGGACTAGTCCCCTTTCTTATAGCTGCTTCTTTTTCCCTCTAGTAGAGGTAGGGCTAGTTGAACTAGTAGTGCCGCTCGCTGCTTTACTTATAGTAGGGGGAACTAAGGTAGAGGAAGGAGAAGAAGATGAACTGGAAGGAGGAGGAGCAAAAGTAGAAGTAGAGAGGCCCTTCTTTAGCTTCTCTGCGTAGGTTTTCGGGGCTACCTCCTTACGGAGGGCTCTTAATTCTTCTACTAGTCCTTTTAGGACATCTCTTTCCTTCCTTTCTTTTTCTTTTATAAAGGGATTTTCTCCTACTAAAACGCTCTGTACGTAATCCCCTAGTAGTTTGACTTGCTCTCTTTTTTCTTCTTCTTCTTTTAGCCCTATATAGGCCTGGTTTAGGTTATCTAGAGCCGTTTGTAGGTGATATCTTGGAGAGAGAGAGGAAGGAGGTATACTAGCCGTAATAGGCTTGGGTATTAATGTCTTTCTTCTTTGGTTTTGGCTCTCTTTTGTAGAAGGAGATTGCATATACTACCTTTTTCTTGTATTCTTTTTTTCTACGTCTTTCCTAGATGGGCAGGGGGAAGGCGGAAGAGAAGAAGAAGAGGTAGATGAGCGTTCGTCGTCACTTGTCTCTGTATTTCCGCCTCTAGGAGGCCTTTGTTTAGGCCTAGTAGGCCTTATTATCTTATAGGGGGGGTTCCTAGTTTTTACAGTAGATAATAACCTCCTTAGGTCTCTTATCTCCTAGTATAGAGGTGAAAAGCTAGGTAAAAAGCCTTTCTAATTTTTACTATCCTTCTACGTCCTTTTTCCTTACTAACCCTACTAGAGAGTTTCTGGGGAAATTAGACTAAAAAGTAGTAGAAAAACTAGAGAAAAAGACTATAATAGTTATTTTCTTCTCTATTAGAAGTAGAAAAAACTACTAGAAAAAAGGACTTGTTAGGCTTTTACTAGCAAAAAAGCCCGAAAAGGCAATCCTTCTCTTTCTAAGGAAAATCTGACTAAAGGAGATATAGAAAAGTACCTACACCCCCTATTTTATTAGGCTTTTGCTTTATTAGAAGAAAAACCTAGGAAAAGTCTATATTTGGTTTTGGTGTTCCTATCCCTGTCTTGCCTATTTCGCTTATAAGCTAGGACCACCCTTTCGAAAAAAAATTTCGTGGGGGTAAGGGGGCAAAAGGGTAAATAAATCCACCTCTAGCTTATTAGGCAGTAGGAATTAGGTCTTAAAAGTTAGGAAATCGATTGTTTTTAATAGGAAGATGGGTATGCGTAAGTTTTGACGTGCGGCGCTACCTTTTAGTAAGGTTGCATGTGCGGTGAAGGTTTTGGGCAGAGCAGTTATTAGAGAAGTAGGAGCTACTTCCACATTTAAAGCAGAGGCCTAGCTTAGTGCATCATTCTTGTTTAGAGGACCCTAGTAGGGCATATCCTAGGGTCCCAGTGTCAATATCTATGGCGTTAGGGTGCTTAGGCTAGGATAATAACTTAGTAGACATTCGCGGGGTTATTATATTATATCAAAGAGTAAGCTTTAGTATTAGGCGTAGTATATTATTATACCGTTTATTAATAACGTTTACGCAGGCGTTAAGGGCTCCCGGTAAGTCTACTAATTAGGGAGGTTTTTAGTTTAGGGCTTAGAGATTTAATAAGGCTGTTAATTAGTGTAGAGTTATTCTAGCCTGTTTTCTTTGCGTAACAATTAAATTTAGAGAAGTATACTAGAAAACTTTTCTTTTCTTAAGTTATATGGTTTATCTTCCTTTAAGCGGTAGCTTAGCGGTTCGGGTCACCGTATATAGCTTTAAGAAGTACGACTAGGCTTTATACTGAGTTCAGCTGGAGAGGTTTAATAAGGTTAGCTACGTCTCCTCCTAGTCAACTTAGGGCGTAGTAGAGTCGGTTAGCTTTAGTTAGGTAACGGTTAGCATTACTAGTCAGCTTATTCTTAAGTCGGCTTAAGAATAACCGAAGCTCTTGTTGTTTGCTAGTAAATACTAGAGGGTCTAGTAGTTTTTCAAATCGTTATAATATAGTAGTTGGTTCTACCGGTGGGATAACTATTACTAGTTTAGGGCTCGTATTCCGCGTATTAGCTTTTAGTAATAGTAATCAGTCTTAGGGGCTTAGCGTAGGCGTCTTAAGGGTGCGGATCTCTTCTTAGAGGGCCTTAATTATTTTCTAGTGTCATACTTCTTGTTCGGCTTGCTATTAAGCTATAGCAGCTTGGTTTTATACGAGGGCGTCTATAAAGGACTTTTATATATCTGCCAATTGTTCCCGGAGTATAGATATAATATTAGCGGCCGTTATAGGGGCTTTAAGGTCGTTCTGCATTTTAAACAGGCGGGGCGGAGTATAAGTTTTAACGCAATATAGTATCACAGAGTAAGTATAAGTGGTAATAATATATAACGAAGTAGATATTATTAAGCTATGTATATAAACTGTGTAATAAAGTTAAGACGTTACGTAAGAAAAGAAGGTAGGGAAACGGGAAGAAAGGGCATATATTGTTAACTTAGTTACTTAGTTAATACGTATATAGAACAGAATAGGGTTTAGGTCGTGGTCCTAGCAGAACTTAGTAGAATTCGGTAGAACTTAGCAGAATGTGGCAGAATGCCGTAGATTGCCGTTAGATTGCCATTAGATTGCTGTCAGATTGCTAATTTACAGTTGATCTCTAATTGCTAAGTCGGTGGAAATAGGTAGATGTGTGCAAGGTGTTACGGGGGTGTCCCGTAACAGTAAGGCTTAAACTACTTAAGTGCTCTTCCTAATAGAAATAGTCCCGTATAGGCTATTCGATCTATAGGTATTAGTAGCTTCGCCCCTTCTTATATAATCTTAAAGTGCATCTGCGTAAGAAATTCTTTAAGTTTTAATCGCTCCCCTAAAAATCTCTTAATCGATAGTAACTTAATTCTTACTGCGCCAACCCTATTAATCCTTTCTTCTAATGCTGTATTGTTTGTTATTAACTAGTTAACTATCTCTTATAGTTATCCGACTATTATAGGTTGCTATAAGTTAGTATCTGCTATACTAGTATTACCTCCTAACCTTAAAGTAGTTGCCGCCGTTAATAGCGTTATGGTGGCTGCTTTTGGTAGTATATTGTTTAACTTTCTGTATTTAATACCGTAACTAGGTAGTAATTATATAATAAAACCTTATAGCAAGTACTACAATAGGCTTATTATTAGGCTAGGTGTGTAGGTAATGCAAATTAAAGTTAATAACGTAATAATAACTGGTAAAGTAGTTGCCTAATAGATTAACTCTAATTGTATTCTAAGAATTACTATAAGGAAGGGACTATCTAGGTAGGGATTAAGGGTCCTTAAATATACAACCGTACTCCTATAAAATCCTTCTTATATATAATATACGTGTTATATATAAGGTATATAAGTTCCTCTTATCCCTCTCATTTAATACGTAGCATATTATGTAACCTTAGTTACTATTCCTTATTATATAATTCTATCGGCTCTATCCTAGACTATACCTAAATTAACTAACTAGCTTCTTTTAACTCCTCTCCTAGTAGTCGTAATATTGTACTTAAAGCGTCCGTAACATTTTAGGGTTCTAGTATTAATATCTATAGCATTATAGTGCTTAAACTAAAATAACTAAGTAGATATTTATAGGGCTATTATATTATATTAAGGAGCGTGTTTTAGTATTAGGCATAGTATATTATTATACTATTTATTAATAACATTTATATAGGCATTAAGGGCTCCTAGTAGATTTACGCCTATTAGGAAGGTTTTTAGTTTAAGGCTTAAGAATTTAATAAGGCTGTTAATTAGTATAGAGTTATTCTAGCTAGTTTTCTTTACGTAATAGTTAAATTTAGAGAAGTATACTAGGAAACTTTTTATTTCTTAAGCTATATAGTTTATTTTCCTCTAAGTAGTAGCTTAGTAATTTAGGTTACCGTATATAGCTTTAAGAAGTATAACTAGGCTTTATACTAAGTTTAGCTAAAGAGGTTTAATAAGGTTAACTACTTTTTTTAGTTAACTTAGGGCGTAATAGAGTTAGTTAGCTTTAGTTAGGTAGTGGTTAGTATTATTAGTTAGCTTATTTTTAAGCTAGCATAAAAATAATTAAAGCTTTTATTATTTATTAATAGATACTAGGGGATCTAATAATTATTTAGATTGTTATAGTATAATAGTTAGCTTAGGGTAAAAGACTACTATAGGTTTAGGGCTTATATTCTATATATTTATCTCTAAAGATAGTATTTGGTTTTAAGGTTTTAGTATAGGCATTTTAAGGGTACAGATTTCTTCTTAGAGGTCCTTAATTAATTACTAGTATTATACTTCTTATTTAGCTTATTATTAATTTAAAGTAGCTTAGTTTTATATAAGGGCGTTTATAAAAGACTTTTATATCTTTACTAATTATTTTTAGAGTGTGGATATAATACTAGCGGCTATTATAAGAGCTTTGGGTTTATTTTATATATTAATAGTAGTATAGGTAGTTAATATAATATAGTATTACAGAGTAAGTATAGGCGGCGATAATATATAGTAAGGTAGATATTATTAAGCTATATATATAAACTATATAAAGAGGTTAAGACGTTATATAAGGAAATAAGGTAAGAAAATAGGAAAAAAAGGGTATATATTATAGACTTAGTTACTTAGTTAATATATATATAAAGTAGAATAGAATTTAGGTAGTAGTTCTAGTAGAACTTAATAGGATTTAGTAGATCTTAGTAAAACTTAGTAAAATATAGCAGAATATAGTAGATTACTATTAAATTGCCGTCTTATAGTTAGTCTCTAGTTACTAAGTTAGTAGAAATAGGTAGATATATATAAGGTATTATAAGGGTGTCCTATAATAAGGGCATCTTAAGGTAACTATAATAGTATCCCTTATATTACCCCCCCCTCCCCCCCCCCTTCTTATAGTTAGTCCCTAATTGCTATTACCTTATAGTAAAGGGAGATTATTAAGAGCTCGTTCTAAAAGGGTTTAAAGAAGTATTAGCTTAACTATATATAATCTAGCTATCTAACCCCTACTTTAAACTCCTAAAAAACCTTAGTAAAAAATAATATAATTAAAGAAAAGATATAAGGATTACTAGAAGACTTATTAAAAGCTTACTAGAAATATATTAGTAACTATTTAGGTTAAACTAAGGATTTTTATATAACTTTACGTCTAAGCCATTATATTAGTTTATAATTAACTTTAAGTATTATACATAATTTTATATTCTTATTATAGTTCTATAAAATCTTTTATCTAGGATTTAGTATATAAGGCCTTAGCTTACCACTATATTTTAATTACTAAAATATTAATCTGTAATCTTTTCTTATAATCTTCTATATATTATAGAACACCCCTATAATACCTTATATATATCCACCTATTTCTACTAACTTAGCAACTAAAGACCGACTACGAGATAATAATTTAATAGAAATTTACGGTAACCTAATAGTAACCTGCCGTATTCTACTATATTCTACTAAATTCTACTAAGTTTTACTAAATTCTGCTAAGTTCTGCTAGGACCACCACTTAAATCCTATTCTGCTATATCTATATTAACTAAGCAACTAAGTTTATAATATATACCCTTTCTTCCTATTTTCCTACCTTCTTTCCTTACGTAATATCTTAACCTCCTTATATAGTTTATATATATAGCTTAATAATATCTACCTTGCTATATATTATCGCCGCTTATACTTACCCCGTAACACCTACTTTACCTTAAACTATTTAACCCTTTTATTAAAGATCTTATAGTATACGTTCTTAAAATAACCAATTAATTAATTAAATAGATTATAGTTAACAAATACCTAAATAATAAGTTTATTTAAGAGATACTTAAGCTAATATAAGATAGCATTAGACGCTTTAAAAGGATTTCTTTAAGTAAATATAAAGACTACGGAAACTGCTTATATTACTAAAACCGCCTAGTTATACCTAACTATAATAAACTTAAGCTTAAACTCCTTAAATATATATATAATCTACTAATAGCCAGCTACCTAGGCTAAGAAAAAACCCTAGAACTGCTCTAATAAGAATACTATTAGCTGAATATGCATAATATAATACGAAGGTATATCTTTAGCTACTATATCTACTAACGAGCTAAAGCTTCGCATAAGATATATAACGGCCTTTTAAAGCTCCTACCTGTTCTAAACCAAAGATAAAACGATATCTTAATTAACTTTATTATTAACCTCTATATAAGTAAGGGTTGTATAAATATTATAGTAGTTATAGATTAACTATCTAAGATAAGATACTTAATTGCCTACCCTAATATATTAACACCTACTATTACCTAACTATTCCCAGATTATATATAGAAACTCTATAAACTCCCTAAAACGATTATCTCTAATAAAGGCAGCTAGTTTATTTCAATATTTTAGAAAAACTAACTACCTAACTCCGCATTAAAGTATTATTATTTATAGTATACTACCTAAAAATAGATAACGTAGTCGGCGGGCTAGTGGCCTACGCGGGCTAGTGGCCTATCTCAAAACCCAACCAAAAATTAGATAATTCATATCTTAATATCTTAACAATTACTTAATAATAATTTCTAATAATTTATATTTTGACTTTTATATACACTTTGCAGCTTCTATTAAAGTTATATAGTAAATAGTTTAGTAGTTTTTAAGATATAGTAATTTAGCCTTATTTTAGCCCCTAAAATTTAATATATTAAAAACTACTAAACTAATTACTATGCAACTTTAATAAAAGCTGTAAAGTGTATATGAAAGTCCAAATCCGAATTATTAGAATTTATTATTAAGTGGTTATTAAGATATTAAGGTATAAATTTGGTGAGTTTTGAGGTAGGCTACTAGCCCGCGTGGGCCACTAGCCCGCCGACTACGTTAGTTAAATAGAACGTATAAATATTATAATAGAATAGTATATCCGGATATATATGTTATACTTATAAGATAACTAGATTAACTAGCTTATATTTACTAAATTTACTATAAATAATTCCGTTTTAAAAACTATAAAGGTCTCCCTATTCCTGGCTAACTATAGCTAGTATCTATAAATGGGTTTTAACTCTTTTAGTAATGTTCCTTGCCTTACTTATTATACCTTATAAGTTATAGAAGTCAATAAATTTATTGAAAAGATAGAGGAACTATAATAATTCCTTACTAATAAAATAATATAGGCCTAATCTATTTATAAAGCCGCAGGGAATAAGAAATAAACCCTAGTACTAGCCTACTAAATTAGTAACTTTATTTAGCTAAATATAAGAAATCTAAACATAAAACAACCTATTAAGAAACTTAATTAGAAGAACGCTGGCCCTTATAAGGTTAAGAAGGTTATTTCCTCTTATGCCTACCGACTAAAGCTCCGTAATATGGTTAAAATCCACCCCGTATTCTATACGTTAGTCCTCCACCCTACTACCCCTATATTAGACGCCCTACCTAAATAAATATAAAACCTTCCCCTACTAGTTAAAGTAAATAGTACGAATAAGTACTTTATTAAAAGAATTAATAATATTAAGTATAATAAACGGAAACGCTAATATATATATTTTATAAAATGGAAAGGCTTTACTAAGCCCTTATAGGAACCTATTAACTTTATAGGACTTATATAAGCTATAGAAGACTTTTATAAACTCTACCTAGAACTACTATAGCCCTATCTCGCAGAAGCTCGAGTTTAAAGGGGGGGTACTATTATAGAATACCCCCATAATACCTTATATATATTTACCTATTTCTACTAACTTAGTAACTGAAAACTGACTATAAGACGGCAATCTAACGTAACTTGCCGCATTCTACTATATTTTACTAAGTTTTACTAAGTTTTACTAAATCCTGCTAAGTTCTGCTAGGACTACTACCTAAATCCTATTCTACTCTATATATATATTAACTAAGCAGCCAAGTCCACAATATATACCTTTTCTTCCCGTTTTCCTACCTTCTTTCCTTACGTAATGTCTTAACCTCCTTACATAGTTTATATATATAGCTTAATAATATCTACCTTGCTATATATTATCGCCGCTTATACTTACTCTGTAACAGTTCTCTACCTATTAATTAGGCTTTAATCTTATCTAAAATAGCTTATTAAAGAGTAGTAACTCTAGCGGCTTTATTCTAATCTAGTTCGCTAATAAGGCCTAAAAATTCTAAAAAGAAGCTAGTAAAGTCTTAGTTCCGTTATTATAGATTTTTAAGTTTAGTAATAGCTATATATTTACAGTTAGTATTATTATATATTTATTCTAATAGAGAGATAAAGATTTTAAAATTAATAAAGGTGTTATTATAGAAGAATAGGTCTATAGTTTATGCGACGTCTTTACTTAAACGAGATATTTTATAGCTAACTTTACTAGCTTTAGTAGGGTATTAGTTATAGTTTATTAAAAGTTTAAAATAAAGCTTAGTTATAAAGGGACGTAGGTTATTTTAATTTCCATTAAATATTAGAGGGTTAGAGAGCTTTTTAGATTTTATAATAGGTATTAGATTTATTATAGACATAGGTTAAGTTAATATTACTAGTTTAGGGTTCGCGTTTAATAGGTTAGGCTTAGATATAGTTATTTTAATTTTGTTTATAGAGGGTATTAATACTAGGGTCTCTAACGTAAATACTTTAGCGTTATAGAGTTCTTTGCGTATTGCTTTAATTAATTGTTATTACTAGGCTAAGGTATCTATAAAGGTCTGTTATATTATAGTTAACTGTTCCCTAACTAGGGCTATAATACTTATAGTTAACGTAGAGGATTTAAGTTTATTTACTATTTTAATAGTAGTTATTTTAACGTAATATAATATAAAGGCGCGAAGAGACTTTAGGGAAGATTTAAAGGGATAATATAAATTTTATCTTTTTTTATTTTTATTTTTTATATCCGTTGTATTATACTACGTATAATACTACGCATGCAGCCTCTAGGCTATGGCGCTATAGTTCTATATACATAAATCCTTTCTAGGTAGCTTAATATATACTAGTAGCTATGTCCTAGTAGTTTATAAATCCTTAAATTAGGGATTTATAGCTTCCTAGTAAGATGCTAGGTTGCTAATAACTATTAGGTAGTAAGAAAACGATAGGAAAATAGTAGAGAAAATTGGAATAAAATTATAAATAATCCTAACGCCTGTCCCTGTCCTTTTGCTTTCTATAGTCTATCTACTAGGACTTTAGTAGGAGTTGCCTCCTTCTAGAGATCCTTTTGCTCTTAGCCACTTCCTAGTAGCTATTTTTGTCCTACTTAAGAATAGAAAAAGCGCCCTTCTTCCTTTCTTTGTACAAAAAAGCTTCTCTAAGGAGAGAGAAGAGCCTATTTGTCTTTGTATTACCTTTCTATCTTCCCAATGTAGTCTGCATTCTAGTAAGAGGTGCGTAGGGGTTTGTACCGCAGTACAGTCCTTAAAGCATCTACCTTCTTTGTCCTTCCCTATTATTTTAGAGAAGGATTTAAAGAAGCCTTTTCCTAGTTTTAGTTGAAAGAAAGCTGATTGTGGCTTTTTAGGATATTTATCCTTAGTGGCTTTAAAAGAGAAAGGGTAGTTTCCTTTACAGATTCTCGTATAGTGTTTTAAATTTTATCTAAATCTAAGGGTATATAGCTTTTGCTAGGGATAAGATGTTATATAAAAAAGAGAAAGAAATAATAAGAGAATTTTATAATTAAATAGTTAGAGGTCTTAGTAGTTAATATATACGGTCTTTAACAAACTTTAGTAGAATTTAATAAAACTAGTAGAACTTAGCAGAAGTTAATTAAGCTAGCAGAATTCGGAAGAATTCGGTTAAGCGTCAATTTTTACTAAAACGTTCGTTTTGGTAGAATTTGGTAGAACTTGGTAGAATTTATCTATTAAGTGTTTTACTAAGACATTTTTACTGTAACTGGGCTAGTCCCGTTACATTTGTACCTTTATATTAATTAGACTATTTATTAACCTATAGCGCGTAAATTATACTATTATAGTTAAGCTAAGCTATAAGCTCTTAGAGGTAAAATAACTGTTTACTTAGATAGATTAATAAGGACAAACTAACCCTATTTACTATAGTACTATTATAGCTAATTAAAAGTCAAGTATTAAGTAGAAGATATTAAAGTTAACTAAATTTACATTATTACTATAGAAGTTGGTATATAAAGAAAAGGCTAATTTAAGCTTAAAAGTAGGCTAAGATAAGAAAAAAGATACCAAGACTATCTAATACTGGTAATAATTATAAGAGTATAATATAACTATAAATAGTTCTAAATACTATATATAGCTACTATATAGCGAAACCTATTATAATTATATAGTGATATATACACGGGCTAAGGGACGTATCTTTTAGTAACTTATAGGTAGTAGCTGTTAGCGACTTAGTTAATTAAGGCACGAGTACGGTAAAAGGGTCGCGTAAGCCTATATAATTAGATTGTCTATAAACGAGGATCTAAAGTTAAAGAAAGGAAAGGAGACGGAAGGCGGCGCCGCTTAACGTTATATATAATCCTCTAGTCACGTAATAGTAATTATTTAAAACTGTGTAGAACTGTCTACAACTATCCGCCATAATCTACTAATATTTATTAGCTATAATCTACTAGTTTCCACTAATATCTATTAGTTTTCACCAGCGCTGTAATATTACCTCCCCCTCTAAAAAAGCTTGCCCGTAGGCTTTGTATATCCGTATTATATCTATAGGGTATTCTTATCTTTATACTTAATAGGCAGCTTATTATCTTCGCTATTTTAGTACTCTATTTACTTATTAAGGTACTTTAGGGGTTTATGTTTGCTAGGGTGACTTTTATAAAACTTTTAAAGTTTATAGGGACTACCTATAAAGTTCTATATAAGGTACTAAGTAGGGTTTAGGTTATACCCTTTCTAACTAATACAATATTTTAACGTTCCCCTTATAAGCTTATAGGCCAGTATTTCTTTAATTTCCTATTTATTATTACCATTAACTTAGATTAGTAGGGGAGGTTTATTCTTTTATCTAGGTAATAGGTTATTTGCGGCTTTTTATAGTTTATTTAAAGAGAAAATAGGGTAAACCTTAATTAAATCTAGGAGCTTTACTTTGTATAAGTTGCCTATCTTTTTAAAAACCTTATATAGTCCTACTATCTAATAGTCTAGCTTACGGCTAAGTTATTCCGTCTTTTAGTTCTTTATTATAACCTAGGCTATATCTCCTACGGTAAAGTTAGGCTCTTGTCTATACTTATTCGCCTACTATTATATTAATTTTTAGGCCTTTTTTAGATTTATATGGGCTACTATCTAGGCTTCTTCTAAGCGCTTAGCGTACTACTAGGCTTTCTTATAAGATAGTTTTTCGCGTATAGTTTGGGGTTCTTCTAGTTTTTCCCAGTTAAAGCTTATATAGGGTAAGTAGCTTATTTTTAGCTAGATAGGGGTAAATTCTATAGAGTCGTAAGGTAGGGTCACTTGGGCGTAGTTTAGCCTAGTTATCTTAAAAGTAGTTAATAAAGGGCCGAAGTCTTTAGTCTAAGTAATAATTTATAATTTCCGTCTAACTATCTATCTGGGGGTAGTATACTATAAAAAGCTTTAGCTTAATACCTAAGATTTAGGTAAACTTATTCTAGAAAGCCAATATATATTGCGGCCTATAATTAGATATAATAGTATCTAATAGTCCGTAAATTTAGTAGACGTAGTAAAAATATAGTTAGGCCGCCTCTTTAGTATTAATATTTTTATAATAGAGGATTAAAAACGGGCGCTTACTAAAGCGGTTAACTAGGATTATAACTATATTATATCCGTTACGGTTTATAGGTAGTTTATAAAAGTCTATAAAGATATACTACTAGGGGCATTCTAGGACTAGAAGTGGCTTTAATAGTCCTAGGGTCTTATCCTATGGAATTATAAATCTATAGTAGTTGTTATAGTTCCGTATATAGCGGTTAATATCTATAACTATTTAGGCTAGTAGTAGCGGTTACTAATAATCTTACGGGTTTTATTTTTTTAGGGTAGGCCGTAGAGACCTAGGTATAAGCTTTGGTAATAAGCCGGGTCCATAAGTTATGTTTTTTAGCTACTATTAGCCGTTCCTAGTACTTAAGTAGTCCGTTTTAAAGGACTATAGGCTAGTAATATTCTTTACCTTTTTACAGTACTGTCAGATAATCTATATTCTCTGTGGCGTAGGACGTGCATAGGTCACGTACATGGGTTACGTGTATTGTAAATATCTTCGTCTAAGCCCAGGGACCCCAGGTCAATCAACGGAAAAAAAGACATAATTAAGATTATCAATCAATTAACCCATTTTATTAATAAATAGCTTAATACGAGTTACGTAACAGTTATAAGCCTGGTCCGCCGACTTAAGAAGCTATTTAGCTATTACTTAATCATTTAAAGAAATTCTACCTTATCGTTAGACTCTAACACCTCATCGTCACAAGACGACCCTAATTGAAATCCTACCTTAATTGTCACAGGACGAGATTCCACGAGATTCCATGAGATTCCACGAGATTCCACCTTAATTGTTATAGGACGATCCTGATAATAAGGACGATCCTGATAATAAGGACGATCCTAATAATAAAAATACCATCTTAATTCCTCCTTTGCCTATTAGTTAAATGACTCCACTGTTAAGTTCGTCTATTATAATTATCCTTAATAAGCTAGAAGACTGGGAGCAATGGATCTGGCAACTATAAGCCCTTGTGGATAAATGAATTTGGGCCCACGTTAACCCAGACAATGTAGTACCTTAATGAGGTCTATTATAAGAACTAGCCTATCCAGAAGTTATAGATTTTAATGAGAATGCAACCTTATATGCATAGCTCTCGACGAATTAATAGAGGGCGTATGAGAATAGCAGATAATACTACGACTAAGACATAAAGTACTTCCTGAAATAGGAAGAGCATCTGCAATAGATACGCACCTAGATTACGTCCACAGTATTAATTTAGAAGAAGCTACTGCTTAACCCTTCCTTAATAGTTAAAGAATGGCTATCTTAACTAAAGGAGAACACCAAACCTACCTCGTTATTTATTAGGAAGAAGGTACAATATTAGTATACGGAAGCCCTTAAGGGGTTTAAATAGTTATTAAAATTAAACCTATGGCTAGATTAATGGGAATATATAATAGTACTAGGAGAGAAGTATAAGATCCCTTAAATGTTAGAAGGAATCTGGCTTTAAGATTTAGCAGACATTATTTAACCTTTTAGCGACGCCTACTATATAAAGTATACTACTGAGTTAAATAACCCACAGAAGTTAAGATCTTCCGAATACCGTAGAGTAGTAAAGGAGCTGCAAGAAGGACTTATAAGACCCTTAAAGAAAGCCAATACTACTATAAGAGGGAGTACCTTTAATACAGACTTCGTAGAGCAAGCTATTAAGGATCACTCTAATACTACTAAAGGTTTACGAAGAGGAGCCTTAGCATGTAATAGACGCTTAAAGAGAGCCGGGATACTAGTGGATAAGGAGACGTCCTGTAAGAAGCTAACTCCTAAGTGCTTAGCATGCGGAATACGAGGACACTCCTTTAGGGACTGTTGGTGTTTATTTAAAGATAAGAGACCTATAGGAGTTATAATAGGAGATGCTCGCATTAATAGGGCACTAAAGAAGGTAGAAAAGAATAAGAATCTCGCTAACTAAGTTATAAAGATTAGACTTAAAGAATAAGAAGATAAGGCTTAATAATGATAGGACGAGAGCTAGGAAGTTAAGATTAAGGGAGAAGCTAATATAATATTCCTAGAATTGTATTAAACCGGTTAACTCTATCTACTAAAGCTATTGACTATTCTTAACTTAGGAACCACTCTCTATATCTTTAATAACCTCTCTTGTTTTTATAATTTTAGGAAAGCTTTAAGATATAAATACGTTATTGCCGGCAGCTTAGAAGTCCCTATACTAGGCTACAGTGATGTTACTATCTAAGTTACAAAACTAGATAAGAGTAAAGGAATCCTACGTCTTAAGGACGTTACTTTTTATATGGACTTTAATATAAACCTAGTGTTGTTTTATCTACTTTAAAAATAAGGGTACTATTAGGATAATAAAGGAGATAATAATCTTCTAGTTTAAAAGGATAACATAACCCTATATTAAATAGAAGAACGTTATAGATAATAGACTATTAAATATGTCTAATTAGGAAGCTTAAAATCCGTATTTAATATTAGCCGTCTACCGCGCCGTTAACGGAAGCGCAGAGTATTATTAAGAGACGTTCGTCTAGATTTAAAAGGTGATACACAACTATAGCATCTGCGTCTAGGTCATCTAGGACCTATAACCCTTTATTATCTAGGTCTTAACGCCCTAGGAGTTAAGCTTTAAGGCCTAAAGATAACGGAATGTTAATATTACAGTCTCGCCAAAATTAAGCGTTAGGTTTTAAGAAGGTTCTTAAAATAGAAAATTAATAAACCCTATCTTAACCTCTATATTAACTAAACTAACCTTAAGAAAGCGTATACTAGATTTATACGAGTTATACTTATCTACAATACCTTCTTAGGAAGATCCTTCCCGTATTTTATAATAACGCACGGCAAGGAGAAGGAGACACTATAAGTACTTAAAGATTTTATCTAATGGATTCGTCTAAGGTATAACCTTAAAGTTAATACTATTAGATTAGACAACAAGCTAGGGAGAAGAAGAACTCTTAAATGGCTACGGACGCAAGGGATTATATTTAAGCCTTTGGCGCTATATACCTAAGCATAGAATAGTACCGCCGAACGCTTAGGGGGTGTAATTATTAAGAGAGTACGTGCAATAAGAATTGCTGCTAATTTACTATATAACCTATGGAATAAGATAGTTAACTATATAGTCTACCTTCGAGATTAAACGCCATGGGAAAGCTTTGGTTGGAAATCGCTATATAAGAGGTTCTATACCTTCCTAGCTAATAGGAGATTAAGAAAGCCGCAACTAGCGCACCTAAAAGCCTACGGCTGTAGGGCGTACGTAATAACGTCGGACGCCTAGCTAAAGAAGAAAAGGCTGAGCAAGCTAGATCCGCGAGCCTATATTAGCTACCTCGTTAGCTATAACTCTACTAATATCTATAGGATCTAGATCCTATATAAAGGTATCGTTATCTCTATAAGGGACGTTATCTTTAATAAAAAGATGTTCTTTAACGGTAAGCGAACGGACATCTTAAAGGACCTATACGCTGAATTAGATACACTAATTGAGAAGATTTAACTCCCTAATACCCTAACTAAGAATAAGGTTCTTCTGAAAGACGATAAAGAAATATTTAAACCGTTAATTTAAGAGGAAGACGACGACAACGTTAATGAACTAGTGTGAACCTTTAATAAGTTAGCAGATCTTAAGCTTGCAAGAGCTCTTAAAGATACGTACTGTACACCACCTCTAATAGAAAAAGACGAAGAATCTCTATGTGCCTTTCACGTCGAGTATCCTACGAAGTTAGATGTATAAGGTACTAATTAAAACGTCGCTTATTAAGCAGGAGATGCGTTTAACACTTAGGGGGTGTCTAACAACTCAGTTAAAGACTCGTTTAAGAAAGCTAGCGATAATAGGTTTAAAGACTTTGTTACTAAAAGGATCACATTAGCCTATCACGGCGCCTTCTTAGCAGAAAGGAAGTTTAACCTTAATAGTTAACTTAATGATAGTAAGCTAAAATCAGGCAGAATACGCGATATTAGATTATATAGGAAGAACCTACCTCCGCTACCCTAGTTAATTTAGGACCTTAATACGTATCCTCTTTAAGATTAGTTCTAAGAGGCTTAATAAGCCCATCTCTAATCTTATTATTAAATGAGGTCGTTTTAAGAAACAGATAAGAAGCATATAAAGGGACAATAGGTCCTTAGCTTAATGTGGGTGTTCGTCTATAAGATGGATAAGTATAGATTTCTCTAGAAATATAAGGCACGCTTAGTAGTTTACGGAAATTAATAGGTCCTAGGAGACCTACCTATAAGAGCTACTATATTAGCTAGTACAACCTTTTAAACCCTTATGGCGATTACTATAAAATTTAACCTAGAGACGATATAGATAGATACAGTTAATACGTTTATCTATTGCGATTTTAATAAGGTTGTTTATATAAAGCTACCGCTAGGGTTTAATAAAGGAAAGATAGACAAAGTACTACGCTTAAGAAAAGCCCTATATAGACTATAACGATCACCACTATTATAGCAGAAGAATCTCACAAGCTTATTAAACGAATTGGGTTTTAAAAAAGTACCCTAGGAGCCGTATATTATGCTAAAAGGTAGAATAGTTGTCTTCTTCTATGTTAATAATATTGTCTTCTGCTACTAAAAGACAGATAAAAAGAAAGCTTAAAAAGCAATTAAGGAGCTAAGTAAGGAATACTAGATAAGTACCCTTAGCGAGCTAAAATGGTTCCTAGAAATCTATATGCTACGTAATTATAGCTAGAGGCTCCTATAGCTATCCTAGGAAGCCTATATTAAGAAGATAGCTAACTAGTATAAGATAGATCTTAGAGGGCGTCTTCTAGATACTCCTATGGCAGAATCGGAACTCCTCCCTACTAATTACCGTATAATCCGTCTAACGCGTCCGTCCCCTAATACAAACCTATTAGTCCGTCCTATATCCCTACTAGCTCCTATAATGCTATATTAGAGAAAACTGGGTTTAGTACTCTATATAGCTACTATAACGCGTCCAGATATTACCTTTACAGTATTACGGCTAATAAGGTTTAATTAGGACCTAAGCTAAGAGCACTATTAAGCGGCAGACAGAGTCATCTAGTACCTATATAGCACGAGGAGCAGAGCAATCTACTATGGAGGAGATAAGGAAGGAATAAACGGTAGAGGGAGAGATAAAGAAATACGTGACTAAGGACGAGACGACAGAGACGGTAGAAGTAAAGCGCAATTATTTATCTATGCTAGCGATGCATTATTCGCGGATAACTCTATCAACAGAAAGAGCTTATAAAGATACATTATAAAGCTATTCGGGGGGCTGATCGCCTAGAGAGCAAATAAGCAGGGTACGGTTACGACGTTAAGCATAGAAGCCGAGCTATTAGCCCTATTATAGACAGCAAAGGAAGCTATCTTTATTAGTAGGCTGCTTAAAGTAATAACGTTAAGGCTAAATAAGCCCTTAATTATTAACTATAATAACACCTAGACACTCCAACTAATTATAGAAGATACGGTAAAGCTAATCACAAAGCTCTAATACGTCGACATCTATTAACACTAGTTGCGTTAAGAATACGCAATAAGATAAGTGCTATTTTAATGGAAAGCAATAAAGGAGATGATTGCCAATGGACTTACGAAGGCCCTGCCCAAGCAGAGGTTTAAGAGCTTTATTAATATAATCGGAATAGTGGATATCAAGGAGCGGCTAAATAAGGAGAAGCAATTAGAGGACCTAAGGGAAAATATTAGAGCGAGACGGAAGGATTTAGATAAGATTATAGTTTAATTAACGCACTAACGGACACGAGAAGGTAGTTAGCTTCGTTCTTAACTAGGTTAAAGCTAAGGGGGTATGTCAAATAATCTATATTCTCTATAGCGTAGGACGTGCACGGGTCACGTACACGGGTTACGTGTATTGTAAATATCTTCGTCTAAGCCTAGGGACCCTAGGTCAATCAACGGAAAAAAAGACACAATTAAGATCATCAATTAATTAACCCATTTCATCAATAAACAGCTTAATACGAGTTACATAACAAGTACTTCTATAAAGAGAGGGTTATTTAGTTAGCCTATAGTAGTTTATTAATAAGGTTAAGTTTAGAGGAGTTAATAGGATATATCTTGGCGCTTAAGAGGTCTATACTTAGTTCTGCCTATATTTAGGGGTTAAAATATTTTAGTTATAGTAGCATCTAGGTCCGTAATAAGATATTCATAGCTACTTAGTTATTTAGGTCTTATTTACGCCTTATAAAAGCGTCCACACGGTTTATAGCGCCTAGTCTATATATAATTAAGAAGTTAAACTAAAATAGGATATCCGCCTAGCGCGCTTGCTAGGCTATAAGGGCCTTAGTTATTATAAAGTATTCTAGGGCCTTATAATCTAAAACTACCTTAATAGGCTTAGGGGTCCCCTTTAGCTATATACGCTAGTACTAAAAGCTAGAGATAGTAGCTAGCATTTCTTTATTATAGATGTGGTAGTTTAGCTTAGCATCTATTATAGTCTTTAAATAGTATATAATAGGGTACTATTCTCCGTCTAGTTGCTTCTAAGAAAAATACTAGCTATTATGCTATCTAAGGCATTAGTTTTTAGCATTAAGGGACGTTTTAGGTTAAAATGGGTAAATATAGGAGCTAATACTAGCCGTTTTTTAAGCTTATTAAAGGCCTACCTATATATAGCATTAAAGTAAAAGGGCTGGTCTTTTTTAGTAAGACGGTTAAGAGGCTAAGTAATCCTACTATCCCTTTTCACACTAGCGTCTATAGTTTGGCGCCAAGCCTATAAACATTAGTATAAACGCCAAGCTCTTAGGTAAACGAGAGCTTATAATCGGCTAAACCCTTATTAATATGCGTGGACGCAAACCGGCGTAGAAAGGGATAGTTCTTAATAAAGTGTTAGTAGAAGTTATAAAAACCTAAAAATAATTATACCCTCTTTATGGTCTATAGGGGTGCTTACTAGTTAATTATAGCTATCTTCTCTAGGTTGGCTTTAATTTTATTTATACTAATAATAATACTTAGGTACTTTATACGCTTAATACTAAACTTTAACTTCTTAATATTAACCTGGAGGCTAGCCTTATAGAGCCGTTATAAAACTTTATAGATATACTTCTTATATTCTAGCTTATTCTTAAAGTAGATTATAATATTATCTAAATAGGCCGTATAGAAGTCGTTAAGGTAGTTAAAGAGTATATAGCTAGTCCGTTAGTTAGTCTAAAAGGAAGTATCTTATATTTATACGTTCCATAATAAGTCTAAAATATAGTAAGATCCTTAAACCTAGGGTTTATCCTAATTTAGTAAAAGGCCTAATAGATATTAAGCTTTATAAAGACCTTAGCTCTACTTATTTAGGCAAAAGTCTTATTAAGTAAAGGTAGTAGATAGCGGTCCTTATAGGTTAGGTTATTTAGCTTATAATAGTTAATATAAAAGTAAAGTCCTCTATTTAGCTTTTTAATAAAGAAAATAGACAAGGTAAAAGAGGCTTAGCTAGGCTTAATAAAGCCCTTATTTAGGTTATTAATAAGATACTACTTTATAGCCTATAATTTAGCAATAAACTGCTTACAGAGGGGGCTAAAGCTAAGGGTATTTTCCTTACCTTGCTTAATCTCGATCTTATAGTTATATAGTTAATAAGGTAGAAGTATATTAGACGCTACTTTAGAGAATACGTCCTTAAATTTCTAGTATTAATAGGGCAGCTTTTATTCTACTAGTTTTTTATCTATAAGCTCGCTTTTTTATCCGCTAATCTTACTTTTCTTTTCTATAATTATTTAATTAACTTTATATAAGCTAGTTATAAAGGTAATAGTATTAAGCTAAACTAAGTTCTGGTAGAATCCTATAGCACTAATATAGTAGACGTTAACTAGTAAGAGGTCAGCTAGTTTCTTTACGGATATCTATTAGGTTGTATTTTATAGTATAGGGTTTATAATCTTCCTTAGCTTACGTTTTATTTTCTATAAGTTGTTTTTCTAATTTATTAGTTTAGTATAGCGTCTAATATTCCTAGCTCTCCTTTATAGCTGCGTAGGGCCTAAGTCCTCTATAGTTAACTTAGCTAGGTTACTACTAGCTTCCTAAGTCTTTAGTATAGGTGGCGTAATATAGCTATTTTAGGGGCGGTATAGTATACGGATCTGTTACGGGTTAAGCTATATATCTTTCTTAAAGGCCTTATCTTTACGCATAGCATCTACCTAGTAAATAGTATTAATTTAGGGCCGTATAAGGTTTTCTATTAAAATGCTAATTTCTTTTATAAAAAAAGGGGTTAAGGGTAGAGTTTTAGGCTAGATAAGCCGCCTACTCTATATATCTGTTACGGAGTAAGTATATATAAGGGGATCTTGTAGACAGGGGGCTATAAGGACACAATTGGAACAAGATAGATTAGTAAGAGAGACGAATCCTTAAGGAGGTAAGGCCTCTAGGATTGTGGAGACTATATACTACGGGCACGTGCCTCCAGTACGTGACCGGCGACTATCTAAGGGGCGTCTGGGGGTTGTCCTAAGGGTAACCTAAGGTGTCCGCAATAATATCCCTTATATTACCCCCCCCCCTTCTTACAGTCGGCCCCTAATCGCCATTACCTTACAATAGGGAGATTATAAGGGCTTATCCCGGAAGAGGTTTAGAGAGATATTAGAGAGGTATTGGTATGCCGCTGTATATTATCTATCTATCTAACCCCTACTTTAAACTCCTAAAAAACCTTAATAAGGAAAAAACATAACTAGAGAAAAGACGTGAGGATTGCTAAGAGACCTATTAGAAGCCTACCGGAAGTATACCGGTGACTACCTGGGCTAATATAAGGATTTTTATATAACTCTACTTCTAAGCCTTTATGCCGGTCTGTAATTAATTACGAGTATTATAGGCAATTTGGTGTTCCGGTATAGTTCTGTAGAACCTTTAGTATGGGATTTGATGTACGGAGCCTTGGCTTACCGTCGTCTTTAACTGCTGAGATGTGGTCTATGATCTTTTCTTATAATCCTTTTCTTATAATCCCCTGCGTCACTGACGCATTGCTCCCGCATTTGCCCTTAGGTTATTAGATGCGGTTAAGGTATTAATTAGTTAGTTAAAGAGACTTGTCTCTTAAGATTTAGTGCATGTGGTTTTAAATCTGGTGGTCCTGTGCTGTATATTTAGCGTAGCTCTACTACCTAGCAAACAGGGACATTTCGCGATAGCAATTGTAGCTATTATGCGATTGTTAAGAACGTCTATGACGTTATTCTTTGATACTATAGTATTGTTTTAGGTCTAATTTAACCCATATACGTCTTTAATTTAACGTCTTAATTGCCTTCCCCCGGCCGCGTAGTTAGTTTTTGTAAGGAAGTAATAGTTAAATAACTTATACGCGTGTTTCCTTCTTTTTGAATAGCGCTATTATAACGGAGTTATATTAGCAAGGTTGCGGCTATTCACTAAAAGGGTATTGGAAGGTGAAGTATAAAGACACCTTGCTTATTAAGCTGCTCCTTTTCTTAAACACCTTACTTCTCGCCATTAACCGTCGTCCAATTTTAGACGTATCTTCGATATATCATTAAGATTTTCTTCTTTTTCATTAATAATTTAATATACCTCTTTGTTCTCCTGCTAACTGCTCTTTTAAGTAAATTCTATAGCGTATCCTGGCCCTGCCTTTATATATAGAACCCTAACCCCCGCTAACCCGCAACTGGTGCTGGTCCTGCCTAAATAATTTTGCCTATACATCTTTAAAAGACCAGAAATCTAATAATAGGATTCTGGAGGCTTATAATAAGACGCACTGCGTTAGATCTAATACCTTTAGTCCTTGTAATTAATGCATGCGTACTAAGAGCGGCAGTTGCGTTAAGGTGAGTTTTTTTATCCTTGATAGATTTCCATTGCTAACTTTAAGCTTTAATAATAGCCTGGGCTTAAGTGGCGACGTTCCTTTAATGTCCTTAACTACTATATCGCCCGGGCTCTCTTTTATTCCAGCGCAAATGCTAAACGACTTAGCCGAATTTGAGACTATGTTACGGCCATCTACACTACCCATAATTCCTAGTAAGCTAGCTAGTAACGCCTGATACGAGAGTAAGGTTAGTATACTGAGGATAGGGTAAGGGATGGGGGTAATGAGAAGAAGGTTGCCGTTTACTATAGGAAGGAGTTCGCGTATACGCGTTAAGTTTTAAAAGAGTATAACATGATGTGGTATTAGGTAGGTTACCCTTTGGGTACCTAGTGGATAGGTAACTAACGGTTGCCGTAGTAAGGTCTCGGTGGTTTTAGACTATGCTAGCCAGCTAACGTCTCTGTTTATTTTAGGCTTAAGCGTGTCTTTATTAACTATAAGCTTACGCCGCAAGAGCTTTATTGGTATTGGTTTGGACCTAATATTGGTGTTAAGCGTTTAAGAGTCTCTGCTCCAGCTATACCTCATTATCCTGCCCCTGTTTTTATGCCTACTTATACGCCTACTAAGGCATCTAGATCCCATTCTCGTTAGCCATTACTTGGTGGCCCGATGGATACTAATCCTACTTCTGATAATGAGGCGTAGTGGCTTTTTAGATTGGGCATTTATGGTTTAGACTTTTGGGATTCGTTCTTATACATAGTAGCAATTAAGGACCTCGATTAGGTGCTTGGGAAGGCCTTATAAGGCTTTTGGAAAGGGCTTAAAAGCCCTAAGAATAATGTTCCTAGTATAGATTAATGAATGGGAATACAATTCTAGCAAAATGCCCTATTAACTCTATGCTATGTACGTGAAAAGGCTAAGGACCCGTCCTGCCTTGGGCCGTAGCCCTATCCCTATGGTTTCCGGAGCCTGTCCGTTCTATATCCAATTTGACCTATTTACTCTTTTTACAAGCTTTCTTTATAGGTCGCGATAATACTGTAGTATTAGAGCGCTTTCTATAACTTATAGATTATGGACCTTGGTCCCAATATTCTTTTAGAATATCTTTACAATAATTAAGGTAATCCTCTGGTTCCTATATAGAGTCCTTAGCGGGCTAGCCTAGCTATTTAACTTTAAATTAAAGCTTATTCTTAACAAACTTATAGCGTAGTATAGCTTTAACCTTATACCGCTCGCCTACCACTTTAGAGTGTTTAATTAGACCTAGACGGAAGTTCTTTTCTGGCGGTAGTCTATGCTATAGCTCTAGTAGGTTTATGTAAAACACTAGATATATACGGGCTATAGATAGGGGTAGCTAAAGACAATAGGCTAGCTTACTAATTCGTTCCTTAACTTAGAAGGGACCTAGGTATCTTGTATTAAGCTTCTTTAATAGTTAACGGGTCTTAATATTTGTTGAACGTAATAGAACCTCATCGCCTACTCCAAAATGCTTGTTTTGGTGCTTATAGTTATACTAAAGTCTCTGCTACTCTTAAGCATCTTATAGGCTCTGCTTCGCATGCTTTTATTACTCCTCCCATTCCTAGAGGTATCTTTATACTCTCTGGTGAATGTCCTTGGACTTCCCGGTAGGATCCCATAACTAATTATACGGCCTTAGCCAGTGATCGTCGGGTATACTATTAAACCCAAATAATTAAACGCCATAGGCAATCTGGATTAGTGCATACTTATGCAATGTATATTGCTTTAAATTATAAGCGTACTCCGCGTACGGAAGTAGCTCGTACTAATTGTCTTGCTAGTAGTTTAAATATATCTATAGGTAAGACTCTAGTTCCTAGTTCTAGCATTCCGTTTACCTATCTGTCTATGGGTAAAAAGCCGTACTATACTGGTGGTCTATCTTTAAATGGAAATATAGATCTAACTAGTACTAACTTATAAAGATGCTGCCCCTATTAGTAATAATAGAGTGCGGCTAATCTACTTTAAGAAAGCATTTCTCCTTAATTAGGTTGGCAAGCTCTTATACGTTAATCGTCTTGTTAATAGGAAGGTATTAGACGTACTTTAAAAACCTATTAATAAGTANNAGGACCNAATNNTATNTTNNTNCTTNGCNNTCTTTANATAGNNGGANATCCGTAATAAAGNCTATNGCGTAATATNNCTATAGCTTACTAGTAGGGGGAACTAATTTAAGTAGACCCTATAGCTTATGCCTGCGGATCTTATATACTTAACACTTCTTATAATAGCTAATATACTCCTTTACTTCCTAATTAAGCCTTAGCTAATAGTATTTACGCTAAAGTAATTCTACTATCTTTGCTTGACCATAGTGGCCGCCTAAAGGATTATTATAATTCTTTATAAGAATCTTCTGTCGTAGATTTGCTTCTTATAGCACCCAAATCTTACCATCTTTACGTAGTAGGCCTATCGGGTTTAGTTCCTAATGGTAGCACCTAGTAGCTTCCTTTCCGTTATATTTCCGGTCTACTTCCGTATTAAGAATGGCATAAAAAGCGTCCCTCTATTATACCTCACGGATGAAATCCGTTAACCCTTTAAATAGTTCCTAGGTAAAAGCTATTTTATCCTATACTGCTCTAAGTATAAGACTAGATGGTACTATAGATCTTATAACTCTTTAATGCGCGTATATTAGGAAGGCCGCTATAAGGTTAAAGTCCTTTAGTTATTATAGGGCTCCAAGTTCCGATTGCTCTATGGCTTCGCTATTTGTTTAAGGGGATAGCTTAGCAATTAGAGATAGTGTATTACCAGGTTCCGAGAATATATTAGGGACGTCCTATCTAGGTATATTTAGACCCTCATCAGCAACGGACTGGGTACTAGCCGGAACGTTAGTAAAAACCAATAGGGCTTACACCGCCTAAGACTTAGTGCATAAAGTTATAGGTGCTCGAGTATCCCACACCTGGAGCTTGTTCTGCAATATAGGGAGTAAGATATCTATTATCTGTTTTCCTTCTCCTATTTTAAAGCCTTTAGTATAGTTTAGCCGTCGTGACGGTCTATTAGTAGGGTTATTTTCCCCTAGCTTATATTCGATCTTAAAATTAAATTATATAAGCTCCTCTACCTATCTAGCTTGTTGAGGTGTAAGCTCCTTTATAGTTATAAAGTAGCGTAGATTATGGTGATCTAAAAGTATATAAGTGGTATAGCTCGCGTGCTTAAGGTAGTATCGCTACTATTTAAAGCAGTCGACTATAGCTAGCAGTTCCTTGTTGTGGGTATAATACCTAACTTTAGGTCCCTGGAATTTTCTATTATAAAATACTACTAGTCTCTAATAGAGCTAGGTAGCGTCTAGATGTCTATCGGGTTATAATAGGATACTAATGAGGGCAAAATTCGATACATTAGTAATTATTATTAATAGCTAATCTAGGTTAAAATGCCGCAGCAATAAAGCTTTTATATACTTTACGCGAAGTTCCCAGAAGGCCTCCTAAACTTTTCTGGGCCATAACCATGGCTTATACCATTTAGTTAGTCCCTTCTTAGTTTTCTTCCTTGCCGCCTTTAAGCTTTTTACTTCTTAGGTTAGGTCTTAGGAAGCTTCCGCAATATAGTCGAATAGGTATCGGGTAATATCCAAGTAGTTATAGATAAAGCGCCTATAGAAATTGGCAAAGCCTAGAAACACTTAAATATCCCAGTAGCTCTCTAGCTCTGGCCACTCCTAAATTATCTACACCCATACTAAGTCTATAACTACACCTATAGGCGTTATAATGTAACCCAGGAACTCAACCTGCTTAGTATTAAAGATATACTTTAACGCCTTAGCGTAGAGGCCCTAATTATCCAAACATTCCAGCACTTTGCGGACGTGTTATTCGTATTAATCCTTATCTTTTAAGTAGATTAAGATGTTATCTAAATAAATAACGCATGTGCGGTTAACTAGTCCCCCTAAGGCTCTGTAAATATATAATTAGAATATTATAGGCGCATTGGCTAGCCTAAAAGGCATTACCAGATACTCAAAGTGGCCGTATTAGGTCTTAAAAGCGGTCTTCTACTTATCCCCTTCTTTAATACGGAGCCTATAGTAGGTGTCTTATAAATCTAGCTTTGTAAAGATCTTCGCCCTAAATAGTTAATCTAGCATTTTACTAACCAGTAGTAGTAGGTAACGGTTCTTAATTGTAATCTTATTAAGACCGTAATAGTCTACGCATAGCCTTATGGTTCTATCTAGTTTTAGGATAAAGAGGATTAGTACGCCTAATAGCAACTTACTAGGCCGGATCTACCCCTTTTCTAGTAACCTATTAAGGTACTCCTATAGGATCTTAAGCTCTTTACGCGAGAGGTTATAGATAGGAAGGTTTGGCGGTTATTTACCTTCTTTTAAATTAATTATATAATTGTACTCTAAGTTCTGCGGTAGGACTTTTGCTCTCCTACCTAAAAATACCCTTAGTAAATTCCTTAGGCCTGCTAGAATATTTAATAAATTGGGGTCGCGTTCGTCCTCTATATTATTATTAAGTAGGTCCCAGAGCTTCCTTAGGATGCTTGCGGGTAGCGTCGTGCGCTATAGTAGTTGCTTATATATAGTTGCCACTATATATTAAACCGTTTCATATAGTAGCTAATAGAGGGTAGGGAACTCCTTAACGCAGTATTTAAGGTGCTATAGTATGCTTTCCGTATATTGCTTAAGCTAGAGTAATCCGTGGCGGTTAAAGTATCTCATAAGATCCTTAAGATCGCTGCCTCCCTGCAATGTCTCCGCGACCTATCCAGCAGTTCCCTATAGGGTCTCCATTATAAAGGGGTTATTACCTATACTAGGCTTTATACCCATTTTGCCACTAAACAGGGGTTAGATCTAATACTCCTTTAGGTATAAAGCGTATACTATTTCGCCTAGGGCTACATTCTCTAGGATGTCCTTTAGGCTTATTAGTAATATACGCCCTTCTAAATCTTTATCGTTCTACTATTTAAAGGCTCCAGTCTTAAAGCGTATCTTAGGATCTGCTTCCGCTAGCTAAGGGTATCTAAGGATAAGGTTATAACCTACAAAGTTAGCCGCCTAAAAGGGTTGCGGGCTAACTACCTTAGTACAGTTATATATGTCGGCTACTAATACTATAAGCTTATAGGCACTATATAGTTTAATCCGATACTTATCTAGGAAGCCTATAATAGGTTTCCGCCACCTTTACAATAGGATAAGTTTATACTCTTTTACCAAATTATATTATATAAGATTAATTTCGGCGCCGCTGTTATATAGTACTTAGAACTATCATATCTTACCTATAGGGAGTGTTATTTCCAGCTTAACATTAATATGGAGAGTCTCTCCTTCCGTATCTTGCCCTAGTTGCAGCTAAAAAAGGTCCGCAACTAGGGCTTTTCTTTTTTTAAATTGTTAGTACGGTTATCGCCCTACTTATTTTTCTAATAGGATCTGCCTTCAGAGTTTTTTTTTAACTTCTTAAAGTGTTCCCATAAAGGTGCTAGATAGGTATTAGGTTGGCCCCAGGAGTCTTTCCTATTATTTAAGGTTCCTAACTTTAACCCTTCTAAAGTTCTCTTTAAGAACGGCTTCTTTAAAGGTTAGGTCTACCCTACGTTACTACTAAAGTGCCCGCGCTTTTAGTAACCTCTTAACTTCCTACTAGAAGAGGTCTAGTTCCTTACCGTATTCTTAGCGTTTAGAACCGCTCGTTCAAAATCCATATATATGGTAATCCGCGGTAGGGCTCCTACGCGCTTTATTTTATTATAAATTGCTAGCTTAATCCTAGCCTAGATAAATCCGATCTTCTCCTTTTTACAGACGCTACCGTCCTTATTTTTAAAGGGCTTTAGATCTATCTATTAAGCACGAGTTTCTATAAAGTTTATAAACTAGCGGAAGTCTTAATAGTCTAGCTGCGTACCATTCCAGAATTGTTCTACATTGTTGTATTATATAATATATAGATCTTAGGTCTAACCTTTTAGGAAGGTCTATAGCTATAGCCATATTATAATTTGCTCTTTATTAAGTTAATTAAGCGCGATCTAGTTTAGTGATTAGTCTTTAATCTTGCTAATAATCTAGCGTGTACGCTCTTTGGTATTATCTCGTATTATTAGCATTTTAAAGAAGTTATCTACCTCGCGAACCCAATTGTCCAGCTGTTAGGCGTTAGGTCTATAACGAAGTTCTAAACTATTAGAGGCCTTAGCCAGTCAGTCTATATCCTTTTTTTATTTATTGTGTAGGTGCCTCTCTAAGTCTTCTATACCTCCTTAGGTAGGTACTAGGTAGCCCTTAAGAAGCCCTTAGCCTTAACCAGGTTATAAAAGAATTTATCTAGCTTAGATTAGACCCTACTAGATCTAGATTTACCCTTAGAGGGTTCTAATATGTTTATTAGTAGCTTCCTCCTATATAGCTTCTAAGAGCCTTATAATAGCTTCCCAATATCTATTTTAAAGGAGATCGGTGTAAGGCTCTTAACCTTCTAAACTTAGGCCTAGGGAGGCTCCTGCTATAGAGGTAGTGTTAGTACTAGTAGCTAGTATAGGCTTCCTAACGGGGCTCGGGTCTTAAGTTAGTAATTAGCTTAAATTATCTAAAGGGGTAGGCCCGCTTGGCTTGTAAGCAGTCTATACACTACTACTATACTAATTGTGGGCCGGTGGTCTTCCGGGAGGGTTCCGGTTAGTTCCCTAGTTAAACACATTAGTGTATTCCTCTAGCATTTCTAGCTTAGGGGAAGATCTTAGAGTCGCCTCTGGCGCTTAATCTTCTAATTGGCCTAGGTAGGGCTAGAGGGGTTCTAGCTGCTTTCTAGCAGTGTTGTGACCGTTATAGAGGGTATCTATATTTTCCTTAGCGTTGCCGGTAACCGTAGGTGTGCGAGAGTCTTTAAGCTCCTAGAGCATCTAGGTATTAGGGCTTATTCAGCCGTCTTACCCAAAGGGTTATATTATCACAATCTCTCACTATTAGAGGGACCTTCCTGCCTTTACGCGACGGCTTTCTATAAGGTATTCATGGAGTTTCCATTTAGGTCGTCGCAAGATTTTAAGGGAGGATAGTAGTTATAAACAAATGATATAAACAAATAATCTGGTCCTTAAAGCCGACTACCCTTCTAAAAAAGAGTAGGAAGAATTTAAATATAAGGGGATCTTATAGATAGGGGGCTATAAGGACACGATTGGAATAAGATAGATTAGTAAGAGAGACGAATCCTTAAGGAGGTAAGGCCTCTAGGATCGTGGAGACTATATACTACGGGCATATGCCTCCGGCACGTGACCGGCGACCATCTAAGGGGCGTCCGGGGGTTGTCCTAAGGGCAACCCAAGGTGTCCGCAATAATATCCCTTATAGTATAAGCGACGATAATATATAGCAAAGTAGATATTATTAAGCTATATATATAAACTGTATAATAAGATCAAGACGTTATATAAGGAAAGAAGGTAGGAAAACGGGAAGAAAGGGTATATATTGTTAACTTAGTTGCTTAGTTAATATATATATAGGGTAGAATAGGGTTTAGGTTATAGTCCTAGCAGAACTTAGCAGAATTTAGTAGAACTTAGCAGAATATAGCAGAATGCCGTAGATTGCCGTTAGATTGCCATTTTGCGGTTAGTCTTTAATTGCTAAGTTAGTAGAAATAGGTAGACGTATGTAAGGTATTATAGGGGTATCCCGTGACAATATCGGGCTATAAGCCTAAATAGGCTAGCTATTTTCTTTTTAAGATTATATTATAGCTTCCTAGGTCCGTAATAAGGAAGGGGATATTATACTACCTTCGTCTATTAACGCGGAGGTAAATTTGCAAGATAGTTATAATAGGTAGCCCTATCCGTCCATTATACCCACAAATAGGAATTAGTTTAGGTAGTTCTTTAATAGGTGCATTTAAAAGGTTAGCTAGCTTTATAGTATATTAAGTATCTATTAAAGTAAAGTTATTTACTCTAGAGTTAGCTAAAGCAGAGGTTAAAACTTAATATTTATTACAAAATAAAGTATAAGGGATAGTGTAGCTTCTTTTACTAATTAGCCAACTCAGATTAATATGTAATATATTAATCCCTTTTAACCCTAGAGAGGAGTCTTCCTTTAAGGTTCCTTTTTTTTTTAACTCCACGCTATCTTTCTAAATTAATAAGACCTTATCCGTTTTTTTATTTAT
The DNA here is from genome assembly GCF_001692895.1 of Cenococcum geophilum 1.58. Taxonomy (NCBI): domain Eukaryota; kingdom Fungi; phylum Ascomycota; class Dothideomycetes; order Gloniales; family Gloniaceae; genus Cenococcum; species Cenococcum geophilum. The sequence goes on from NW_027137560.1 coordinate 5,553,699, forward strand.
TAGGCAGTCCTTTATATGGTAGCCTTTTTAACTATATAAAAAATAAGCTCTTTAATCGCTAAGGGCCTGTCTTTAGGGGTTGCTATATATAGGCCGAGTATATACTAAACCCGTAGTAGGACTGGCCATATAGCTAGCTGCTAAATTAACGGCGGGCTGTATAGCTGGTGCTATAGGAGTTACTAACCGTGCTAGGGAACTACGGGCCGTTCTTATAGTGGTCTGGTTTAGAGAGTTTTAGGCTTTATATTATTTAGCTCGTGCCTTAATTTAATAGAGGCCTTAGTTAATAGTTAAGCACTAGTCTATAAGTTTCTTTAGCGTCTATATAGTAGTAAAAACTAGCAATATAGCTCGCTGTAAGTTTAGGGTAAGCTTATTAAATAAGTCTAGCATTAAATCTTTCTAAGGAATTTAAGCTTAGCCAGTTAGGTATAAAAAGTGGGTATAAAAGGCTAAAAAGGTCTTTATTGTTTTTATATTTAGGCTTTTATAATTAAGGCAGGCGTTTTATACCTTAAAGGGGTCCTTATAAATATAAGATAGGTAGTTAATTATCTCTTCTTTAGAGAGGAAGGGATTTACTAAGTTCTATACGTATTGCGGACGTAGGTGCATCTATATATCTTCGCCAGTACAGCCGAAGACGTAGGCCATTTTAGCTTTAGTGGTAGGGAAGTAGTCCGCATTAACTTTAAGCTTATTTTATAGTTAAAGCTTCTAATTATTAAATATAGGATTGGTTCCGTTAGTAAGTAATATAGGGTTTATAACCTTTACAGACCGTAATAATACTAATACTATACGCTGGGCTAGAGCCTTAAGGACTATAGCAAGTCTTTAGGTATTTAATAACTTTTTATTAGATATAGGGGGTTCTCTAGCTTTAAGCAGCTCTTAAAGTTATTTAATTTTAGTATTAGCTGCTATAAGCTCCACCTAGGAGTTTAAGTTAGTTACTATTTTACTATTAGAGGTATTTAAGAGTCCTATAGCTACTTTGCCGGCTGCTGTATTTCTTAGTATAGTAGTATATTTATTAGGGTAACTTCTAGTAAGATTCTATACGTGTTCTATAAATCTTATTATTATTTTTTATTTTTCTAGTTCTGTTCTATTCTTAAAGTTTTAGTAATAGTCTTTAGGTCTACTTCTATATTCTATTCTTATTTATAGTCTATAAATATTTTTAGGTCAACAATAATTATACACCCCCTAAATGATATGCGTATACCCCCCAATTAATATGCATACACCCCCTACCCAAACAAGTTTAAATCCTTCCACTTCAAGTTAGAATATCACGTGTGTTTGACTTGTTTACACTCAAATCGCGAAAACAATACTACGCGCCCACACTTAAATTAATACTTTTTATTTGCCCTTTAAGAGCCTGCAATTGTAAAGCGTCGTCGCGGTCGCCCAAGTGGCTCTATAAATCGTATTAATAACCCTACTCAGCGGGAGCTCTCGGCATTCGGGCGAAACACTGGCTGCACTACCCGGGCGCGGGCCGGACGCAGTCGCGGGCGTGCCGTAGGGGCAATCTACAGACGTTAAGTAGAAGCAGCAGCACCTATCTAGTTCTTATAGCGCTTCGTAAAGTACTCCGTAGTCTACCCTACCAGTTAACTTAGATCTTAAATGTATTACAGGTGTTGTATTTAACACTTTAATTTTTGTAATTTAGGTGTAAACATGTCAAACACACGTGATATTCTAACTTGAAGTGGAAGGATCTAAGCTGTTTAGGTAGGGGGTGTATGTATATTAATTGGGGGGTGTACGCGTATTATTTAGGGGGTGTATAATTATTGTTGACCTATTTTTAAGTTCCCGTAATGGGACTAGCCTAGTTACAGTAGGAATGTCTTGGTGAAACACTCGATAGATGAATTCCGACGCTTTGACCAAAATCTGCCAGATTAATCGAATTACCGAAGTCCGTTGATGACCGCGTGCGTATATACGCACGCATTGACCACCAAGCCCCTGACTATTTAATTATATGATTCTCTTGTTATTCCTTTCTCTTCTTTACGTAACGTCTTGTTCTTAGCAAGAGCTATATACCCTTAGATTTAGATAGAATTTATATTATTCCTTTAAATCTTCCCTAAAGTCTCTCCGCGCCCTTATACTATATTGCGTTAATACTAATACCCTTAAAATAGCAAATAAACTTAAATCCACTATAATAACTATTATGGCCCTAGTTAGGGAACAAATAACTATAATGTAATAGTCCTTTATAGATGCCTTGGCCTAGCAACGAACTATACTAGAAGCTTAGTATTAGTAATTAATTAAAGTAATATATAAAGAACTCTACGACGCCAAAGTACTCGCGTTAGAGACCCTAATAGTAATACCTATAAACAAAATTAAAATAACTATATGCGAACCTGACCCATTAAATATAAACCCTAAACTAGTAATAGTAGCTTAACCCATACCTATAATAAACCTAGTACTTACTACAAAATCTAAAAAGCTCCTTAACCCTCTAATATTTAATAGAAATTAAAATAACCTACGTCCCTTTATAACTAAGCTCTATCTTAAACTTTTAATAAACTATAACCAATACCCTACTAAAGTTAGCAAGATTAGCTATGGAATGTCTTGTTTAAGTAAAGACGCTATATAAACTATAGACCCATTCTTCTATAATGGCACCTTTATTAATTTTAAAATTTTTATCTCTCTACTAGAATAAATGTATAATAATGCTAGCCGCGAATACACAGCTATTACTAAACTTAAAAACCTACAATAACGGAACCGAGACTTTACCAGCTTCTTTTTAGAATTTTTAGGCCTTCTTAGTAAACTAGATTGGAATAAAGCCGCTAGAGTTACTGCCCTCCGTTAAGCTATTTTGGATAAAATTAGAGTATAGTTAGTAGGTAGAGAACTGCTAAAGGACTTACCTAAATTTACTATAATATGTTAACGAATTAATAAGGACCTTTAATATAATAAATAGACTTATTCCCTGAAGCTAACTACACCTTACGTTTAAAACTCTATAAAACTAATTTATACCCTAAAGCGCGATCCATTTCCAAGATCTAAAAGCCCTATATATAACCCTATAGACCTTAATGCTACCCAATCCTATATATTCTTAGGAACTAATAAACAAAGAATATAAGCTGCAAATAGAGAATGTTTTGGATATAGAAAAAAGGGATATATTTAAAGGGATTGCCAAACTTACCCTTTTAAAAAAGTCCGCCGTAGCTCCTCTCGGTCCTTAAGTCGCGCTTATTCTATAATTCGTACTTATTTTATAAATTATACTTAGTTGTTATAAAGCGTCTTATCTTTAGTTAATTCGGAAAATGAATTATCTTAAGGCTAAGTCGCGCTTTAGGATAAGAAGTGGAAGAGTATAAGTGTCTAGGCTCTTTTAGCGCTAATATATAATATAACTCCCTTAATATACTTAGCGAAATTTAAATACTTAGAAAATGGAAGAAAGTATAAATCCTTATAGACAGCGGAGCTATTAGTATAGGCTTTATTAATACAAACTACGCGAAAACTTAACGCTTAAAATTAAAGAAACTTAATAAGCCCTAAGGCCTATAAGGCTTTAATGGTAAGCCTTTAATATACGGTAACTAATATACTACGCTCTTATAAAGATGCGAATAGGCAAACACCTTAAATATATTTCCCTATTTATAACACCCTTAAAACATTATAAGGTAATACTTAGATATGGATAGCTAAAACGACACAACCCTTTAATTAGCTGGGTTAAAGAAACACTAAAATTCCGTATAACCTACTGCCGAAGTTATTACTTAAAATACCACTTGCCCTACGAACATGTATATAACTATTTAAATTTAATATAATATAAATTACCCTTACTATAAACCTTAAACTAATATAATAAAGTTATAACTGCTAATTATGGGAAAGAATGCGAAGATAATATATTAAAACCTCTTAAAATTCATATAATATAAGCCGCACCCTTTTATTTGTTAGCAAGAAAACAAAACTATAAGATCTTTACTATAATACTAGAAGATATTAAGAAGGCGTTAGAACCGAAGCAATATATTAACCCCCGACCTCTTATACCTAAAGAATATTACGATCTAATTAATATATTTAAGAAACAATTTGCAGACTAACTACCCCTATATTAAGATAAGTACAATTTTAAGATAGAACTTAAACCTAGTATAACGCTAAAGTTTAGCCCGTTATACGGTATATCGCGAGAAGAGCTACTTATAATACAATAATACCTTAAAGAGCACCTAAAGAAAGGATTTATTCGCCCTAGTTAATTACTATTCGCCTTACCTATACTATTCGTTAAGAAACCTAAAAGAGGCTTAAGATTCTATGTCGATTATTAAGCCCTAAATACGATTATAATTTAAAACCAATATCCGATTCCTCTACTTTAAGAAACGCTTAACCGTTTAGCGAAAGCACGATACTTTATAAAGCTTAATATAGTCGCTACCTTTAATTAAATCCGTGTTCGCGAAGGAGATAAGAAGTATATAACTTTCTATATACAATGGGGACTTTTTAAATACCTAGTAATGCCGTTTGGCGTAAAGAACGGTCCTAGTACGTTTTAGTAATACGTTAACAATACGCTTCGCGAATTCCTTAATATATTTGTTACCGCGTATATTAATAATATTTTAATCTATTCGTCTTCGCTTTTTAAGTATTATAAGTACGTTTAAATGGTCCTTAAACGCCTGCGAGACGCGGGCTTATAATGCGATATTAAGAAATACAAGTTCTATACGTCCGAAGTTACGTACTTAGGCCTAATTATATCCCGTGACGGAATTAAAATAGACCCTAAGAAAATTGCTGTAATTATAAACTAGGAAAGTCCTAGTAGTATATAAGACATCTAAGGATTTCTAGAATTTACAAATTTCTACTATTGATTTATTGATCACTTTTTAAAAATTATTTAGCTATTAGTAAACTTAATAAGGAAAAATATAAGATTTAAATAGACTACTAAATGCGAACAAGCTTTTAATAACCTAAAATATCGTTTTATAACTACTTTAATCCTCGCCTACTTTAATCTAGACCTTTTTTTTTTTTTTTTTTTTTTTTATATCTAATTGTATTATACTACGTACAATACTGCGTATGCAGCCTCTAGGCTATAGCGCTATAGTTCTATATACATAAATCCTTCCTAGGCAGCTTAATATATACTAGTAACTAAGTAGATACTCTAGTCCGTTTTAAATGCTAGGGGAGTTTTATCCTGGTATTTTGCTCTTTAATATTTAGTTTGCATTAAGGAAATAAAGAAATCCTAGCTCTTTTATCTATTTCTACTATATTCTACCGTTCCTAGAGTAGAAAAAGCGCTCTAAAAGATAGATTTAATAACATTTGCATATAAAAACAAAGGGCTCTATATAGTTTGCTAGCTTAGAGACAACNACCAGTTATTCCTATATAACTTTTTTTGGTAATATAACNTATTCTTCTCCTTNCTTAAGAATAGGTAGGGAATTAGTAATTAATAGCTACTCTCCCTAAAAGTAGGCTACTAATAGTATTTTAGAAGGGCGAACCTTGCTATATAAACCCACCCTAGTAGGAAATTTTTTTATAAGGTTGTCTGTATAGGGTATAAATACCAATTCCCCTATACACCTTATATTTTATGTGCTAATAGTAATATAGGCTAGCCCTCTTCCCCTATTCCCTACTATAGCTACCCTAGCAGTGTATTGTCTATAATGCGCCTATGGTATACCTACGGTACGCCTTTAGTCCTCTATAGTTTGATTGCCTATAGCGCGATAGCCGTAGACTGGTTATAGTAGAGGTTGTCTATAGTATAATGGCTATAGACTGGATATAGGAGGTTGTCTGCTCTGTAGTAGATAGGTTATAGGAGAGGTTGTCTACTCTACAGCAGACGGGTTATAGAGAAGAGGTCGTCTACTCTGCAGTAGACGGGTTATGGAAGAGGTTGTCTACTCTATAGTAGATGGGTTATAGAAGAGGTTGTCTGCTCTGCAGTAGACAGGTTATGGAGGAGGTCGTCTGCTCTGCAGTAGACGGATTGTAGAAGAGGTTGTCTGCTCTGCAGCAGACGGGTTGTAGAGGAGGTTGTCTGCTCTACAGTAGATAGGTTATAGTGAAATTGTTGGTTGTGGTGGCTGGTTGTCTGCTCTATGGTAGATGGGTTAAGGAGGAGGTCGTCTGCTCTGTAGCAGACAGGTTGTAGTGGAATCGTTGGTTGTAGTGGCTGGTCGTCTGCTCTATGGTAGACGGGTTGAGGAGGAGGTTGTCCGCTCTGTGGCAGACGGGTTGTAGAGGAGGTCGTCCGCTCTGTGGCAGACGGGTTGAGGAGGTTGTCCGCTCTGTGGTAGACGGGTTGAGGAGGTCGTCCGCTCTGTGGTAGACGGGTTGAGGAGGTCGTCCGCTCTGTGGCAGACGGGTTGAGGAGGTCGTCCGCTCTGTGGCAGACGGGTTGAGGAGGTCGTCCGCTCTGTGGTAGACTGGTGGTGGTGGCTAGCGTTGTGATGACGCGTCCTTAGGGGGTATATAACCAGCGGCGCCCCTGCGACGACGGCGGAGGAGCAAAGGGAGGCGACGGACGGAGGTCGAAAGGGAGGCAATCTAGACCTTAAATGCATTATTAAATTAGACTTATCTAACTATACACTAGGAGGAGTATTATCGCAGTATAATAAGAACGGCGAGCTGCGCCTAGTAGCTTTTCTCTCCCGGAAACTTACCTCTACTAAATTAAACTATAAGATATATAATAAGGAACTGCTTGCAATTATTAGATGCTTTAAATAATAGCACCCAGAACTTAAAGGATTGTTATTTTTAATACGTGTATTAACGGACTATATAAACCTATAGTACTTTATAACTATAAAGTAATTAATGTAACGCTAAATTCGTTAGGCTAAATACCTTTTATAATTCGACTTTAAGATTACGTATTAACCTAGCAAACTTAATTAAAAGTCTAACTTATTAACATAATAATTATAGGACTTACCTATAAACGCCTTTAACGAACGGATTATAAATTAATTACAAATTCTACTGCCCCCTAAACGCTTTAAGAAACTACGCCCTATATTCTTAAACGCGGAGCTTAATAGAAATAAATTAGAAATTAATAAGTAGGATATAAAAATCAATAAATTAATAGAGCATAAATATAAGAATAACCCCTAGATAGCAAATATAATAAAAGCAACCTAAACAGGGAAACGGCAATATAAGGATATTACACCCGCTAAATGCGAAATCCGTAACAACCGGTTGTACTATTAACAGAAGATAGCAGTCTTAAACCCCGAACCCTTACGATCTAAGATACCCAAACCTATATACAATTCCCTAGTAGTAGGGTATTCTAGCTATATAAAGACCCATAAGATTATCTAATGAGCATACTACTGGCCTATAATGCACGACTATATATAAAAATACGTTTAAGTATGTAGAATGTGCGTACGTGGAAAGACCTCTTATATAAAGAAGTAAGGAGTACTTTAACTATTGCCAATTCTAATATAAAGATGGCGAGATATCTTAATTAACTTTGTGGTTAACCTACCTAACAATAATGGGTTTATAAATGTTATAGTAGTTATTAACCGTCTTACGAAAATGCGATATATGATTCCTATAGACTCAATTAATGCAATATTAGTAGCCGAATGTTTTATTAAGCACGTTTTTAAGCTACACGGACTTTCTAATTTAATAATATCCGATTACGGAAGCTAGTTTGTTTTAGACTTTTAGCAAGCCCTATATAAACGATCAAGTATACAAACACGACTCTTAACTACATTTTATCTGGAGATAAATAGTTAAACTAAAATTGCGAACGCGATTATGGAACAATACCTATAAATATACTGCTTCTACCTATAAGATGACTGGGAAAAATAGCTACTATTAGCTGAGTTTACTGCGAATAATACAAGAAATGAATTAATAGGCGTAACGCCGTTTTACGTAACTTACGAATAAGACCCTTAACTTAGATTTAAACTATAACCCAAAATTAATACAACAGGACCTATAATTAAGAGAATTTAACTAATTAACGCGTATAACTTCGCTAATTAAATAAAGCAGTTAATAAAACTATTATAAAGTAAATTAGCGTACGCTTAAATAGTATAGGAATAGTATATAAACAAAGGACAAGCTCCCGCGTGGGACTTTAAGGAAGGTAATATAGTTTACCTAAATATATAAAACTTAAAGACTTAACGACCTTTAAAGAAGCTAGACTAGAAGTTTGCGGGCCTATACTAAGTTAAGAAAAAACTAAGCCCGTACGCTTATAAACTTAAACTATTAACTAAGATAAAAATATATCTAACGTTTTACGTAAACTTGCTGCAACCCTTAAAGGGTAAACCTATAACTTACGAAGTACCACCGCCACCTCCTATAATTGTTAACAACGGCAACGGTTTTTACTTTATTAACTCGATTAATAATATATAATAGAAGATATAATCTAAATAATTTAAACTTTTTATTAAATAGGAAGGATATAAAATATAAACTTAGGAAACCTATAACCAGATTAAGACCAATACGCCTTCCTTAGTAAAAGAATTCTATAAGGACCATCTTTTACGGCCTACTCCGGCTAGATAGATATAATATAAAAGTAAACGATTGCCACCTAATATAAATATATAAAATATAATAGCAGGAAGCTTAAAATTAAAAAAGACTTAAAATACGTTATAACGTTTATAATATAATTACGTAATACGCAAGATATTAAGGAACTTTAACTAACGGTCGAAGTTGTCTAATTAGTTAGATCCACCTTGCCAAGACCTACTATAAAAATGTTAGTTTTGCTTACTGCCTTAACCGAGCCAATAGTGATTTTCTATCCCGGGGATAGAAAATCCTAATTGGTCTATTTAACGATAGAATTGGCAAAACCCTATACCGCTACCTAACGCGAAAATATAACACGTAATAAGTTATAAGTCTTAACTAAAATTAAATTCTTTGGACCTTCGGCTAAAAGGGGGTACTATAACGGGACTAGCCCAGTTATAGTAGGAATGTCTTAGTAAAACACTTAACAGATAAATTCCGACGCTTTAACCAAAATCTGCCAGATTAATCGAATTACTAAAGTCCGTCGATAACCGCGTGTATATATGCGCACGCATCGACCACCAAGCCCCTAACTGTTTAATTATATAATTCTCTTGTTATTCCTTTCTCTTCTTTACGTAACGTCTTGTTCTTAGCGAGAGCTATATACCCTTAGATTTAGATAGAATTTATATCGTTCCTTCAAATCTTCCCCAAAGTCTCTCCGCGCCCTTACAGCTCCTTTTTAGAAAGAAGAGTAGATAAGCTTTAAATAATATTAGCGACTTAGTTAATTAAGGCACAAGCATAGCAAAAGGGTCGCGTAAGCCTATATAATTAGATTGTTTATAAACGAGGATCTAAAGCTAGAGAAAGGAAAGGAGATAAAGGGTAGTACCGCTTAATGTTATATATAATCCTTTAATTACGTAATGGCAATTGTCTAAAACTATATAAAACTGTCTGCGACTATCCGCTATAATCTACTAATATCTATTAGCTATAATCCACTAGTTTCTACTAATATCCATTAGTTTCCACTAGCGCTGTAATAGTAGCGGAGTATATATAGTAAACTTAGTTATCTAAAATATTTTTAGTATTATTATTTTTAAGAGAGTATTAAGCTATATTATGGGACTAACACGCATTATTATAATTTGGCTTATAAGCGTATATATACTACCTTACCTCCTATATAGATCTTTACGCGATATTAATTATATACTTTTACCTCGTACCTTAATAGTTAGCTTATACTATAATAAGCTATAGCTTACAGCACTATTAATATTAAGGTAGTGTTTAGCCGCAGATTATAGCATTATTATTGGCGGTGTAGTATATAGCCGCAAAATGTAACTAAATACGGCTAAATGCTAAAATTGTTTAAATTAGTATAAACCTAACTTAAGATGCTAGTAAATTTTTTTATAATACAAAGCCTTAGCAAGATTTTTTATAGGGGTAGTAATTTTAATATTTATTAATAAAGTATATATAAAATATATAATTTATATAATTTATACCTTTATATATGCTTAGTAATCTTATAGTTAGCACTTAGTAGCTAAATGCTAAGACTTAATTATAAATGCTGTATTTAGCAGCTAAATGCTAATATTTAGTTATAAATACCGCAATTGGCTGCTAAATGCTAGAAAATGCTAAAATAGTTCTTCTAAAGGCGTATTTAAAAAGTTAGCTAGTTTTATAACGCACTTTATATTAATTAAAGTAAAGGTATTTACTTTTAAGTTAGCTAAAGCAGAGGTTAAAACTTAATATTTATTGCGGAATAAAGTATAAGAGATACTGCAGCTTTTTTTACTAATTAGTTAACCTAGATTAATATATAATATATTAATTCCTTTTAACCCTAGGGAGGAGTCTTCCCCTAGGGTTCCTCTTTTTTTAACTTTATACTATTTTTCTAAATTAATAGGACCTTGTTTGTTTTTACCTTTATTAAATAGTTCCTTATAGGGTAGCTAGGTTAACTATATAAGAAGTAAGCTTTTTAATTACTAAGGGCCTATATATAGGGGTCGCTATATATAGGCTAGGTATACACTAGACCTAGAGTAGGGGTAGCTACACGGCTAGCTACTAGGTTAACTATAGGCTAAGTAGCCGGTGCTATAGGGGTTACTAATTATGCTAGGGCACTATAGGCTGTTTTTGTAGTACTTATGGCCTGGTTTATATGGTTTTTAGTTTTTAGCTAATTAGCGCGTGCCTTAATTTAATAGAGGCCTTAGTTAATAGCTAGGTAATAGTCCATAAGTTCTTTTAACGTCTATACTATAGTATAAGCTAGTAATACGGCCCGCTATAGGTCTAGGGTAAGCTTATTAAAGAGGTCTAGTAGTAGGTCTTTCTAGGGAATCTAGGCCTATCGGCTAGGTATAGAAAATAGGTCTAAAAGGCTAAAAAGGTCTCCGCTGTTTTTATATTTAGGCTTTTATAGCTAAGGCGGGCGTTTTATACTTTAAAGGGGTCTTTATAAATAAAAGATAAGTATTTAATTATTTTCTCTTTAGAGATAAAGGGGTCTGTTAAGTCTTTAGTATATTATAGGCGTAAATATATTTAGGCGTCTCTACTAGTACAGCTAAAGATATAGGCTATTTTAGCTTGGGGGGTAGGAAAGTGGTTAGTATTAACTTTAAGCTTATTCCGTAATTAAAGCTTCTAGTTATTAAATATTAGGTTTATTTTATCCGTAAGTAATAAGGAATCCGCGACCTTTATTAACCGCTTTAGTACTATATAGGCCCTAATAGATCTACTAAGGCGCTAGGATAGGGCCTAAAGGACTATAGTAAGTTTTTGGTTATTTAATAATGACTTATTATTAGATATAGGGGTATCTCTAACCTTAAGTAGCTCTCGCAGTTATTTAATTTTAGTATTAGCTGCCGTAAGCTCCGCCTAGGGGGTTAAAACATTAATTCTTTCTTCGTCTAAGGTATTTAAGGGTCCTATAGCTACTTTACCTACTACTATATTTTATTGCATAGTAGTAGGGGTATTAGGTAATTTTAGGTAATTTCTTTAGGGGTTTTAGTCTATGTATATCTTATAAGTCCTTTCTTTAGGGTTCTATTCTTTTCCTTAGGGTCTTATTCTATATTCTTGTCCTATTTATAATCTTATAGATATATTTAAGTTCCTTCTTAGGAAGAGAGAGTAGAATGAGCTTTAGATAATATTAGCGACTTAGTTAATTAAGATATAAGTATAGTAAGAGAGACGCGCAAGCCTATATAATTAGATTGTTTATAAACGAGAATCTAAAGCTAGGGAAAGAAAAGGAGAAGAAGAGTAGCGCCGCTCGATATTATATAAGATCTTCGCGTCACGTAACCGCAATATGTGGCAATCTATAGTAACTTGCCGGTGCGAAGATCTGCTAAGTTCTGCTAACTAAGTTCTATATTACAGCTTATATAAATGCCTCTAAACCAAAGCTTATAGAATGCTATATTATAAAAATACTAAGCTAAGGAAAAGGGAAAAAGGGGTCGCTAGGACCGATATAAATAAATATATAGGGTAAGCCGCTAAGGCGCTAGCTCTAGGTAAGCTAATTACAGGTCGGCAGAATATAGTAGAATTTGGTAGGTAATATGCGATAGCGCCGTTATATTACCCCCCTCTTAAAAGAAAGCCTGCCCTTAAGCTTAGTTAGAAATAGGGTAGCACTAGGCTTATAAATATAGGATTATAAAATATATAAGATAAGGAGATAAAGGGGATATAAGTGCGTTTGGACTAAGTATAAAAGGCAATTATAAGCTAAGTAGAAGCACTAGGCTAGAAAGAATAGCCGTTAAAAGTCTTGGCATAGATCTAACTAATTAGACAACTTTAACCGGTAGTTAAAGTTTCTAGATATCTAAAATTTTACGGTATTAGCAGAAAACGGTAGAATATAGCAGAATTTGGCAGACAGATATATTAGGGCTTTGGGGCGTTTTTATCCCTATATTCTTCCAGTTACTTATTATCTTTATTATACTAGTATTCTATCTATTTGTCTAGGTATATTAGGGTATTAGTTATAAAACTCTTTAAGCTTTTAGGGGCAGCCTATAAAGTTCTACGTAGGGTACTAGGTTAGGTCTAGATCGTAGCCCTTCTATTAGATATAGTATTTTAGCATTCTCTATACTATCTTACAGGCTAGTATTTTATTAACTTCCTATTCATCGTCACCGTTTACTTAAACTAGTAGGGAAAGCTCGTTCTTTTATTTAGGCAATAGGTTATTTATAGCTTTCTGTAACTTATCTAGCAAAAAAATAGGATAAACCCTAATTAAATCTAGGAGCTTTACCTTATATAAGTTGCCTATCTTTTTAAGGACCTTATATAGTCCTGCTATCTAGTAGTCTAGCTTATAGCTAGGTTGTTTAGTCTTTTAATTCCTTATTATAACCTAGACTATATTACTAGGGGCAAAATTAGGCTCTTAACGGTATTTGTTTGTCTACTATTCTATTAACCTCTAAGCTTTTTTTAGGTTCTTATAGGCTACTATCTAAGCTTCCTCTAAGCGTTTAGTATACTATTAGGCCTTAGTATAGGATAGCTTCTCTTATATAGTTTAGAGTTCTTCTAGCCTTTTTTAGTTAAAGCTTATATAGGGTAAGTATCCTATTTCTAACTAAATTAGGGCAAACCCTATAGAGTTATAGGGTAGGGTTGCTTGGGCGTAGTCTATTAAGAGTAGTAGTTTAGACTAGTTATTTTGGAAATAGTTAATAAAGGGCCCAAGCCTTTAGTCTAGGTACTAGTTTATAATCTCTATCTAGCCGTCAATTTAGGGGTAGTAAGCTGTAAAAAGCTTTAGCTTAATACCTAAAATTTAGGTAAACTTATTCTAGAAGGCCGATATAAAATATAGCCTATAATTAGATATAATAGTATCTAATAGTCTATAGATTTAGTAAACGTAATGGATATATAACCGGGCTACCTTTTTAGTATTAATATTCTTATAATAGGGAATTAAAAATAGGTATTTGCTAAAGCGGTTAACTATAACTATAACTATATTATATCTATTATGGTCCCTAAGTAGTTTATAAAAGTCTATAGAGATATGCTACTAAGGGCGCTCTAGTATTAGGAGTGGCTTAAGTAGTCCTAGGGTTTTATCCCGTGAGATTATAGCTCTCCTATAGTTTTTGCAGTTTTATATATATTAATTAATATCCGCAACTATTCTTAGCTAATAGTAGTAGCAGTTAATAATTTTACGAGTTTTATTTTTGCTAAGGTATGCTATAGAAACCTAGCAATAAGCTTCACAGATTAGTTTAGTTTATAAATTATTAACGTTAAGAACTATAAGCCGCTTCTAGTATAGGAGTAACCCTTCCTCTACTTTAAAATTAGGGTCTTCTTTCGCGGCTTAATCGCGTAGGGCCTTTAGGGCGTTAGCTATGTGGTTTACAGTTAAAAGGCGGTTAATTAGCCCTATTAGTTTGTCTAAGGTTTCCTCTATTAATGCTAGCTCGTTTAGCTAGAAGTCTAGCTCCTTAAGAATCTGCGGGTTAAGCTGTTTAGGATAGAAAAAGGCGCGCGTTTAATATTAGGTCTTTAGCTTATCCTAGGGTCCTATATCTTATTCTCTTTAGGTTAGGGTATTAGCCTTAAAGTTTTACTTTTACTTACTAAAACGATATATAATTATAAAGAAGAATTAGGAGAGTATCTTAGCCTACTAGGCTTATTATCTAGTAAGCTGCTTTATAGTTATAAAGTACTNTAGGGCTTTATANTCTATATATATCTTAATCNNGGAGTTNNTACCNTTAAGCTCTGCNCGCTATTAGGANAGTAATTAAATAATAGCTAGCATTTCTTTATTATATACTTTATAGTTATACTTAGCCAGGTCTTTTATTTTTATAAAAAAATGTAATAGGGTACTATTTACTATCTAGATATAACTATAATAGGACTCCCGCTATAACCCTATTAGAGGCATCCGTTTCTAGCATTAATTTAAGGTCTAGGTTATAATAATAAAGAATTAGGAAAGAGATAAGCCAATCCTTTATCTCTTTAAAGGCTTTTATATAGTTATTATTAAAGATAAAAGGCGTGTCCTTCCTAGTTAGTTATATAAGAGGTTTTATTATAATTCTGTAGTTACGGATAAACTAGTAATAGAAGTTACAAAAACTAAGGAAGGATTAGATTCCTTTAACTATATAAAGGGGCTTCTAGTTACGGATTGCCTTTACCTTTTTAGGGTTAACCTTAATTTCTTTTATAGTTATAATAAACCTAAGGTATTTTATACGTTTTACCCTAAACTCGCATTTCTTAATATTAACTTATAAGCCTGCGTTCCGTAGTCTCTTTAGGACCTTTTTAATATAAACTTAATACTTAAGTTTATTATTTAAGTATATGAGAATGTTATCTAGGTATGCCGTATAGAATTCATCTAGGTAATTAAAAAGAACGTTATTTATATACTTTTAGTACATAGCTAGTCCGTTTATTAGTTTAAAGGAAAGAATTTTATATTTATAGGAGCTATAATAGGTACAGAACATAGTTAAATCTTTAGATATAGGGTTTATTCTAATTTAGTAGAAAGCTTAACGGATATTAAGTTTGGTAAAGATCTTTACCCGGCTTAGACGTATAAGGGTCTTATTAATTAATAGAATAGGATGCCGATCCTTTTAAGTAATAGTGTTTAGCTTTTAATAGTTAATATAAAAGTAGAGGCCTTTATTAGGCTTTTTTATAAACAGAATAGGGAAAGTAAAAGGGGCTTAACTTGGTTTAATAAACCCTTTATCTAGGTTATTTATTAAGTACTGCTTTATTGCTTTTAGCTTATCCGTTAATTATTAGTAAAGGGGGCTATAACCTAGTAAGTTATTAGCTTCTAATTAAATCTTATAATTATATATCCGGTAAGGGAGTAACTTATCTAAAGCCGCCTTTAAGAATATATCCTTATAATTTATATAAATAGTAAAAAGGAGGCGTTTAACTAGTTCCTCGTTGGTTTCCTTAGCTAGCTCTTCCTCCCTATTATTAATAATTTAGTTAATCTTATATAGGCTTATTATAAAGACCTTATTATCCTTCTGGTATATATTAAAGTAGAACGCTATAGCGCTAATTACAGTAATATCTACGGTAGGGGGGTTGTATAACAATAGGGGCGTATATAACTTTATAGACTTTTAGGGCACTAGCGTTATTATTACTCCTTTTAACTCCTATTATATCTTTTAGAGGTTATCCCTTATATCCTATTAATGCGTTCTTTTTTATACCGGTTAGATCTGCGCAATTTAGACGTTGTTTACGTTACTATCTATCCCGCTTCTGTATATAGAGTCCTCTTTAAATATAGCGCTTTAGGAGAGTATCTTTATTAGTATAGAGTTCTTTTTAGCTTTATGGTGGGCGTTTTTTAGGTAAAGGCTGAATTATAGGCTAGGATATCCTACTAGTAGGTAGGGTTAGCCCTTATGGCTAATGTCTTACGATTAGTTTAGATCTCCCTAATAAAGGAGGGTAATCTTAGTTTATCCTCTGGCTAGATAAACTGTCTTTATTATATATTTAACTAAATATTAAAATAGGATATCTATTTTTGTCTAAGGATTATATTATAGGACCCTAGGTCTAGGATATAAAAGGGGATACTATATTAGTATTGTCCGTTAAGAGCAATATATAACTTTAAGACGTAGGTAATAGGCTAATTAGCTTAGCCATTATAGCCTTTTACCTAAATAGGCTTCTATATTTAAAAACTTAGCAATATTATTTATAGGTAGTATTTATAAAGGTAAAGCTATTTGCTTTAGTATTAATAAGGGCAGTTATATTAACTCTATATCTATTTTAAGATACTATATATAGAACCGTGAAATACTTTCCACCTATTAACTAACTAAGATTAATCTCTTTAAGATTAATAGGGTACCCTAGGGGGGAGTCTTTCTCTAGGGTTCTTCTTTTTCTAACTTATTAGATATTTCTCCTTCCTCTATCTCCTTAATATCGCCTATATCCTTTAGCTCTGGGTAAGATAAGGTAAAGTAACCCTCCTTATTATAGTTATAGCACGTAGCTAAGGTAGGGTTAATTAGAGTATTATGGTAAATACTAGTTAATAGCGTAGTATATAGCTAGTTGGGCGTTACTTACTAGTGCGTAGTTATAACTGTTTTTAGTATAAGAGTAGTCGTAGCTTATCTTCCTGCTTTAGCTCTTATAGGTATAGCTAGCGAGTTCTAATTACTATAAAGTTGCCTCTACTAATTAGGACGGGCTTTAATCTACTTTAGTTCTAAGTTTAATAATAGGTAATAAGTTATAAGTCTATTGTAAGTTAGTAGGTTATCTAAGGTTATAGTAATCTTCTCTTATAGCCGAATTATTAGCTTATTATATAGGTCTAATTAGTAGTTCTTAAGGGGAACTTAGCCTTCTCCTATAAGGTATAGGAATTAAGTCTAAAATTTAGTAAAGGGTTAGTTCAGTTTTATTATTAGGCGATTATAGTTATACTAGGCATTCTGTACTTTGTTTAGGTTAATATAAATAGCCGCTAAGTGCCGTATTATCTTATTAACAGATATAAATTAGATAGGGGACTTGTCCTTAAACTTGGCTTAAAGGTACCGTTAGGCGTCCCTAGTAGTTTAACTAAAGAGGTAAAGCATTTTAGCTTCTTTAGAAAGGAAATAGTTATAGTTAATATAGAGCTTTCCTTATACTTAAATTCTCTAATTCTTAAAGGTAGGGTCTATCCTATTAGATAGTAGTAGGGGGTTAAGGAGCTTAACGGACTTTAATTGCTTTGTTATTATATCTATACTCCCTAGTATATTATATTTAGTGGAGTAAATAGGTCGGCTAGGGCTTTAAGAAGGGGAAGCTGGGCTATTTTATAGGGCCGCGAGGCTTTCTAGGATCTCTTGTAGGGTCTCTTATATATTTTTTGCTTTAAGATAATCGGCTTCCTAGCTGGCTATAAGGGCGCGAATCTACTCGCGTATATCTACAACGTTATTATTATCTTTAATTTCTGATCCTAATTAGATCTTAGGTTCCTCTCAGGTAGAGGCAGCTCTCTTAGATAAGCTTACTTTAGGTGCCATTATTAGCTTTCTAAGGTTTGTTAGTATTATACGCTTTAGTTTTAATTCTAGGGGTATAGGTCTAGTCCTGTCTAGCTTATAAGGTAGGATATTATCTAGGCCTTCCCAGGCAATGTAAAGTTATTTTAGTGTCTAAGCATAGCGCGTTAACGCGTTATTATAGATAAAGTTTCTTTTAGGGTGGGATATTATTGAGGCCTTCCTAGGTAGAGTAGAGTAAGCTTAGTATAATATTACGGCTTATATAAATGCCTCTAAACCAAAGCTTATAGAATACTATATTACGAAGATACTAAGCTAAGGAGAAGGGAAAAAGGGGTCGCTAGGACTGATGTAAATAAATATATAGGGTAAGCCGCTAAGGCGCCAGCCCCAGGCGAGCTAATCGCGGGTCGGTAGAATATGGCAGAATTTGGCAGGTAACGTGCGATAGCGCCGTTACATTCTGCTATTTTCTGCTAGTGCCGTAACAATTAGTATAATCTAGCCGTTATAACATTTATTAGTATGGTTACTTTCCCCTAGTTTATATTTAATTTTAAAATTAAATTATATAAGCTTTTCTACCTATTTAGCTTATTAAGGTATAATGTAAGCTTTTACAGTATGGGTATTAAATAAGCGACTTAATTGTATATCTATAGAAATCAAGTAATATAAATATATAAAAGTAGACCCCTAACTCTAAAGCCTATAAGTTATTTTAACTATATCCGAAATATATGAAGGTAGTACTAACGCTAGTAAAATAGGGCAATATATAGGGTCTAGTAGTCGGTTATATATAAGCTCCTTTATAGTTATAAAGTAGCGTAAATTATAATAATCTAAAAGTGTATAAGTAGTATAGCTTATATACTTAAAGTAATATTACAACTATTTAAAGCAGTTAACTATAGCTAGTAGTTTCTTATTATAGGTATAACACCTAACTTTAGGCCTTTATAATTTTCTATTATAGAATACTACTAGTCTTTAGTAGAGTTAGGTAGCGTATATATCCCTATTAGGTTATAGTAAAATACTAATAAGGACGAAATCCAATATATTAGTAATTACTATTAGTAGCTAATTTAAGTTAAAATACCGTAGTAATAGAGTTTTTATAAACTTTATATGTAGTTCCTAAAAGGCCTTTTATATCTTTTTGGGCCATATCTATAGTTTATACTATTTAGTTAGTTTCTACTTAGTTTTCTTCCTCTTGTCAATATCGAATGTTGGTTACTGATATTGAATATTGAAGAGATGTATAATACGTGCGCATTTCAAATTTGTTAGGTAAACCCATACAAAGCAAAAATTACCAAACATCAAATTAGATCTTGCAAGTCATCGCGCACAACGATTTTTGTAACCTCCCTAAGAGCCCACCTCCCCACCCCGTACACTCTACTTTTGATCAACGCCATGCCTCCCTCATTTACCAACGTAATTAAGGACGATGAACATAGTTACTAGTACATGTTAAGCTGCCCTAAGGGATTCATGTATATAAGACTATAGCGCCATAGCCTAGAGGCTGCATGCGCAGTATTGTACGTAGTATAATACAATGGATATAAAAAAATAAAAAATAAATAAAAAAAAGGACGATGATGCATCCTCCTCTGCTATTTCTGGGCTTGATTCTGATCGGTTTACCCACTCTAGCGGCGACGACGACGCGTCGAGCGACTCTACACCAAATGTAACCACCCCAATGTCGCCTCGTAAAAGGCGCCGGTTAGCTACTTCTACGTGGCAGCTTGCCCGCGATCCCCTCCCTTATAAAGCTATTCGCGACGGCAAGAATCGAATATAGTACTGTTTAATGTGGGCTTATGGTAACAAATGTGGTACAAGAGGCTTCGGAGGCCTTGGCAGAATCTAGAGAGCAGCGACATCTACTACACCACGCCAAGGATCACGAAGGTGACAATAGTGGTGAGAGTAGTCGCGAGAGAGTGGCTATTTTGAAGCTCTACTAGAGCCCAGGGGCGTACGGATCTTACTTTCAAATAAAACACCTTACCAAGACTGTACTATATTCAATATTCAATATCTTTTCAATATTTTCCAATATTGAATTAATTTTCAAAATCAATATCAATACGGCCTTATACTAATATTGAATATTGATAAGAGTACTGCTAGAGGCTCCCTTAACGCGTTCCTTGAGGCCTCTCTTAACACTTCGCCAAGCTTTGTAATAACTACCCCTGCGTAACTGTATTATATAACTACGAGTCGGGCCGCGGAGGAGAGATTTTAGAGTGGCCTAAAGCCTCAATTTTGTATATAACACCAAAACTTCTATATAAAATTTAATCAAGCTGGCAAGCAAGCCAAACAAGCCGACGATTTTGGCCAATCAAGCCAAGCAAGCAAGCTCAAGGTGTCAAAAATTGCAAGCCAGCAGGCTGAGCCTGCTCAGCTTAGCTTGCTTGCTTATTCCCAACTCTGGTCATACTGCCTGCCGATGATAGATGATGGCAAGAGACTGATGGCCCCAGAGCGAGCGAGCACTCACAGCCCATGCTAACATTCTGACCATTCACGGTGAAGCCATTGCTAGCCCTAGATCGTTCCAAATTACAAATTTTGTTTCCGAAACGTGACAATGGGGGGTCCGAAAAGCCATGAACCACTCCCGGCGCGCCCATCTTAACAGACACATGTTCGGACTCCAGGACGACAACCGTGTTTACATCAGTCTAAAGGGTAGCCACAGCGGGATGGAGCACATAGCCTTAGTCATGGGTGAAGGTAGACGGGCGGATAAAGGCGTGTGCAAAATCAGTTAGTAAAGAGCGGTGTATGCAGTTTACAGTGTCTTGCTAGAATTTCCCGGGAACTGTGTCAGGTACGGAGTAGAAATTTAAAAGTTTAATATCTATAGAGACGTAGACGCCGGTTGTAGGAGTCTTATTTCCGGCGTCGGTAAAACTAAGGGAATTCGGAAGTGGTATTTTATAGTTAATGGTTGACTTTTGTAGCGCGAGTAAAGCTGGTATGTCCTGAAAACTTACCACAGTTTAGAGGTAACACTGAAACCCAATCAAAGTTTTATATCTAAAGCTAAACGTAAGACCCCTCAAATAACGTCTGGTAAAGCATTTTATAGCCCTCGAAACGTTAAGGTTATTCAGACGTGATATTCTAAGCCCCCAAGGAAACGTATTATTGATAAATCAAGATCATTTCCACATTCTTGGATCCCCAAGCTTGAGCAGCAGTTCCTCGCCAGTACTGACAGCTGCTGTCGGATTTGCTTACCCTGTTTCAGTTGCCTACCATCCTATGTCTCACCACCTTGCTGCCCACCACCTTGTTTCTGTTGCCTACCACCCTCCTTTGCTACCTGTACCTATCTTATGTATATAAAGGGCTTCTAGAGCCAGCAGTGCTTTTATAACTATTCAGTACTTATCGATAAGGATTCAGTATTTTTCAACACCATAATAACATATTATTGAATTAAATATAAATTAAAAGGCGTTTAAATATCTAACGTATTCCATCACCGAGTGTCCGACGTTAAAATGCACCAAAATTTGAGAAATTTATACCTTAATATCTTAACAACCACTTAATAATAAATTCTAATAATATAGATATAGACTTTTATATACACTTTATAGCTTCTATTAGAATTACATAGTAATTAGTTTAGTGGTTATTAAGATATAAAAATTTGGCCTTATTTTGGCCCCCAAATTTAATATCTTAGGGGCTGCTTAACTAGCTACTATGCAACTTTAATAGAAGCTGTAAAGTGTATATAAAAGTCCAAGTATAAATTATTGGAATTTATTATAAAGTGGTTGTCAAGATATTAAGGTATGAATTTCTCAATTTTTGGTGCGTTTTGACGTCGGACACTCGGTGATGTCAGACACTCGGTGATGAAACACGTTATATTATTATTCAATAATATAATTTTTTCTAGATATTGAAAAATACTGAATCCTTATTGATACGCATTGAATATTGATAAAAGTACTGAGAGTCAGCTTGAATTGTGTCGAACGTCCAATTAGCTCAAAAAGACTAGTCCTTCTAGCGAAGCCAAATAGGACGTATTTTATAGGTTGACAAATTGATAGAGTTCTCATTCCGAATTGTCTGGTCAACACCTGCAGAGGCGGACGACGGATCCTAACGAACACGTTAAGTCAGTCGGAAGTTCCATTGATCGCAACGTCAAGCCGCCTTGAGTTTGAGGATGCCCAGGGATATGGTAGGTGAGCCACAAACACCAAGCTCGGACACGTACGCGTCGACCACGCCTGTATTCGCCGTTCATTTCATTTTCGGAGTTGGAAATCCTCCCAAAGCTCTTTGCAGCCACCAACTTGATGCAGCTAATTTCGTGAATGCATGCCTCCCAGCCATGAACGCCTCTTCCTCAAACTCCTCATCTGATATTGGAACTTTGCCTCAGCCAGCACCACCGCCGCGTTATTGGCAAAGTAGGCCGGATAGATTGTTGCTGCAGAAGGCGAAGTAGACAGCCTCCATGTCCATTAATTTCGTGCGTTGCGCCATTGTTGTCTTCTTCATTTAGCCGCATTCATCAGGAATTTATGAGCACGTCGAGTCAGGAACTGCAGCGCATTCCAGGGTTGGTGCATGTAGCTGACTCGCGTTCACAGCCCGCGGACGCCACAAACCACCAGTCACCAATGCCACTCGATGTCTCTTCCCGCAGGGAGAGACAATCAGCGCAGGCCATTCTATCTAGCACAACAGATGGCTTATTAGGAGCGTTAAGTGATGAGAATATGGTAGAATATATAGTTAAAAAAAGGTTCTATTTCATGAATGTAGATAATGACGTTGTGACAACGAAGCCGAAGAAAAGATTTACAATCTCTAATAGAATACAATACTCCAGCGGCTATCAAATCCACTAACTTTATTCAATCCTCCAATGGACTGACGTGAATGGCCTGGTGCAAACTCCCCAATTCCACGGGCGGACGCATTACCGATGCCATTTGCCCAAAGCCATTTCGCGTGACGTCGGATGCGGACTGTTAGGCGCCCCTAAATGCATAGCACGATAAACCACGGAAAACTGTCAACTGCCATTAGTGGTGTACGCTGGATCTACTTCGATCGTGTGCGGGATATCACTCCGCTGCGTCTGGGGTTTCGGCAGTATGAGCTCCGGGATCCGCCAGACCTTCTTGTTCTTCTCCTCCACAGCATCATTCGTGATGCCATGATAGCCCTGGAGGGTTAGAAACTGCAACAGGTCAGCCGCAAAGCTCTGGTCCTCAGCAGAACCTAAGCCGCTCATCTCCAAACGGGTAGAGCAAGGAACAGAAGGGGTAATGGGAAGGGATGGTATACCTCTAGGCCCTCAAGCCCATCGATACAATCCAAAGCCTCCTCGTCTAGCGGCATGCCGCATTTCATGATTCCGAGCACGCGCAAGCTCGTCCGCCCCTCCCATTCGGTCCCCAAAAACGTCCAGATTTCCTTCGTAATCATGCTGCACTTCGCGATCCATATTTCTTCGCAGAGATGATTCTTGTTGAGTAGCTTTTCCAGCTGCCCGGTGCTGATTTCTCCACCATCGAGTCGCAAGGCCTGGAGACGCGGTGCCCATAGGGCCTCGTTGACGAGCAATTCCCATGCCGCACGCTCGGCGACGATCTGCGCAACGCGGCGGGGGCGTGACGTGGATCTCGAGTACGGGTCTTCCATACGGATAGAGAGCGCGCGGAGAGCTGGTAGCGTTGAAAGAGCATGGGCGACCGAGCCAGTGAGGGTCCAGAGCGAGATATCCAAGTGACGCAGGGTGCGGCTGTGCCGTGACAAGACGCTGGTCGTGAGGGCAGTGTGGAAGGCAAGCAGTGTCTTGTGGTCAAAAGATTGCGAATCGGGAATGAGAACCGAAACGTGGTACGGATCAGAACTGAGGTTCGTGTCGTGGGGATTGTCTAACTGGGAGTCTAGACTTGCGACACTGCTGCTGAGAGAATTTCCAATAGATGTTGGCTGCGAGGCAAATATCGAGGTAGCTGTCTTAGGAATAGGTAGGTTGGTGGTGCCTAAACGACTAATGACACTTGCGAGACGGGTTGGATAGATGCCTAGAGAAAGAGTATGCAGGCTAGATGTTGCAAGAGCATGACATGTGTGAGAAGTTTGAGAAAATTGTAGCAGAGACTTGACGGGTAAATAGGACAGAATTTGGACGAGGAGCTCCGGAGGCAGATCAAAAAGGGTTGACGAATGCATTTTGGAAGAGAATATCCGGGCGTTTCTTCTAGATAACATTCGCAACTGAGGCAAGCGTTGATGGCATAAGCATATGGAGAGTTGTAGCGCTGAGGAGTTGTTAGTGCTACAGGATGCGTCCTTGTTTTATGGAAACGTTCGATGTACAAAGCTGAACCGATAGTGGAAATCTTCTAAAGACATAGGTGGCATTCAGTACGAACCTTTCGTGGGAGGGCAATCCTATTCATTCACTTTGTCTTCCCAGGCTGGATGAGCAAGGCAGTCCAGTCGTACAAGAAGCGTGGCAGGTTTGATGGACGACGTGCACATCAAGGGTATTAAATCCCAACACATCTTCACGAGGGGGCAATGATATTCCTCCGACAGGTAGCCACCCGCTCATCCATTGCGTTGGGGCGAGAGGTGGGGAGGGGGTGCGTCCAGATGAGGGAGAATACACGCCATGTAGTGAGGCCGGTGTGAAATTCGAAACCGAATCTGCCCCATGAGAAGGGTGCATCTGGCGGATCGTGCATAGATTCCATAGTATGACGTGCCACCAAGACTGGTAGCGATGGACTATTCCATATGGCGAGTCTAGAACCGAGACCGGGTCAGCCCTATAAACGAGTCAGCAGCCCAGCG
This sequence comes from Cenococcum geophilum 1.58, assembly GCF_001692895.1. NCBI lineage: Eukaryota > Fungi > Ascomycota > Dothideomycetes > Gloniales > Gloniaceae > Cenococcum > Cenococcum geophilum. The sequence continues at coordinate 5,578,349 of NW_027137560.1, forward strand.
ACGACAAAATCCCAGGGTGCTAACACCAACGCCCAAAACCAGTGGTTGGAGATCTAGAGCGTTAATATAAAAAAAAGGGAGATGGTAAATGGGCCGTGACTGATATTTTTTTGGGCTTTTTGCCTTTTCGCCTTTTCGCCTTGGAGGTGATGCACAGCCCGTACAGGTTGCACTGGGTTGCACACAGCCTTCGCAGTCTGCACTTAGTCACCGACATATCGGATGACTTGGACGTTGGTCAGAGGATTGATGTAGCAGCCATGTGCCTTCGTCAGCGACCGAAATCTGAGATGACGAGGCTGCGGATTTGTAGGTGCCAGCGGAACCTGAGACAGGGGCTGGCAGTTTATTAGCCATGTCGTGCCATTTTTGCGCATTTCCTCGATAACTCCGGGACAACGATAGCGGAAATTCCAGTCTTCTGGGAAAAAAAAACCGGAAGATGGCATGGCCCCAGGCCTCTCTAGGATTCCCCGAGGCTCCCCAAGACTCCCCAAGACTTTCCGTGACTCGTTTTCGCCGCAGCTACGAAAAGCGACACGGGCAGGCGTGTTTTGTATCTGTGAAATGCGGATTCACATTATCTCACCCTTGCAACTACGAGAGTTGGACCGTGCGCGGAACACGAAAACACTTAGAATCAGAAGTACGCGTGTTACCTCTATAGATTCAATAAATATATTTTGATCAACCATGCCTTCCAATCGTACTTCCAATGATATATACTTTGTTCCGCCGACTCGGAAAGCAAAAGAACTCCTCCGTGGCCGTGGCCCTACCTCGAGCCCTTGCATAGCTGTCGGTGCAGCGCGATTAGAAGATCTACTCTACTTGTATTGAGGCCGGCAGGAAGACTGAAATACAACATAGAGGTCGCAGGAAGCCTCTCTTAGAGCTCTCACCAAATACAACTCACAAAGGTCGCAATAGTAAGGATTGGAAGAGGCCTTGCGGAGCTCTAAGAACTCTCTACGGCTGTTCTATAGAAACGGTGAGTGTTGGATCTCTCATATAAAGCGACTTTAATCCTAAAGATTAAGTGTATATAGCAATTGTATATTAAAATCGACGAGTTCTACAAGCTCGCAGATTTGATCACGGGGCCTTGATCCTATTCGCAGGCTCTTATCGATAACCGTGCAGAAGATTCGGGTCTTACCGGAATTTTCTCTACTCGTTACAAACTCCTGCCAAGTCCTGCTACAGTACCTCGTCAAAAGTGTCCGTGCCGACCCTGCCAAAATACTATGCGAAAGCCACAATTAATTCCAGAGCTTTAAAATATATCTAAAGCTATTTATAGATATATAATCTAGTAATTGTAATACTTTTTAGTGTTTAAAATCTAGTATGCTACCCCTTAGCCTTAATTATAGCGCTATATCTAGAAGGGATATTATTATAGTCACCTTGGGTTGCTTTTAGGACAACCCCTAAACGCACCTCGGATAGTCGCCGGTTATATCCCTTCGTGTGGCAATTGACACTGGGCGCTTTGGGCGCTTCTGCTTGGGTTAGCATGCTGCAGGCATCCTAGCTAGCGTGATTTTATTAGCAAGCCCCACCAAAACACCTCGATATTGCGATGCCGACGAAATGCTACCTAAGGCCACCACTACAAAAACACTGAATATATTTTGAGGAAGTTGGGCAAGAAGTTGTGATATATATAACGTTATGGCTGTACGTTCCTGTTCTTCCTCTATTAACCAGCTGCTAATTATATAGGAAAAGCCTTTATTAGAGTCCTCCCCCAAATCCTCACCACCCATACGTTTTATACGCGTTCTTATTAATAAGGATAAACTAGTAAAGGATCAGCTTAAGGTTATAAAGGAGGACGTATTATATACGTCAAATAAGGTGGATTAGATGCTATAGGTAATTAAACGGTTTAATTAGCGATTGTTTAGTATAGAGGCGCGTTTAAAGGCAGTAGAGGAGGGCTTAAGGATAGACGCTGTAGTAAAAGCCTGATTAGCTCTGGAGTCTCAATATTAGGCGTAAGGAAGTAGAGGATCAAAAATAGTCACCTAATTATTGCCTACTGAATGAAAGTCGTTAAAGCACTGCAGGCATAGAGGAAGCCTATAAACCTCGCATTCGTATACTGTTCGCCTTGTCTTTACTATAAGCTTCCTCGCGTGCTTCCATCTACACATCCAGCACATTAGTAAACTCTTGTGGCCTTCCTTCTTTATATAGCTCTTAATATAGCGGTAAGTTCGCGTTTTACACCGTTAAATTATAGGTAGTGGGGTTTTGGCAGTAACGTAGGTGCTTTTTTAATTTATTCTAGTATTTTTATAACTAGGCCTAATACTAGGTTTATACTAACTAGGTTTATATTGCCCATAATTTAGTAATATTAAACGAAGAAGACGCTTAGTATCTTCCTTATTTATGCCCATCTGCCGGCTGCCTATAATAACAAGGTTCTATGCTAATCGTACGCGGAAGCGGCGATGGGTTTAAAGGAAGGGCTTGCTTGATGTTTGGAAGATCTTCTTACTAATAATATAGGCGTTAATTATGGCCGTATTAAGCGCCTAGAAGAATAAGGGCATCTAAGTACGTACAGTAGTAATCTGGGTAGTATAGTAGCTTCGAAGTTAATCATAGATATTAATACCGCCTATTTAGTTATTATAGTCGATAGAGAGCCTAGGAAGCGTTAACTTCTTAATTAGATTATCGCCCTAAACGTTAGCTACTAGCTTCTTAAGAAAGGAATTATATGCTCGCGGTTGGCGCCAATTAACTTCACTAACATCCTTATTGCCGCATAAGTAAGCTATCGTCAAAAACCGTACTAAATTCTTATCCTGCCATACAATCGAAAGCACTAAATTAGCTGCGCTAACAACTATTCCTGTAATAAAATTAAACGGCAGCCTTACCTTCCTTTTATCGGCCCTTTTATGCACCTCTGGATAGTCCTTTAAGTTTAATCAAACCGTGCCAGCTATAGCAATTCCAAGTCGTCAAAGCACCTGGAGTAACGGAATATTTGTAAAGTAGTTATCTAAAAATAGGCAGAATCGACGGGTCTAAAGAGGAAGCTGCCGGGTGAGGTAGAGGACGCACTCAGAGGTCTTTAAGAGGACGATATCTTGGTAATCTGTTTAAGAAGGAAGCCCGAAAAAGCAGCCAGGTAAGGTAAATATAAAGCTATAGCAATATCTATATTAACAAAGACTTATTATTTTAAAGCCTTTAGGTACTGGCTTACTAGGCAATTTAATTATAGCTATAGACTATCTAGTAAACCTCACCATTATCTTATTAAAACTAACCATAGATCCAGGTATAACGTACTTCCTAAATGCCTTACCTAAAGGAGTCGTTAATGGCTCAATTTTCTTGAAGATCTGGCGTTTGACGCCTTCTAGTGGAGGCGGTGATATATAAAAGAAGCGCTTAAGTTACTCCCATCTTTTTTGGCCCATAAATAAGCTAATTAGGTACTAAGGATATTTAAGATCTATTGCCTAAAAGTCTTATACTTAAGAAGCTTTAAAGACGCCTATATAGATAATAAGTCCTACCTAAATCATTAACTCGCCAGTAGAGGTCTCCTTCTATTCCCGTGATCGTCTACCAGCATATTATCCTAATTAGTGATATCCGCTAGCGTTTTAGGAGGCTGTATAAAGGTTTGTGTTAATTATAAGCTTCTTAAATACACTAATACTGAAGAATAGTAGAAATACTTAAATTAGTAGGTCCTATCCAGATTTACACCTACCAGACGTTACACCAATCTAATCTGCTAGTGTACAGTAAGCAGAGCGCTCAGTATCCTCATCTTAAGCAGAAAGATTAACAGATTCGACGCCCGCGCTAAGGCCATAAATAGGCTCACTAGCACGCCGAGCGGCGAATATTAGCTCCTTAGGAAGGTTAACAACTTTAAGATCTAGTTTAGGAACAGCAGCCATAGGCTCCCATGTAGTAGGAACGGTAGGAAGGTCCATTCTTGTAACTTCTTTAGCTAATAGCTCTAGTAATTCAGTCTCATCTACCTCACCCGCCTTATCCTTAGCAGTCTTACCAAGGGCCTTAAAAACAGCTCCTACTTTATCCTTAATATCCTCCACCTGGGCACTCGGCCGAGCCTCCTCTTAAATATCCTTACTTAGCGCCGCCACCTACTATATAAGTACTGGAGCCACCAAAGCCTCTAGAGGCTGTATAACTACTGCCGCCAAGCTATTATGTGTATACTGCGTTGCTTAAAAGGATTATAAATAAGACTCCTATGCTTAAGGTGCTTTCGGAGGCTTTATAGGCCTTAGAGCTTTTAAAACTTTTAGGGCCTTAGGAGGCTTTAGAGCTAAAGACGCACAACATTTTCCGGGCGGCATAAGGACGATATCTTGCTAAGGGTTTAATTAAATAGGCAGCAATAATATCGAAGCTTTTTAATCAACTACACTACTAAATATTCTATACAGGCTTCCTAGCTACGTCGCTGCTGCTCACCGCAATATTTAAGCATTAATATTCGAGACTCCGAAGCTCGGAGGTGGCGCCTATACCCCTACCGCCGAGCAATTGCACTGACCAAGGCTTTAACACCAAGCTATATACAGTATAGAGCCTTTAGATTGGCTTAAGAGGCGTACATATACGAAAAGTGCAAGAAATCGTTGCCCAAGAATGGGATACTAAAGGTATATACCTATAGTATATAGTCTCTACAATCCTAAAGGCCTTACCTCCTTAAGAATTTATCTCTTTTATAATCTATTTATTCTTATAATTATACCTTATAGCCCCTTACTTATAAAGTCCACTTATATTTAAATCCTTCCTACTTTATTTTTAGAAGGGCAGCTATTTTAAGGACTAAATTATTTATTTATATCTACTATATCAGGAAAAATTTTTTTGGGCACGTTGTTGCAAACGAAAATCGGGGTCTGCAAAACCTGCGTAAGTCGCAAATTTGGCAATTTGCGGCGATTTGCAGCAATTTGCTACAAACACATAGGCTACCTATACACGCGCCTGCCTTATCTATATGTTTGTAGCAAATTGCTGCAAATCGCCACAAATTACCAAAATTACGACTTACGCAGGTTTTGCAGACCCCAATTTTCGCTTGCAACAATATGCCTAAAAAAAAATTTCCTAATAGCCAGAGGCTCTACACGAGGCTCTATACAAAGCTCTACACGAGGCTTTACATAAAGCTCTGCACGAAGCTCTACACGAAGCTCTGCACGAAGCTCTGCACGAAGCTCTGCACGAAGCTCTACACGAAGCTCTACACGAAGCTCTACACGAAGCTCTACACGAAGCTCTACACGAAGCTCTACACGAAGCTTTGCACGAGGCTTTTACACGAGGCTCTACACAAAGCTCTGCGTACAGAGGCTCTGCACGAGGCTCTACACGAAGTTCTGCACGAATTCGTGCACGAAGCTCTGCACGAAGCTCTGCACGAAGCTCTACACGAAGCTCTACACGAAGCTCTACACGAAGCTTTGCACGAGGCTTTACACGAGGCTCTACACAAAGCTCTGGCGTACAGAGGCTCTGCACGAGGCTCTACACGAAGTTCTGCACGAATTCGTGCCACGAAGCTCTGCACGAAGCTCTACACGAAGCTCTACACGAAGCTCTACACGAAGCTCTACACGAAGCTCTACGTACAGGGCTCTGCACGAAGCTCTACACGAAGCTCTGTATAAAGCTCTATATAAAGCTCTACACGAAGCTCTGCATAAAGCTCTACGAAGCTCTACACGAAGCTCTACATATAGAGGCTCTGCACGAGGCTCTGCGCGAAGCTCTACACGAGGCTCTGCGCGAAGCTCTACACAAGGCTCTGCGCGAAGCTCTACACGAGGCTCTGCGCGAAGCTCTACACGAGGCTCTGCGCGAAGCTCTACACGAGGCTCTGCGCGAAGCTCTACACGAGGCTCTGCGCGAAGCTCTGCATACGGAGGCTCTACACGAAGCTCTACACAAAGCCTTTATGTGTATGCGCGCGACACACTACTATCGGGTCCCCGCTATATTCCCGATAGCCTCTACACGTGCCTCTGCCAAGTATACCCCCTATATATACCTAGGTAGCCACCTCATTTTTTACCCTTCCTTACATCCTCCCTACCTAGGAAGACACCAGAATAATAGCCAGCAGACAACCGTCGCCGGAGCCAGACGACTGTTGCCAGAGCTAGACGACCGTCAGAGCCAGACAACCGTCATTAGAGCTAGACGACTATTGCCGGAGCCAGATAACCGTCGCCAGAGCTGGACAACCGTCGCCGGAGCCAGATGACCGTCGCCAGAGCTAGACAACCGTTAGAGCCAGATAACCGTCGTTAGAGCTAGACGACCGTCGCCGGAGCCAGATGACTGTCGCCAGAGCTGGACGACCGTCGTCAGAGCTAGACGGCCGTCGCCGGAGCCAGATGACCGTCGCTAGAGCTGGACAACCGTCGCCGGAGCTAGATAACCGTCGCCAGAGCTAGACAACCGTCAAAGCTAGACAACCGTCGCCGGAGCTAGATGACCGTCGCCAGAGCTGGACGACCGTCGTTAGAGCCAGATAACCGTCGCCAGAGCTAGACAACCGTTAGAGCCAGACGACCGTCGTCAGAGCTAGACGACCGTCGCCGGAGCCAGATAACCGTCGCCAGAGCTAAACAACTGTCAGAGCCAGACAACCGTCGTCATCGCTACACAACTATCGCTAGAGCCACACGACAACCGTTTAAATGACCAGCCAGCGAACACAATAAACGATTCGATCGATCAATCAAATTAAGGTAACATAGACAGGTAGGCATAGACAGGTAGGCACAGATAGGTAGGTATAGACGGGTAGGTATAGACAGACAGACAGGTAGGTAGGTAGATAGGTAAGCAGGCAAGCAGGTAGGTAGGCAGGCAGGTAGATAGCGGGGTTCAGCTGAGCAGGGTCACGGAAAAGTTGAACAGGGTCACCGATGGGGGTCGGCGAAAGTTAAACGGGGTCACCGATGGAGCGCCGGGAAAAGGTCGGCGGGGCCACACTTTTAGCCATACAGAACGCGCATCAGCAGCCACAATTTACCATAGTAACTAATACATTAAATATGCAATGCATATGCTCAGCATATATATGCACCCTATGAAAATATTTAAATGGCTTATTAGTGATATATTGGCGGCATCTACTTAGTATATACTAAGCGTATACTAAGCATATATTACGCATATACTTAGTATAAGCTCAGCATATACTAAGTAGATGCTATTAAATAGCCTATCTTATATAGAATATAAAGGCAATACTTTAAAAGATAGTATATAAGGGAGTAAAATCTTAAAAATAAAGATAAATTTAATATAGTGTATAGACTTAGCATATACTACGTATATGCTAAGTCTATACACTATATATATAGGGATATTTTAATAACTTAAATTATTAATTTTATTATAGTATATGCCCCACATATGCCACGTATAACTTATAATTTTTATTTATTAAATACTTTAAATTCTATAAAATAAATAAATTTTTTTTGTATATGCACTGCATATATATAAAGCTCAGCAGGGTTAGAAGTTAAGCGTGGTCTAAAAGGTTCTAACCCCGTTTAACTTTATGACCTTACCGAGGTTTTCCATGACCTTGCCAAGCTGTAAGCCTATAGCTCTACATTTTATATAGTTATAATATAAATATATTTAAAAGTATACTATAGAAATCTATAAAAATATGTAATAATTTGGTTATTATATAATATAATTATAATTTATATAGTTACAATTTATACAGTTTTTACAATTCGTACAATTTATATAGTTTGCGCACTATTTATTTATAGGGTAGCATTTTGCCGTAATTTACTATTAGGTGCTGCAAATTTGTTACAAAATGCGCAAATTGCTATTAGGGTGCTGCAAACTTATTACAAAACGTGCGTTTTGCGCAAATTGCTATCGACTATATCCACCTGCCGCAACCGTACGGTTTGCGGCAATTTGCCGCAAACCGCAACAACGAGCCCCAAAAAAAATTTCCTAATATATTCCTCCTTTAAAATTTTATAATAACCTAAATAGAAACTCTATAAATACCTTATAGAAAGCCATTACGCCAGAGTAGAAAGGTCTCTTTAATAGCGAGAGATTATAATAATATAAACCTTTAGGTAAGATAGTTAAATAAGCTATAATACCTTATATTAGCTTAAGCGTCTTTTAAATAAACTTATGATTTAGGTATTTATTAATTATAATCTCTTTAATTAATTAATTAGTTATTTTAAGAACGTATACCGTAAGATCTTTAGTAAAAGGGTTAAATAGTTTGTAATAAAGTAGGGTCTAATTTTAGTAAGAGCGCGCCTTTTTTTAATACTAGCATATCTTATAAGCGTTAGGTTAGAGTATTAAGCTTTTAATTTTAAATGCTTAGGTGGTATATAATTAAGAATTAGAAGCAAAATAGATATTCTAATCAGTAGGCCTAATAATAACTTAGCTATTTTATAGTTATAAAGTACTATAGATTCTTATAGTCGCCAAGGACATTAATTGGAAATTCGGCGCCTTCTAGTTTAGGTCGCTATTGTTTAAAATATCTAATAATAGCTAGCAATTTCTTATCGTAGATCTTATAGTTATTTTAAGAAGTATACTCTAGGGTATAATACCCTATCCTTATTATATTAAGATAGGATGCCTTTAATAACGTGGTTAAATTAATTAGCTTCTATAACACTTATTTAGTTTAGATTAAAGTATTAAAATATAGGCGCGGTAGTAAATATAACCTTTAAATAAGTAAAGGCCTTCTTATATTTCTTATTAAAAGTAAAGGCTTTATTCTTTTAGGTTAGAGCTATAAGGGGTAAAACTAGGGTAGAGAAGTTATTAATAAACTATTAGTAGAAATTGGTAAATTCTATAAAGGCTTTTACGCCCTTAACGTTCTTAGGTTCTTACTAGTTTATAATTACTTTAACTTTCTTTAGGTCTATTTATATNCNATTTATAGAAATAANANGCNTAANNTATAGNNCTTCTATTTTATANAATTTNNATTTATNTATATCTAATTATAGACTAGCTCCTTATAGGGCTTATAGAATAAAATATAAGTAGTATAAAAGATGTCTAGGTAGGGATATAAGGTATTATTTACGTAATACTAAAATAAGCTTAGGGCGTTTATAAGGCTAAATAGTATTACTAAGTACTTAAATAATCTATACTAGGTACGGAATATAGTAGGCTATTTATCTCCTTTAATAATATAGAGGCGGTTAAATATTGTTACAGACGCTTTAAGTACAATATTATAACTACTTAGAGAAGAGTTGGAAGAAGCTAGTTGGTTAATACAGGCACAGTCTAGAATAGAGCCGGTAGAACTATATAATGAGGAATAGTAACCAAGGTTATATAATAAGCTCTATAAGCTCTATAAGATCTATAAGGAACGTCTTATATACCTTACGTACAAGAAGGATTTTATAGGAGTACAGTTGTGTATTTAAGGACCCTTAGTCCCTACCTAGATAGTTCCTTCCTTATAGTAATTTTTAGAATATAATTAGAGTTAATCTATTAGGCAACTACTCCACTAGTTATTATTACGTTGTTAACTTCCTATATTACTTACACACCTAGCCTATTAATAAGTCCACCGTAGTTCTTACTACAAGGCTTCGTTATATAATTACTACCTAGTTATAGTATTAGAAGTCGAATAATATGCTACTTAAAGTAGCTATAACAACGCTATTAACGGCAGCAATGACCTTAGGGTTAGGTAATAACACTAGCATAGCAGATACTAACTTGTAACTAGTTATAATCGGATAGTTATAGGTAATAGTTAATTAGTTAATAGATAATAATAGGGCACTTAAAAATAGGGTTAACGGAATAGAAGTAGCTAAGGTTAAGTTACCTTTAATTAAATAATTCTTAGAAGAGAGATTAAAGCTTAAAGGATTCCTTACGCAAATGCACTTTAAAGTTATATAGGAAGAAGTAAAGTTGGCAATACCTATGGATTAAGTAGTATACGTAGGATTATTCCTAACGGGAAGGGCGCTTAAATGGTTTAAACCCTACCTTACGGAAATATAAGATAATGGTATAACAACTACTAATTAGGAAGTACGATATATATTTATAAGCTAGACTAGATCAGTAGAATAATTAATATAAATATTTAGGGACCTAAAAGCGATAACTATAGCAGAAAGAAAGCTTTAGGACCTAATATAGCGAACCTTAACAATTAAGTATATAACGCAGTTTTAGACATTAGCTATATAAGTTAAATAGAATAATAGGGCACTTATAGCATAGTATAAACAGGGACTTAAGGTAAAAGTCTAAGACGTAATTATTCTAATAGAAGATATGGACACCCTTAGGGAATTAATAGATTAAGCGATTAAGATTAATAATAGGATCTTCTAAAGGGAATAGGCTAAGAGAGGCTAGAATAGAGTTTTATAGTTATATAAGGCGTAAAGTACGTAATAACTAAAGTTAAATTAGAAACTATAGTATAGCGCAGAGCTAATAGACCTAAGTGGTACTTAAAAAACCTATAAGAGATAGGAAAAACAACCGTAGAAACCTAGAAGTTAAGAATTAAGTAATTATAGGACTAAAGAGTATAGGCTAAACTAAAAATCTTAGTAGTAGAAAACGTTTAAGCAGACTCTATAGTAAAAGTAATAGTTTAAAAATAGAGCTTATATAAATTATAGAAAACAGGGTTATTTTACTAGAGACTATAGAAGTGGTTAGAGTTACTATATAGTAAAGGAAACTAGACTAATAGTATATAACACACACGTATAGAGGGATAATAGTATACTGCAAGAAACGAAAGAATATTTAATTAAAAGTTTTGTGTTTTATTATAATAACGCATACTAAATTTATAAAGACGCTAAGTATAGTATAAGCTATTAGTTATAAAAGCTAGAGTTAAAAGGACTTAAAAAAAACCAGAGAGTTAGATAAAGAATAAAATTAACTTTATAAGCTAGATTAAGATGTTACAGTAATATACAGATAAAGATTAGTAATAATAATAATAGAGTTAGAGTACTTATTAATCAATAGTAATAAGGTAGAAAAAGGAATTAACTAGGGGTATCTAAACCTTAATAACGTAATAGAAGTAGAGACCAAAACCGCTATAAAGCAAGGTTTAGTAACGGGTATTATAATACCATTAGATATAATATCCATCGCTTTATAAGATAGAAGGAGTAATATCTATAGGTAATTAAGCAAGTAGACAACTACTAGTGTTAGCTTACCACCTAATAAAAGTAAAAGGCCAAAGGCTTAAAATTCTTAAGATAAGATAAGGTATACTTAGGGATCTATAATAGACGATAACCAATAGAGTAGAGTAACGGCTTAGTTTAGCGATATATAAATAAGCTTAGGATGAAGTTTCCTAAAGGTATAAGATTCTTAAAGTAAAATAAGTAAGATTTAAGACTTTTAAGACAAGATAAAAATACTAGTAAAGCCTAGTTAGACTAAGGCTAGAGTATAGCTTAAGAAAAAAGCGAGCTTAAGATTAAAGAATCTAAGAAACTAAGAATTTGGAGTATAAATAAGAACACCTATAAGTAAGAAGTAAAAGGCTTTACTATAGATTAGAGAATCTATGGTATAAATAGTAGTTAGACTAGAAGATAAATATATAAACTTAAAAGACTTACTAGGGGAACGTAGTGTTTAGCCTAAAGATTAAAAAGTTAATATTATAATTAAGAAGTAAGAGGACTTTAAGGATTTAATTATAAGACGTAAATAACGAGAAACTATAGACGAGTTTAGAGTAAGAATCCTTATATAGTAAGAGCAGAAACTAAATATAAGATTTAGTACACTAGGTCGTATATAAGATAGAGTACTAGTATAAAGAATTACTAATAGGCCAAAAGTAGGTATGCTAAGAGCTAAGTGGCTTACTAAACTAGAAAACGAAGAGGATTTAGGGATTTTAACTAGGTTTAAGGAACGGTATATAAAGGGCTGTTATAACGCAGTAATAAAAAGATACTTCCTTACGGATAGGCTATATACACTCTAATAGCTATACTAAAAGTGGTATAGATAGCGATATAATAATAAGTGGAAAGATTTCTATATATAGTTAGATAAGAAGGTTATCTAGAACCACCTAATTACGGAAAAAGCAATAAATTATATTAAGGGAGCCTTAATTATAATATTAAAGGATCTAAAGCAACGATTAAAGAATTAGAGAAATAGAAAATGTATCTTAGTACTAGCAAATAAAGTTATAATATTTAGATTAATATAATAGAGGTTTAAACTTAAAAATAAAGATAAGTTAAGAGTTAACCTAAAGCACCTAGCGCATTATATATTGGCATAGATTGTATATATAAGATACACAAAAATCCAAAAAAAGAACTGGAAATACTCTGTAAGGATATATTAGGCGCTAGATAAGCGATAGTATAGAAATATTAAGTATATACATAGCTAGTATCTAATAAAAGTTTAGGAGTTAGAAAACTTAATATTTTAACTAAAAAGATTTCTTACAGAAGAATACTTAAATAGATAATAGTAGTAGAAATATTTAGAGAATATATATCTATAGTATATTAAGGATAAAAAGCGAACTAGGTATTAGCTAAAGAGTAAGTTAAGTATATAAAGATCTAGTAGCTAATAGTTAAGAAAAGTAGAGGCCTATAAAACTAGAGGGAGCTAGTAGTAGAGCCTTAGACCCTTAAAGGAATTTAAAAATAATACCTAAATTTATAAGTTAAATAGTAAGATTAATAGTTTAAAGTATTAATAGATAGTAGAGTAATGAGGAACTATATCTTACTAATAGTAGTTAAAAGGATAGGGCTACCGTATAGATAAAAAGAGTACCTATATTTACTAGTTATAATCTTAAAAGATATAATAGCCTATAGAGGAGGTATTATTAATCTTAAAATAGGACCTATTTAGATAACTATTAAAGGGAGATAAATTAAAATGTCTTTTAATATATTACTATTAGGGAATAATAAGGCAGTATTAGAAATGCCTTAGTTATAGAAATATAATCTAAAGATTAATTAGGTTATAGGTTAGGTTAATATTAGAAATACTTAATGCTATAAAATGCGATAATAAGCTAGAATGGTATAGTACTAAGTAGGGGTAACCTATAAAGAAATAGATAAAGGACTAAGTTATATACTAAAGAGATACTATAAGTATAGTAAGAAGCTATGGTTACTAAAAAGTAAAAAGCTATTAAAATATATAGCGTAAGACTATAAAATAGAATTAAAACTAGAAATAAATTTAAGGTTCTTTCCAATCTATAAGCTTACTAAAGAGAAAGAAAAAACACTAAAGGAGTTTATCTAGGAGAACTTATAAAAGGGATATATTAGACTATTATAGTTATTAGCAGATTATCCAGTACTATTTATACTAAAGAAAAACGGGAAACTTAGACTATGCATTAACTATAAATAGTTAAATAGCATTACTAGGAAGGGTAGATATTCTTTACCCTTAATTAGCGAAATTTAAGATAAAATCGGTAATGCGTAAATCTTTATAAAGATAGATCTAAGGTAGGCGTACTATTAGATTAAAATTAAGGAAGGCGATAAATAAAGGGCAGCTTTTAGGTTAAAGGAAGGACTATATAAACTATTAGTTATATAATTTAGGCTTATAAACGTACTAGCAACGTTTTAGAAGCGTATTAATAATATATTAAAAGAATATTTAGATAAATTTGTTATAGTATACCTTAATAATATTATTATCTACTTAATAAGTAAAGAAGAGTATAGAGAACACGTTAAATAGGTTTTAAAGAGACTATAGGAAGAATAGATGCTAGTAGCAATTAAAAAATATAAGTTCTTTACTAAGAAGACAGATTTTATTAAAATTATTATTAAACTAGGCTAACTTAGTATAGATCTAAAGAAGATTAAGGCTATAGTAAATTAGTAAGAACTAGAGAACGTTATATAGTTAAGGTTATTTCTAGGGTTTTGTAATTACTATAGAAGGTTTATAGCTTAATAGTTATAGGATATTAAGCTATTTATAAGGTTAATAAAGAAAGAAGAACCTTAGGTATAGGGAGAAGAGTAAAGAAAACTATTTAAGAAGGTTAAGGAGTTATTTACTTAAAACCTAATCCTTAAAATCTACTAACTAAAGCTAGAGATAGTGGTTAAAATAGATATATTAGACTTTATACTAGGGGTATACTTTCTATAGAAATATAAGGATAGATAGCACCTAGTAGTATACTATAGTTAAAAGATAATACTACCGGAACTAAACTATAACATATATAATAAGGAGTTATTAGGTATAGTTATAGCACTTTAAAAATAAAGAGCATTTTTATAAAGTATAGAGAAGCTATTTATAGTTAAGACGGATTATAAAAACCTAATAGGGTTCCTAATAATAAAAGAACTTAATTAGAGATAAGTTAGATAGGTAGAAATACTTATAGAATACTATTTTAAAATTTAGTATACTAAGGGTATAAATAACGCACGAGCGGATACTTTAAGTAAAAAGGCTAAATTATAAAATAATAAAAAGCTATTAGGGGCTTTACTGCAAAAAGATATAAACGGATTAATTAAATATAATTATCCGAAGATTGTAGTAATAAGAGAAATTAGTTAGACCTATAAATTATTAGAAAGTAATTAGTTATAAAAGATCTAAGATATATAAGTAGAGGATCTAGACTTAGAGTAGTATAAAAACTAAAAAGTAATATATATACTAAGAAACATTATAAAAGAGTTTATTAAGTTATTTTATAAGGGATTAACTTAAGGATATAATAGAGCTATAGGCTTAGTATTAAAACTCTAAGAGGAGTATATTATTAATAGNATNTAGGNNCTAGTANNNNAAGTTANNAANAAATATNTAGATTANTANAGAAATAAACTANNNAGNTATAAGCTATATANAGGGCTATAACCTATTAAAATACTAGAGAGACTATAGGAGGTTATATTATAGGACTTTATTATAAAGTTACTAAAATTAAAAGATTCTATTACTAGATAAGATTATAATATAATTTTAGTAATATAGATAAGCTAATAAAGTAGGGATACTTTATAGTATATACGGAAGAAATCTTAGTAAAAGATATCGCTAGAATCTATGTTAAAGAAGTGTTTATAAAATATAGGGTATTAAGTAAGATTATATTAAACAGAGATCTAAGATTTATAGTAGTATTTTAGGAGGTATTTTTAGCAGAATAAGGAGTTTAAGTAGCAACTTTTACCGTATATTATCCGCAGATAGACGGTTAAATAGAAAGATTAAATTAGACACTAGAGTAGTATTTAAGACACTATATTAATTATATATAGAATAATTGGATATTATTGCTACTAGTTATATAGTTCGCATTTAATGCGATACCTTAAGAAGGAATAGAAACATTACTATTTAAGGCGAATTATGGATATAAGCTAAGAATATTATTATCGCTATAATAAGTAAAGAAAACGAGTAGCATAGCTAAGTAAAGAATAGAGATACTAATAAATCTTTATATAAACCTTACGGAAATAGTAAAGGTAGTATAGTAAAGAATAAAAAAGTACTACGACGCTAAGAGATCTAAGGGACTAGATCTTAAGGAGGGAGATAGAGTATAGCTACTATATAAAAATTTTAAAAGTTAANNACTAAGTAAGAAGTTANACTANNTTAGACTAGGACCTTTTAAAATTATNNAGAGGATTTTACTNGTTATATTTAAGTTAAACCTANTANCTAAAATAAAGATCTACCCTATATAGTATATTATAATACTAGAGCCAGTATATAGGAATATTAAGCTACTAGTTTACAAAGTAAACACGTATAGAAGACAAAAAGAAGACAAATAATAAGTTTTAAAGATCGTTAATTATGAGGATATAGACGATAAAATATAGTATAAAGTAAAGTAAATAAGCTATAATGAGACTACCTAGGAGCTACTAGAGAATTTAAAGAATGCTATAGAAAAGGTATAGGAGTATTAAAAGAAAGAAGGTTAAGTAGTATTAATAAAGAAGGATTGCTAAAGAATAAGTTACCTAAAGGGGACCTAGGAAGAATGATTGCTAAACTACTTAGAGATATTTTCTTTTCTGTTAAAAAAGAATATATTCTTTTATCGCTAAGTTCCTATAAATCTTATTTTATAAGTTTTTACTTCTTAAAACGAACCTTCTTATAAACTTTCTTAAGATAAAGAAGACGAGTATAAGCGTTTTAATAAGCCTTAAGGGCATAACGCTCCTTATTATAGATGCGAGCTAAATAAAGCTTATTATTATACTAGAGTTAATAAATCTTAGCTAGCGCCTTTAATAGTTTACTATTAAGCTTTATAGTAATAAATTAAACATAAAACTCTAAGATAAATTACTTAAGAAACTTAGAGACTGTTAAGAGTAATAGGGTATATATATTTAGCATTAGAAACGGAATAAATATTATAGGGGGATTGTATATTCGCTCGCGTACACTTAGTATAGGAGGACGGTTGTTAGTTAATAGGTAACGTAATCGCAATATAAATTAACCCCTTTTTTGCGTAATGGGAATAGGAAGGCATAATCTTACCTAGTAATAGTATAATAGCTATGGTATAAGACCGACGCTTAGCTAAGATAGAAGGAGATACTTTAGGTATAATAAGTAAGAATATTAACGAAATTAATTAAACGGATATTATACCTCTAGTAAACAACCTAAAGATGCTAGGTATCTTTAAGGACGAAGATAAAGAGGAGGGAGATAGTGTTATAGACGCTTTAAGTATAATATTATAACTACTTAGAGAAGAGTTAGAAGAAGCTAGTTAGTTAATATAGGTACGGTTTAAGATAGAGCTAATAGAACTATATAACGAGGAATAGTAATTGTATAATTACAGCACCTGTTATACCAAACGCGTACTTACGCGTTTGGTGCACTAACTACTTATATGCTAACTAATTAGGGGGGAGGCGCGTTAGTATATAGACTACGTAGTCTACCTCAATAGAATCGACAGTCACTACTATCTAAAAGAGCATACGATACTATATATATTTCGTGCCCCTGGATATAACTTACTTATATTATTAAATTAATACAAACACTAATTAGTAAGCGCGCACAGATTAGCAATCACTTAATACCTCCCCTTAAGCGATATACGACAGCGACCACCCGTTTAAATCCTAGTACGATCTACTGAAAGGTCGGAAGTTAGGGATTACGAACTTATCACTAATTCTATATACTTATTTAAGTCTTAGTACGGTTTACCGGAAGTTTATAAACGCGAATACAGACCTTTACGGAACCTCTTACCCTCCTATAAACCATTACGGACCTACCAATTACCTTTACGGACCGTTATAAGACCTTACGGAAACCCCCTACCCTCTATAAACCACCACGGACCCGTTAATTGCCTTTACGGACCACTACAAGACCTCTTCCACCCGCTACGTACTATACTACACTATATAGTATGGCAGATATCAGTAAGCAAATTAACAAAGGTTAAAGGAAGTGGAGTTAGGAAGTTAACCTCACGTCTACGGACAGCGTTAACGACTATATTAATTTCAAAATCCTTAAATACGGGCACTTTAAGCTCTTAAATAACGATCTATAGGAATAATACAAGGAAGACTTTACGGACTTTATTGAAGCTATCTTTAAGGCTTATAACCTTATAGCCACCTACAACCTACGGACCCTCTTATATTACTAAGGTGTATGGGTTAAGAAGGAGAAACAAGTTACTATTGCATGGTCTTTATATAATACACTATACAAAGAAGACTAAATAGAATGGACTAAAGAGGAAATCCTAGACTAGGTTAAAGCCACTAAAGAACTCTTTACTTCTTCTAAACTTAATAGGATCGCTAGCCTTATACCTAACCCACTTAACTAAATTCGTCCTATAAACTTAAGCAGTTTTGGAATTAATCTTATAGGCCAAAGTACACCTAGTACTTAAGTTATGGACTGTAATACCCCCGTAACCCAAATTACAGACTATAATACCCCTGTAAACCAAAATACGGACTAAAACCCTTCCGTTTAAGTTACAGATCCGTAAACCACCTAAGTAAAGACCTATAGCAAGGAGCTAGCTAACCTGGCTAAGCTCTATACCGACAAATCTAAGTATAGCGGTGAAAATAACAACTTTAACTTTAAACTGACTATCTTTACAGGCCTCTATTAGAAGGCCGATATTCCTAAATAGGAGTTTAGCTAAGCCTACTCTACCATACTGCGCGGCCTAGTACTTGACCACTACTACACTAACCTTAAGAGTAACCCCCTTAGTGTTCCCTTTAATAAGCTATACAAAGCTATATATAACTACTTTAAAGGACCGGAATATAAGCGTAATATCCTTACCTAATGGAATGCAACTAAGTTACGAACCGTAATAGACAAGAACACTAAAAAATCGACTATAGAGTGCCTGCAAATCCTTATTAAAGACCTCCGCCACCTATAGTACGGTTTTAATATTAAGCTTTAAACGGACAACTTTCTGCATAATAAACTTATTACGGCTTGCCAGGAAATAGAACCCTGTAAATACGCCTGTTATAAGCCCGTAGACACTATAGCTGGCCTTATTAACGATTTACGGTCCTCCATTACAACATACGAAGCCTTAAACCCGCTAGGTAGTACTTAAGCCTTCATTACGGACCTATAAAACCCGTAAACTAACTCAGACACCTACTTTACGGACCGCTGCTACCGCTAGCAGTACCCGCACCGACTAAGTCCCACCCATAACCCCCGTAGTAACTCCTATACGAAAATATACCCCCATAGATAAACTAGCTAGAAGTGCTTCGTATACGGCAAAAAAGGATATTGGTCTATAAGGCATACCTAGGAAGAATATAATAAGTCTAAGAAGAGACTTAATAGCTGGATTAACCAGTTTATTTTGGAATATAAAGGAGAGAAAGAAGAGAAGCCTCCTAATAAGTTAATAGAAGCCCTTATAATNGACTTTAANTTANANNCTTAGGAATAGNAGACCTTAGAGACATTNCTAACNNCTTTNNNACCTTTTACGNANNGCTAAGCCTTTAATATTACGACCGTATTAGCCGACCGCTCCTTTATACACTTAATTGCACCTAAAAACCAACCTATAAGCATACCTACTAGACCTATTATAGACGTTACGGACCGCGAATAGGACCTATTTGCATATATCACCATAGAACGCTATACCGCTAAAGAATTCTATGGCGTTATAATTGATATAGGTGCCTCTAAGAAGTCTACTATAGGTTATGGACAATACCTTATATATAAGACCACCATAAATAATAATACGGACATTAATACTATATAAACTGGGGCCATAAACGTCCAATTCGGTATCAGCTTAACCGCATCAATTAGATCAGTTATAGTTAAGACCCCAATTAGCCTAGTTAACTTCTATATAGTAAAAGCGGATACCCCTTTCCTACTCTGCCTTGCGGATATAAACAGGTTATAGGTTTATTATAACAATATTACAGATACCCTAATTGGCCCTATAACTGCCCTAGGAAGTAAGCATATTACCCTACCAATTACACAACGATTCGGACACCCGTTCCTTATATAGGGAGAGACTTTACAGACCTATATTTAAGAATCTTTTAACTATAACCTATACTACCTTACCAGTACTAAAATCCACCGCCTATATTGCCGTTTTGGCTACCTATTAGCTAAAAAGCTATATAGAGTCCTTAAACGCTCTAGATACGACAACGTTAATAAGAAGGCAATCAACTACCTAACGAAATACTGTTCCTTCTGCTAGAAATATAAACGTTCCCTAGGCCAATTTAAGTTTACCCTTTATAAGGATCTTAACTTTAACCACTTAGTATATATAGACATTATATATATTAACGGCAGCCTAGTATTATATATAATTGACGAGGTAACCCGCTATTAAGCCGCCTGTTAGTTATAAAATATATCCACAAAATATACTTAGGATATTTTACGGACCTACTGAATTAATACATACGTTAGACCCCCTAAGTATATTACCCACGATGCCGGTAGGAACTTTATTAGTAAGGAATTTTAACAGTACGCTATGGCCATGGCTATTTTAACAAAAGCCGTTCCAGTTAAGGCGTACTAGTCCGTTAGACTTATTAAGCGAGCTTACTTAGCTTTATAGAGAGCTTATTAGATTATTATAGACGAGTGTAAGGACATCTAAAAGGAACTAGCTTTATAGATAGCCGTAAAAGCTATTAACAACACCGCTAGCCCTAATGGACTAGTACCTACCCTCTTAGTTTACGGAGCCTACCTAAGGATAAGCAACCTAGGCCCTCCGGCCCCGTCTATTACGGAATAAGCAGCTATAATATGGAAGGCAATGGCCGAAATAGTTAAATTACGGGCCAAACAAGCTGTTAATAGCGCCCTATATTACCGCAACGGACCTAACACAACCTTAGTTTATAACCTCCCGCTTAATTCTAAAGTCCTTATATGGCGTAAGAGCGGCAATTAGACTGGACCTTATTGTTTACTAGCTATAAAAGACGAAACGTATCGCGTATAACTTCCTAGCGGACTAACTAGCTTTAGAAGCACGTCCGTAAAACCCTACTTTCGGTCTAAAAACACCTATAACGCCAAACTAGACGAACTAGAAGCACCTGCCGAACTAGACAAACCGGAAGCACCCCTGCCTACTTTAGAAGTCCCCTAGGAACTCACTAAACCTACTAAACCTGCCGTAAAGCGTGGTCGAGGACGCCCCCAAAAGTACCCCATAACTGAGAACCCTATGATAAAGAATTACCTAACCTCCGCAGGAATATCCGTAAGGCAATCTCCGCCTGCGGATATATCAGTTCTAGTATAGGAAACCCCTTTTATGGACTTATAACGCAAAGAGATTAATAAACTACTTAAAAAGGGCGTCTTTGCGGTTATAATAGAGAAAGACGTCCCGCAAGGCGTCCGTATATTTAACTTACGCTTTATTAACGAAATTAAGCACCCTAGTACTAATAAAGCTTTTAAAAAGTTAAGGCTTGTTGTATAAGCCTATAATAACTAAGGAAAGAACTTAGTTCTTATATAATCGCCTATAATTTAACGAGTTAGCTAATGGATTATACTTGCACTTACGCTAGGGCTATAGCAAACTAAACCCGTAGCCCTTTACTTATGGGATATCTCATAGGCCTATATGCAGTCTAATACCTACCTAAGTAGGGACATCTTTATATAACTACCCCTTAAGCTTAACTTAGAACTAGGAACAATTTTATAGGTTATAAAACCCCTTTATAGAGTGCCGGAAGCTAAAAACCACTAGTTTAAAACGTATTACTAGCATTACGTTAGTAAACTTAAAATAGAACAGTTGACCTACGACCCCTACCTCCTATACACCCTATTAAACGGCCTTAGTATTATCGGACTCTAAATAAACGATGCCCTCTTTTTAGCGGACCGAACTTTTGCGGACGCTAAAGAAACTAAACTATAAGAGGTAAAGTTCTTGGTAAAGCTGTAAGAGTAGTTAACTAAGTAAACTCCAATTAAGTTTAATAGAGGCTTAATTATATAAAAGGGCAACCTAATCTAGCTAACTTAGGAACGCCAAGCTTAAAACCTAAGGCTTATTATAGCAAAGCCTACGGACCTTACTAGTTCCCGTAGAGAAACCCGTAAGACCGTAAATATAAAAGACTAATACGTTATACAGCGTGCAAGAGGTGCCTATATTGCCACAGTCTATTAACCCAAATCTGCCTACGATTTATCCTTTACGGCCTAGGTAACAGATCTGTAAGAGGAAAATATTAAGCAGCTTAATAAGCGTATTTAGTAGCAAATTAATAATATAATAAGAGGACTTACTTTTGTACCACTAGACCTAAATTCCCTTAGCGTACTAGTATTTACGGACGCCTCCTTCGCTAATAATAGGGACTTATTATCGCAAATCGGCTTCGTAATTGTACTTACGGACCGTAATTAGGACGTAAATATACTACATTAGTCTTCAATTAAGTGTAAATGAGTAACCCGTAGCATACTAGCTTCTAAGCTATACGCACTAGCTTATAGCTTTAATATAGGAGCCGCAATTAAGTTAATAATCTAGAAGATCCTATAATTGGAGCAATTACCCCTAGTTCTATACACTAATTTAAAGTCCCTCTACGACTGTATAGTTAAACTAGGTACGATATAAGAGAAGAGGCTTATAGTTGACCTAATGTGCTTACGTTAGGCCTACGAACGACGTGAGATTACGGAGGTCAAATGAATTAGTAGCGGAGACAACCCGGCGGACGCTATAACTAAGGTAAAGCCGTATTAAACTCTAAAAACCCTAATTAACATAAATAAGCTCAACCTAAAGGTTATAGAATGGGTGGAACATAACTAGCGGAGCATTTACGGTTCATTTATAGTCCGTCGGAAGGCCATACGGTTTATTTTACGGGCCGTAAGTAGGACTTACGGCCAGCTTAGAGCACCGTTTAGAAGGCAGCCTAGAAGGTACCTTGGGAGGGATTTCCTAAGTATTTCTTTTATATTTTACGGTTCTATTAAAAGTAATTACGGAGGTTATATACAAGTGGGTCTATCTTTAAGTACCGCTAGTATATAATTACAGCACCTGTTATACCAAACGCGTACTTATACATTTAGTGCACTAACCACTTATGTGCTGACTAATTAGGGGGGAGGCGCGTTAGTATATAGACCACGTAGTCTACCTCAATAGAATTAACAGTCACCACCATCTAAAAGAGTATACGATACTATACATATTTCGTGCCCCTGGATATAACTCACTTGTATATTTAAATTGATATAAATAGTAACTAAGGTTATATAATAAGCTCTATAAGCTTTATAAGATCTATAAAAAACGTCTTATATACTTTATATGCCTTACGTACCTTATATATAAGAAGGATTTTATAGGAGTATAGTTGTGTATTTAAGGACCCTTAGTCCCTACCTAGATAGTTCCTTCCTTATAGTAATTCTTAGAATATAATTAGAGTTAATCTATTAGGCAACCACTCCACTAGTTATTATTACGTTGTTAACTTCTTACATTACCTATATACCTAGCCCATTAGTAAGTCTACTATAGTTCTTACTATAAGGCTCCGTTACAAATATAGAGATTATATTAAGCTTTATATAATAGCAGGCCTTACTTAGTTTAGTATCTCTTATATTAATAGGATTAGATATTAGTTTTTAATAGTAACGGTATTAAGGGCTTAGTAGTCTATATAGAAGCGTAAACCGCTATTAGGTTTTTTAATAAAGATTACTAATATAGCTACGGGCAAAGAGCTTGCTCTAATAAATCCTTTACTTAGGTTCTCGGCTAGATACTATTAAATGCTAAGTAGGCTAATAGAAATAATATATATAATACTCTATAAGGAAGAATCTTAGGGGCTTAAGGGCCCCAAGAAGGTATCTACACGATGGCCCGCGCTCTGTCACGTGACACGTCGCTAAGCTTAAAGAGACTGCCTAAGTACCCCCCCTCCCAATAGATACTTTTATAGCACTTAAAGTTTATTTTAGGATATCTTATATAGGGGTCTAAATCTAGGCTACTTTTCTTCTTTAAGTATAATTTTTATAGTTATATAATTAGTATTCTAGTGGCTTATTGGCTTTCTTTTATAAGAATATATCTACGCGTTTATAATACTCTACTAGTACCTTTATAGTAGGGTTAGTATATTTCTTTAGTACTAAGGATTTCTTAATATTGGCTATTATAATAGTAAAGATTATATATTTAGGTCTCTTAGCAAGTTAAGCTAGCGGTATAGCTTTAATTATATAGATATTTAAGGTATTAAGCTTACTTAGGTCGTCTATAGTTTCTTATATAATTTCTTATTTAGCTTTAAGTTTAGCATTAGATTTAGGTTTACGTTCTTTAAATATCCTCTTTATAGCAAAATACTAGTTCTTCTAGTACTTTTATATATTAAGCTTAAGCTTCTACTTAGTTTAGGGCGGTATAGTAGTTAGGATTAGTTTATATAGTTTAGTATAATTTTTAAGTCCCTAGTAGACGTTAGCGGAAGTCTTATAATAGTAGAATTCGGTGAAATTTCTAGGTTAGTAGAATTAAGTAAATTTCTTAGGTATGGGGTAGATAGTTATAGAAATTTTAAACTAGTAAATCTTGGTAAACTTTTTAAATTTTAGTTTAGAGTTTAAGTAGTAAGTTATAAAGCACTTTTATTTATAAGAGGGGGTGGTAAATAGAAGCTTAAGGTTATTTTAATTAATAGTTACTTTATATAGCTTTATCTAGGGTTATTTAAGAATTACTAGGTAACCTAAAGTAGTAATAAAAAGCCTAATTAGTACTTTGTAGTTTAGATATTAGAGTCTTAGGTATATTATATAGATAATTTAGCCTAAAGCCGTGTATTTACTATTAAATCTAAATATATTAATATGCTGGTTAAGGGGGTGTAACGAAGCCTTGTAGTAGGAACTACGGTAAACTTATTAATAGGCTGGGTATATAGGTAAACAAGAAGTTAATAACGTAATAATAACTAGTAGAGTGGTTGCCTAATAGATTAACTCTAATTGTATTCTAAGATTTACTATAAGGAAAGAGAACTATCTAGGTAGGGACTGTAGTCCTTTAAATACATAATACTGCGCCTAAGAAATACTTAAGTACGTAAGGTACGTAAGGTACGTAAGCGGATCCTATAAATCTTATAAATTAATAAATCTCCTCTTGTGACTTATTATATAACTTAGCTACCCCTTATCCTATAGCTTAACTAGTTCCAGTATGGTGGGGTAAAATGGGCCACTACTTAGTGCCTTGGCATTTTCCTGTATATATTGAGTCTTCGGCTTCTCTCCTTCTCTCTATCACGACCTACGGGGAAGACATTCTTTCCTTTTTCTTACTGACTGCTTTCCTACTAATTGATTACGACTGACGACCGACCGACCGACCGACCGACCGACCGACAGACAGACAGACAGCATTGTGACTTCCTATCTAAGAGGGACCGTGTCCACCACCACACTAGTACCTCCCGTACTTCCACTACTAGTCCGTTTATATCTCTCCTTAATAGTGCTACTGCTGCTAATATAAAGTCTATAATACTATCCCCTTCCTCTTTATCTTCGTCCTTAAAGATATCTTATATCTCTAAGTCGTCTATTAAAGGTACAGCATTCCTATCTTTAATTTAATGACCTTTATTATTACTTATTATGCCTAAGGCAACTTTTTCCTCTTTTATAGATCGTTGTAACTGTATAGTGCTTAAAATCCTATCTCTTAGTAAAGTTATGCCTTCTTACTCTTGTTGCGTGGAGAAGAAGTTAGTATACGTTATAATTGCGGCTCCGTCCGGTTGCTAACCTTTTTCCTATACTAAGTATACAAAGTTAAATATAAGGTTGTCCTGCGATATTTAATTTATATTTAACGCTAAGTATACGCGCCTTATTAATCTTTAAAGTCTCTAACTTCCTTATTTAATCTACTACAGGGTCCCGTATTTAATCCGACGCTAAGAAGCTTAAGGCCTCTCTTATTACGGCTCGTAATAAACTTTATTATTCCTTTAAAGAGTCTACTTATCTCCTAGAAGCCTAGTGTTATGCGTTTAAGCTTTATTAGACTATATTTACTTAGTTAGTCCGTCTTAAAAAGGGTTATAAAAAGGTGCGCTCTAAAGAGTACCGCTTAGTTAAGTAAGGTCTCTATAAGCTTAAGGCTAAAGAGGCTAAAAAGGATTTTAATTAAGAAGAGGCGGAAATAGTTTATACGCTAGTAGTGGATCCCTTAAATAATCTAGCTCTTCTATCGCCTTAACAAATCTTTTTATCTTTAACTCCTTTTTAATATTACCTAACCCGTTTTCTTTTAATACTCCTATACCTTTCCTATAGCATTTTTTAAGTTCTATAGTAGTTCCTAGGTAGTCTTATTATAGCCTATTTACTTAACCTTATACTATATTTTATTATTAATGTCCTTATAACTAACGATCTTTAAAACTTACTATTTATCTTCTTTTTATCCTCTATACGTATCTACTTTATAAATTAGTGGCTTAATATTCCTATATATTAGCTTTAGTATTATAATATACTATATAGGGTAGATCTTTATCTTATTTAGTAGGTTTAACTTAAATATAACTGGTGAAATCCTTTATATAATTTTAAAAGGTCCTAGTCTAATATTATCTAATTTCTTACTTAGTCGTCAACTCTTAAAATTTTTGTATAGTAGCTATACTTTATCCCCCTCTTTAAGATCTAGTCCCTTAGATCTCTTAGCGTTATAGTACTTTTTTATTTTTTCTTATACCTTTTTTACTAATTCCATAAGGTTTATATAAAGATTTATTAATATCTTTATTCTTTCTTTAGCTGTGCTACTTATTTTTTTTACTTATTATAGTAATAATGATATTCTTAGTTTATATTTGTAATTTGCCTTAAATAGTAATATATCTATTCCCTTTTATGGTATTATATTATATATAAACTATATAACTGGTAATAACAATACCTAATTATTCTGCGTATAATTAATATAATGTCTTAAATACTGTTTTAGCGTCTAATTTAATCTTTCTATTTGTCCGTCCGTCTGCGGATAATATATAGTAGAAGTTACTAATTTAACTCCTCATTCCGCTAAGAATACCTCCTAGAATATTACTTAGTGCTCTATATCTTATAAATACTTCTTTAATATAGATTTTAGCGATATCTTCCGCTGAGATTTCTTCTATATATGCTATAAAGTAGCCCTATTTAGTTAACTTATTTACTATTACTAGGATTATATTATACTTTTGTCTAGTAATAGGGTTTCTTAACTTTAGCAACTTAATAATAAAGTTCTATAATATAACCTCCTATAGTCTCTCTAGTATTTTAATAAGTTATAGCCCTCTGTATAGCTTATACCTTATTAGTTTATTCCTTAGTAATCTAGATACTCTTTTATTACTTTTTTAGCTATGCCCTAGATTCCGTTAATAATGTATTCTTTCTAAAGTCTTAATACTAAGCCTATTGCTCTATTATATCCTTAAGTTATTCCCTTACAGAAGTCTTTTATAAAATACTCTGCTATACTTTTTAGGATATACTTTGCTTTTTAATTTTTGTATATATCTATCTATAGATCTTCTAGCTATGCTTTTAGAATTCTTTATACCTAAAAGCTCTCTAGTATTTTATAGACTTTTTTTAGTTCTCTATCCTCTTAAGTTGCTGCTATCTTAGGGTAATTGTATTTAATTAATCCATCCTTATCTCTATATAGCATTACTCCTAATAGTTTCTTATTATTTTATAGTTTAGCCTTTCTGCTAAGTACGTCTACTCTTATATTCTTAGTTCCCTTAGTATACTAAATTTTAAAATAGTATTCTATAAGCATCTCTACCTATCCAACTTATTTATAATTAAGTTCTTTTATTATTAGGAACCCTATTAAGTTCTTATAATCTATTTTAACTATAAATAGTTTTTTTATACCTTATAAGAATGCTCTCTATTTCTTTAGTGCTATAACTATACCTAATAACTCCTTATTATAGATGTTATAGTTTAACTCTAGTAGTATTATCTTTTAACTATAATATACTACTAGATGCTATGCGTTCTTATACTTCTATAGTAAATATACTTCTAGTATAAAGTCTAATATATCCGTTTCTATAACTATATCCAGTCCTAGTTAATAGATCTTAAGGATTGGCTTTTAGGTAAATAACTCCTTAAGTTCCTAGAACAGCTTCTTTTACTTATCTCCTTATACCTATAGTTCCTCTTTCTTTATAAGCCTAGTAAACGGTTTAATATTCTTTAACTATTATACTATAAACCTCCTATAGTAGTTATAAACCCCTAAAAATAACCTTAACTATATTACGTTCTCTAGTTCTTACTAACTTACTATAGCTTTAATCTTCTTTAGGTCTATACTAATATAACCTAGTTTAATAATAAATTTAATAAAATTAGTCTTCTGTATAAAGAACTTATATTTCTTAATTACTACTAGCATTTATTCTTCTTATAGTCTCCTTAAGACCTATTTAATATGTTCCCTATATTCTTCCTTAGTTATTAAGTAGATAATAATGTTATTAAGGTATACTATAATAAACTTATTAAGGTGTTTTTCTAATATACTATTAATTCGTTTCTAAAACGTTACTAATATATTTATTAATCCGAACTGTATTACTAATAGTTTATATAGTCCTTCCTTTAATCTAAATGTTGCCTTCTATTTATTGCCTTCCTTAATTCTAATCTAATAGTACGCCTATCTTAGATCTATCTTTATAAAGATTTACATATTACCTATCCAATCTTAGATTTCGCTAATTAAGGGTAAAGGATACCTATCCTTTTAAGTAATGCTATTTAACTGCCTATAGTTAATATATAGCCTAAGTTTTCCGTTCTTTTTTAGTATAAATAATACTAGATAACCTACTAATAACTATAATAGTCTGATATATCCCTTTTATAAGTTTTCCTAAATAAACTCTTTAAGTGCTCTTAACTCCTCTTAAGTAAGCTTATAGGTTAAAAAGAACCTTAGACTTATTTCTAGTTCTAACTCTATCTTATAGTCCTATACTATATAATTTACTAGCTTTTTACTTTCTAGGCTCTATAGCTTCTTGCTATACTTATAGTATCTTTTTAGTACATAACTTAAGCCTTACTTAGTCTCTTTATATATCGCTCTAACTTGGTACTATACTAGTTTAGTTTACTGTTATATTTTACGTTATTAAGTATCCCTAATATTAACCTAGCCTATAATCTAATTAATCTTTAGATTATATTCCTATAATTAAGGCATACCTAATACTGCCTTATCCTATCCTAATAGTAGGATATTAAAAGATATCTTAATTCGTCTTCCTTTAATAGTTATCTAAATAGGTCCTATTTTAAGGTTAATAATCCCTCCTCTATAGGTTATTAGATCTCCCAAAATTATAACTAATAGGTAAAATTGCTCCTTCTATCTATAAGGTAGTTCTATTCTTTTTACTACTACTAATAAGATATAGTTCTGTATTACTTTATTATCTATTAGTACTTTAAACTGTTAATCTTACTAATTAACTTATAAATTTAGGTGTTGTTTTTAAATTTCTTTAAGGGTCTAAGGCTTTATTACTAGCTCCCTTTAGTTTTATAGGCCTCTACTTTTCCTAACTATTAGCTGTTTAATCCTATCGCACTTAGCTTATTTTTTAGCTAATACCTAGTTCGCTTTTTATCCTCTATATACTATAGATATATATTTTTTAGGCATTCCCACTACTATTATCCGTCTAAGTATTCCTCTATAAGAAATCTTTTTAGTTAAAGTATTAAGTCTTCTAACTCCTAAACTTCTACTAGATGCTATCTATATATATATTTAGCATTTCTATATTATTGCTTATCTAGCGCCTAATATATTCTTATAGAGTACTTCTAATTCTTCTCTTTCGGATTTTTATGCATTTTGTATATATTATCTACGTATATAATCTATAATAGTATATAATATGCTAGGTACTCTAGGTTACCTCTTAGCTTATCTTTATCTTTAAGTTTAAACCTTTACCGTATTAATCTAAACGTTATAACCTTATTTATGGGTACTAAGATACGTTTCTTACTTCTTTAATCCTCTAACCGTTTCTCTAGATCCTTTAATATTATAATTAAGGCTCCCTTAATATAAGTTATAGCCTTCTTTATAATTGGGTAGTTTTAAATAACTTGTTTGTTTAACTATATATAAAAATATTCTTACTTATTATTATGTCGTTACCTATACTACTTTTAGTACAGTTACTGGAGTATATACGGCTTGTCCGTAAGAAAGTATCTTCTTATTACTATATTATAATAGCCCTTTATATATTATTCTTTAAATCTAGTTAGGATTTTTAGATCCTCTTTATCTTCTAGTTTAGTAAGCTACTTAGCTCTTAGCGTGCCTGCCCTAGGCTTATTAGTAATTCTTTATATAGGTGCTCTGTCCTTTATATAACCTAGTGTACTAATTTTTTAATCTAGTTTCTATTCTTGCTATGCAAGGATTCTCTATCTAAACTCCTCTATGTTTTCTTTTAGTTTTTGCCTTATAAGTAGATCCTTAAAGTCTTCTTACTTCTTAATCTTAGTTTATTTAATAGTCCTTATTTATATCTAGAAATCTTAGTTCTATAGGATTCTTAATTCTAAGCTTGCTTTTTTCTTAAGCTTTACTCTAACCTTAGTCTAACTAGGCTTTTGCAGTGTTCTTATCTCGTCTTAAGAGTCTTAAATCTTACTTATCTTACTTTAAGAATCTTATGCCTTTAGGAACCTTCGTCCCGAGCTTATTTATATATTACTAAACGAAGCCATTACTCTGCTTTATTAGTTGTCGTCCGTTATAGGTCCTTAAACTTATCTTATTTTATCTTAAGAATCTTAAGCGTCTCTTATCTTGTCTTGAGAATCTTAAGCCTTTAGCCTTTTGCCTTTATTAAATGCCGAAGTAGTTTATTATCCTACTTCTCTTACGTCCTATAAAGCAATAAATATCATATCTAGTGAGGTCTTAATCCCTACTAATATTCCCTATTTTATAGTGGAATTATCCTCTACCTCTTTTGCGATATCTCTAAGGTCTATATACTTGTTATGGTACGTGCCGACTGTCAAGGTACAAGGTATGAGGTGACTGTATATCATTGACAAACGATGTCGTGTGAGGATCTATGTAGGAGGTGAGGCGGTATATATACACGTCGCTCAGAGGTTAGGTCTATGCTCGTGTTATGACAACACTGGGTCATAACAACGTGTTAGGTTAGTGCCGTGACAATACTTCTAGTAAGCTGCTTTTATTGCCTTATCGTTATTAAATATTTCGCCTATATTAAATTCATTATCCTTAATATCCAATTTATAAGATAGTTTGTTAGTTCCTTTAAACTTTAATAATTTTAGCTCCTATAGCCAATAGCTTACGCCGTACTTAGCGTCCTTATAAATTTAGTATACGTTATTATAATAAAACGTAAAACTTCTAATTAAACACTTTTTTATTCCTTATAGTGTACTATTATCCCTCTATACATATATATCTTCTACTAGTCTTATTCCTTTTACTGCGTAATAACTCTAACTACTTTTATAGTCTCTAATAAAATAACCTTATTTTCCGCAATTTATATAAGCCCCTTCTTTAAACTATTTTTCTTACTATAGAGTTTGCCTAAACGTCTTCTGCTACTAAGATCCCTAGTTTAGCCTCTGCTTCTTAATCCTATAATTACTTAATTTTTAACCTCTAGGTTTTTATAGTTGTCTATTCTACCTTTTAGATTCTTTAATACTGCTTAAGTCTATTAGCTCTACACTATACTATACTTTTTAACTTTAACTTTATTGCTGCGTGCTCTGCGCCTTATATAACTATAAAACTCTATCCTAACCCTTTTTAGTCTACTCTTTTTAATAGATCCTATTATTAATCTTAATTAATTAATTAATTAATTCCCTAAGAGTATCTGTATCTTCTATTAGGATAATTATATTCTAAACTTTTACTTTAAGTCCTTACTTATATTATACTATAAGCGCCTTATTATTCCATTTAACTTATATTGCTAATATTTAAAACTATATTATGTACTTAATTACTAAAGTTCTTTATACTAGGTTTTAGAGTTTTTATTCCACCGTAGTAGTTACCTCTAGGTCCTTAAATATCTGCGTTAAGTGTTTTATAAACCTATTCTAACTTAAGAATATATATCGTACCTCCTAGTTAGTAGTTATTATACTATATTCCTATACCTCCGTAAGGTAAGATTTAAACTACTTAAGTGCTCTCCCCGTTAAGAATAATCTTATATAGGCGACTTAGTCTATAGGCGTCCCTAGTTTTACTCCTTCTTACATAACCTTAACGTGAATTTACGTAAGAAATCCTTTAAGTTTTAACTTCTCCCCTAAGAATTGCTTAATTAAGGGTAACTTAACCTTAGCTACTCCGATTCCATTAATTCTTTCTTTAAATATTCTATTATTGTCTATTAATTAATTAACTATTTTCTATAGCTGTCTAACAGTAACTAGCTAAGAGTTAGTATCTACTATACTAGCGTTATTACCTAATCCCAATATAGTTGCTGCCGTTAACGCCGTTATAACTACTACTTTTTATAGTATATTGTTTAACTTTATTAATACTATAACCTTAGTAGTAAATATATAATAAAGCCTTATAGTAGGAACTACGGTAGACTTATTAATAGGCTGGGTATATAGGTAAATAAGAAGTTAATAACGTAATAATAACTAGTAGAGTAGTTACCTAATAGATTAACTCTAATTATATTCTAAGATTCACTATAAGGAAAGAGAACTATCTAGGTAGGGACTGTAGTCCTTTAAATACACAATACTGCGCCTAAGAAATACTTAAGTATATAAGGTACGTAAGGTACGTAAGCGGATCCTATAGATCTTACAGATTAATAGATCTCCTCTCGTGACTTATTATATGACTCGGCTACCCCTTATCCCATAGCTTGACTGGTTTTAGCACCTCCCGTACTTCTACCACTAGTCCGTTTATATCTCTCTTTAGTAGTGCTACTGCTGTCGATATAAGGTCCGTAACAGGGGGGTTAGAGTAAAACTATTATCTTATATAAAGATTATATAAATAAAATCTATACTACTAGCTCCTATATTAATTAGGACTTAAATATTAGCTTATTAATTATTCTGCTAAAGGCTGTAGTTAATAGTTATACTATAGTCCTAAAAGTTAGAGTTTGTAATATCTAAAGCATTTAATAAAATTCTAAGGCAGAGCCGTCCTAAAGAGCAACTTAGCTCCAGGATTTTTCTTTTAGAGGTAATTAGGGCAGAGTTCTTATAGCGTATTAATTATAGCTTTGTCCTTATAAGTAGTATTTACTAAATACTAGGCTAGGGCTAATAGGCGAGGCTTAGTTAAGGAGGTTGGTTACTTATACTAGTTATCTATATATACTTTTAGGGTATTAAAATAGAGTAGTAACTTAATATATAAATATTACTTCCGCACTTAAAATAAAGGCTATATTTAATATGTTATTCTTATTTAATAAATCCTTTTAGGGCGTAAGAGAGGGTTTTAGTGTTAATATTTATAGTATTTAGGTCCTTGTGGGTCCTAAGCGGCTAAAAAGCAGAGTATTAAGGTATATATTTTAGGGTAAGGCGTAGTATATTATTATATAAGCTATAATAACATTAGTGTAGGCAGTAATAGTATTTAGCAATTTAATCCCTACTAGGGATACTTTTAATTTAGGGTTTAAATATTCTATTAGGTGGTTAATTAAGGCAGATTTATTCTATCTAGTCTTTTTAGTATAGTAGTAGAACCTAGTAAAGTGTAATAGGAAGTTCTTAAAATCTTATATTATCTTATTTGGTTTCCTTTATATAATAGCGGTTTAATTAGGATTACTATAAAAGGCTTCTAGTATAGCAACTAGCTCTTTTATAGTATTTAGCCGGGATAGGTATATAGTTTCTACGGCGTCTTCTATTAGATGGCTTGTGGCGTAGCGTAATTAACTATTAGGAGTAGTATAACAATTAATATTACCGTTTAGCTTATTCTTAAGTTAGCTAAAATAAAAAGAAGAAGTGTAGTTTACTCCTTTTACCTAAATAGGTGGGAGGATGAAGAAGATATTTAGTTAACTTTTTTTATAGGGATACTAATCGGCGAATTTAGGGTTAAGAAGCCAGTTTTAAATATATTTCTTTTATCAAATACTTATAAGTTAATACTAGTAGGGATAGGTAGGGGCAATAGTATAGTAGATAGTAAATTATAATAGATATTTTTAATTTCTTTTCTTAAAGATCTAATTATTTCTTAGTATTAGGCTTCTTATTAAGCTAGGACGTCTATAAAGGCCTTCTATAGGCTTTTTATTTATTTAGTAAACATATTATATAAGTTAATTATAGATATAAAAGTTTTTAAATTATTTTTTATACTAAATAGAGCGGAGTAGGGCGGTATAAAGTATAGGTTTAATGTAATATAATATTACGGAGTAAGTATAAGCGGCGATAATATATAGCGGAGTAGATACTATTAAGTTATATATATAAACTATATAATAAAGTTAAAACATTATATAAGAAAAGAAGGTAAGAAAACGGGAAGAGAGGGTATATATTATTAGCTTAGTTGCTTAATTAATATATACACAAAGTAGAATAGGATTTAGATAATGGTCCTAGTAGAACTTAGTGGGATTTAGTAAAACTTAGCGGAATATAGCAGAATATAGCAAATTGCCATTAGATTGCCGCAAATTGCTATTAAATTACCGTCTTATGGTCAGTCTTTAGTTGCTAAGTTAGTAGAAATAGGTAGATATATATAAGGTATTACAGGGGTGTCCTATAATAGGTAATAGCGATTAGGAGCTAATTATAAAAAGGGGGGGTAATATAAGGGATATTATTGCGGTTACCTTAGGTTGCCCTTAAGACAATCCCTAAACGCCCCTTAGATAGCTACTAGTTATATACTAAAGGCACATATCTATAGTATATAGTCCCCTTATAGTTGGCCTTTAATTACTAAGTTAGTAGAAATAGATAAATATATATAAGGTGTTATAGGGGTGTTCCATAATAAATACTTTTTTACCTCCTTTTATATACTATAACTTAAATATAAAAGTTAAAATTTTCTTAATATATATATTATAGTCCTATATTTATAATATTAAAAGATAAGATATTGCGTTAAAATAGGTAAATAGCTACAATATCGTTATTTAATCTAATATATATAGAGGCTAAATATAAAGGTCCCTTATAAAGGAGTTAGGTTTAAATTAATATCGCTATTATATAAAAAGGATTTATTAAAGAAAGAGGTTTAAAATTCCCTGGCGTTATATAAGGTCTCTTCTTAAGGTCCTTTAGATTATATATTATACGCTAGTTAGAATAGGTAGATATAGGTAGGCTAGTATAACGGGACTAGCCTAGTTATAGTAGGAATGTCTTAGTAAAACACTCGACAGATAAATTCCGACGCTTTAACTAAATTCTACCGAATTTTACTAGCTTAATTAACTTCTGCTAAATTCTACTAAATTAATTAAATTCTACCGAAGTCCGTCGAAGACTGCGTGCGTATATGCGCACGCATCGACCACTAAACCCCTAACTATTTAATGATATAATTCTCTTATTATTCCTTTCTCTTCTTTATGCAATGTCTTATTCTCTATAAGAGCTATGCCTATAAATTTGGATAGAATTTATATTATTCCTTTAAATCTGCCCTAAAGCCTCTTCGCGCCCTTATATTACGTTGCGTTAATACTAATACCCTTAAAATAGCAAATGAACTCAAATCCGCCACGTTAACTCTTATAGCCCTAGTTAGGGAATAAATAACTATAATGCAACAGTCCTTTATAGATGCCTTAGCCTAGCAATAAACTATACTAGAAGCTCAGCATTAGTAATTAATTAAAGTAATATATAAAGAACTCCACAACGCTAAAGTACTCGCGTTAGAGACCCTAATAGCAATACCTATAAATAAAATTAAAATAACTGTATGTAAACCTAACCCATTAAATATAAACCCTAAACTAGTAATAGTAGCTTAACCTATACCTGTAACGAACCTAATACCTCCTATAAAATCTAAAAAGCTTCCTAACCCTTTAATATTCGATAAAAATTAAAATAACCCACGTCCCTTTATAACTAAGCTCCGTCTTAAACTTTTAATAAACTATAACTAATACCCTATTAAAGCTAGCAAGATTAGCGATTGAATATCTTATTTAAGTAAAGATGCTATATAAACTATAGACCCATTCTTCTATAACGGCGCCTTTATTAATTTTAAAAATTTTATCTCTCTATTAGAACGAACGTATAATAACACTAGCTATAAATATACAGCTATTACTAAACTTAAAAACCTATAATAACGGAACCGAGACTTTACTAGCTTCTTTTTAGAATTTTTAGGCCTTATTAGTAAACTAGATTAGAATAAAGCCGCTAAAGTTACTACTCTCCGTTAAGCTATTTTAGATAAAATTAGAGTATAGTTAATAGGCAGAGAACCGCTAAAGGATTTACCTAAATTTGCTATAATATATTAACAAATTAATAAGGACCTTTAATATAATAAATAGACTTATTCCCTAAAGCTAACTATACCTTGCGTTTAAAACTTTATAAAACTAGTATATACCCTAAAGCGCAATCCGTTTCTAAGACCTAAAAGCCTTATATATAACCCTATAGACCTTAATGCTACTATATAATTACAGCACCTGTTATACCAAACGCGTGCTTACGCGTTCGGTACACCAGGTACGCGTTTACGCGTTCAGTGCACCAACCACTCGCTTACGCGCCTGGTGCACTTATGAAGCACTGACTAATTAGGGGGGAGGTGCATCAGTATATAGACCACGTAGTCTGCTTTATATAATTAACAGTCACCATCATCCAAAAGAGCATACGATACTACACGTATTTCGTGCCCCTGGATCTGACTCATTTATACTATTAAGTTAGTATAAACACTAATTAGTAAGCGCACACAGATCAGCAATCACTTGATACCTCCCCCCGAGCGATATATACGACAGCAACTACCCGTTTAGACTCCTAGTACGACCTGCTAGAAGGTTAGAAGTTAGGGATTACGGACTTATCTCTAACTCTGTATACTTATTTAAGTCTTAGTACGGTTTACTGGAAGTTATAGACGCGAATACAGACCTATACGGAACCCTTATCCTTAACCCCCTTAAACCTTAAACCTCTTCAGACCTTTTGCGGAAACCCCCTACCCTCCTATAAACCATTATGGACCCGTTAATTAATTTTACGGACCATTATAAGACCTCCCCCACCCGTTATAAGCTGCTACCACCCGCTATGCACCACACTACACTATAGTATGGCAGACATTAGCAAGCAAGTCAGTAAAGGTTAAAAGAAGTAGAGATAAGGAGTCGACGTTACGTCTACAAACAACATTAATAACTACATTAGTTTTAAAATCCTTAAATATAAACACTTTAAGCTTATAAATAATAACCTATAGGAGCAATACTAGGAAGACTTTACGGACTTTACGGAAGCTATTCTTAAGGCCTACAACCCTATTACTATCTGTAAACTATAAACCCTTTTATATAACTAAGGTATATAGGTTAAAAGGAATAAATAAGTTACTATTATACAGTCTTTATATAATATAATATACGAGAAGGACCAAACGGAATAGACTAAAAAGGAAATTTTAGACCAGTTCCAAGAAACTAAGGAACTCTTTACTTCTTCCAAACTTAATATAATCGCTAGCCTTATACCTAACCCACTTAACCAAATTCGTCCCATAAACCTAAGCGGCTTTAGACTTAACCTTATTGGCCAAAATATACCCTACTCTCAAGTTACGGATTATAACACCCCTATAAACTAAAATACGGACCAAATTACCCCCGTTATTTAAGTTATAGATCCGCAAGCCATATATCCGCAAGCCATAGATCCGTAAGTTACAGATCCGCAACCTACCTAAGTAAAGACCTACGGCAAGGAGCTAGCTAACCTAGCCAAGCTCTATACCGACGAATTCAAGTACAGCGGTAAAAATAATAACTTTAACTTTAAACTTACTATCTTTACGGACCTCTATTGGAAGGCTAATATTCCTAAATAGGAATTCAGCCAAGCCTACTCCACTATACTGCGCGGCCTAGCACTTAACCACTACTATACTAACCTTAAGAGCAACCCCCTTAGTATTCCCTTTAATAAGCTATATAAAGCTACGCGTAACTACTTTAAAGGACCGGAATATAAGCGTAATATTCTTACCTAATAGAATGCGACTAAGCTACGGACCGTAATTAACAAGAATACTAAAAAATTAACTATAGAGTGCCTGTAAATTCTTATTAAAGACCTTCGGTACCTATAGCACGGCCTTAACACCAAGCTTTAAACAGACGACTTCCTGCATAATAAACTTATTACAGCCTGCTAGAAAGTAGAGCCCTATAAGTACGCCTACTACAAGCCTATAGATACCTTAGCTGGCCTCATTAATAACCTATGCTCCTCTATTGTAACGTATAAAGTCTCAAACCCATTAAGCAGCACTTAAGCCTTTATTACGGATATTCAATATCCGCAAACAGACTTAGACGTCTACTTTACGGACCGCCACTACCGCTAGCAGCACCTATACTAACCAAGTCCCACCTGTAACCCCTGTAGCAACCCCTGTATAAAAACATACCCCCGTAAACAAACCAGCTAGAAGTGCTTTATATGCGGTAAAGAAGGATATTAGTCTATAAGGTATACCTAAGAAGAACGTAACAAGTCTAAGAAGAGACTTAATAGCCATATTAACTAGTTTATTTTAGAATATAAAGGAGAGGAAGTAGAAGAGCCCCCTAATAAGTCAATAGAAGCCCTTATAATTAACTTTAACTTAAACGCTTAGGAATAAGAGACCTTAGAGACATTCCTAACCACTTTTAGACCTTTTACGGACAGCCAAGCCTTCAATATTATAACCGTATTAGCCGACCGTTCCTTTATACACTTAGTTGCGCCTAAAAACCATTCCGTAAGTACCCCCGTTACGGATATTATAGATTATAAGCAGGACCTATTTGCATATATCACTACAGAACGCTATACCCCCAAGAAATTCTACGGTGTTATAATCGACACAGGTGCCTCTAAAAAGTCTACTATAGGCTACGGATAATACCTCGTATACAGGACCACCACAAATAACAATATAGACATTGATATTACGCAAACTAGGGCTATAAACGTCCAATTCGGCATCGGCTTAACCGCATTAATTAAATTAGTTAAAGTTAAGACTCCAATTAGCCTAGTTAACTTCCACGTAGTAAAAGCGGACACCCCCTTCCTACTCTATCTTACAGATATAGACAGGTTATAGGTATACTACAATAATATTACGGACACCCTAATTGGCCCCACAACTGCCCCAGGAAGCAAGCATATTACCCTACTAATTATATAACAATTTAGACACCCGTTCCTTATATAGGGAGAGACTTTACGGACCTATATTTAGAAATCTTTCGACTATAACCCGTGCTACCTTACTAGTACTAAGATCTACCGCCTATACCGCCGTTTCGGCCACCTATTAGCCGAAAAGCTATATAGAGTCCTTAAACGCTTTAGACATAACAACGTTAATAGGAAGGCAATTAACCACCTAACCAAATACTGCTCCTTCTACTAGAAATACGGACGTTCCCTAGGCTAATTTAAGTTCACCCTTTATAAGGACCTTAACTTTAACCACTTAGTATACGTAGACATTATATACATTAACGGCAGTTTATGTCACGGGACACCCCCGTAACACCTTGCATACGTCCACCTGTTTCTACCAATTTAGCAATTAGAGACTAACCGCGAAATGGCAATCTAACGGCAATCTAATAGCAATCTAATGGCAATCTACGGCATTCTGCTATATTCTGCCAAGTTTTACTAAATTCTGCGAAGTTCTGCCAGGACTATAACCTAAACCCTATTCTACCTATGCACGTATTAACTAAGTAACTAAGTTAACAATATATGCCCTTTCTTCCCGTTTCCCTACCTTCTTTCCTTACATAACGTCTTAACTTTATTACGCAGTTTATATATATAGCTTAATAATACCTACTTCGCTATATATTATTACCGCTTATGCTTACTCCGTAATACTACATTGCGTTAAAAACTCATACTACCCTCCAAAAATGCAGAACGACCCTAAAGCCCCTATAATAGCCGACGCTATTATAGCCGCACTCTAAGAATAATTAGTAGGTATATAGAAGTCCTTCACAGACGCCCTTATATAGCACTAAGCTACTTTAACTTAACAGTAAGCCGAATAAGAAGCATAACAATAATAATTAATTAAAGCACTTTAAGAAGAAGTCCGCATCCTTAAGATGCTTATATTAAGGCCCTAAGACTAAACGCTATCTCCAGAGATAAACACGCGGAATGCAAGCCCTAAATTAATAGTAGTTACTTACCCTATAGAGCCGACTACCGCACCAAAACGATCCAAGAAACTACTAGACCCCCCAGTATTTACCAGTAAACAATAAAAGCTTCGGTTATTCTTAAGCCAGCTTAAGAATAAGCTAACCAGTAATGCTAACCGCTACCTAACTAAAGCTAACCGACTCTATTACGCCCTAAGTTAACTAGGAGGAGACGCAGCTAACCTTATTAAACCTCTTTAACTAAACTTAGTATAAAGCCTAGTCACACTTCTTAAAGCTATATACGGTAACCCAAACCGCTAAGTTACTGCTTAAAGAAAGATAAACTAAATAACTTAAGAAAAGAAAAGTTTCCCAGTATACTTCTCCGAATTTAACCGCTATATAAAGGAAATAGGCTAGAATAACTCCGCACTAATTAACAGCCTCATTAAATCCCTAAGCCCTAAACTAAAAACCTCCCTAATAGGCGTAGACCTCCCAGAAACTCTTAACGCCTATATAAACGTTATTAACAAATAGTATAACGATATACTACGCCTTACACTAAAGCCCGTTTATCGGTACAACACAATAACCCCGTAAACGCCTACTAAGTCATTATCTTAACCTAAGCACCCCGACGCTATAGATATTAACACTAGGAACCTAGGATATACCCTATTAGGGTCCTCTAAATAAGAACGACGTATTAAGCTAGGCCTCTACTTTAAATATAGAAGCGGCTCCTACCTCTTAAACCACTACTCCGTCCCTATACCCCAAAACGATTTATAAACAGCTAGCACTAGCAGCCGTTCACCACATTAATCTTCCGGTTACTGTCCCTGATCTTTATTTAGTTCTAGCCCTACATCTAGTAAGCACCACTTATAAGGACAAAGCTCTAACCAATGTCCTATAAGAACCCCGCCCCAATCGCCTCTAAAAAGAAGGTTTTAGAGCTAAGTCGCTCTCCGGGACAGCTCTACCACAGAATCTCGTTAAACGCATTTAACGTTACAAACTCCGACTCTTAGGACCATAGCATAACTATTAACTGCCGCCTTTAGCAGAATAGTTAAAAGGCTAACGTTTAAATCCTAATTAATATAGGAGCTAGCGGCATAGGATTTATTAATAGGATCTTTATATAAGATAATAGTTTTACCTTAACCCCCCTTAACCGGCATATTAATATATTTGGATTTAATAGCAAATATACTATCTTAGGCCGTATTACCCATATAGTAGCCCTAAGACTCTAATACCTAAACTACAAAGAACTAATTAAGCTTTTTATTACTACCCTAGGTTACCTAGTAATCCTTAGACAACCCTAGATAAAGCTATATAAGGTAACTATTAATTAAGATAACCTTAAGCTTCTATTTACCGCCTCCCGTTATAAGCAGAAGTGTTATATAACGCACCGCCTTAACCCCAAACTAAAATTTAGGAAATCCGCTAAGATCCACTAGCCTAAGATTTCCACTAATGTCCACCCCACGCCTAAGGAATCTACCAGATTCTACTAACCTGGGAATTCCACCGAACTCCACGAATTGGCCCTAAGCACTGCACCGCCCTAAGCTAAGTAAAAGCTTAAGCTCTATACACGAAAATACTAGAAGGACTAGTATTCCACTATAAAAAGGATTCTTAAAGAACCTAAACCCGAATCTAATACTAACTCTATACCTAATACCGAACCTAAACTTAAATAAGAAACTATGGACAATCTAAGCGAGCTCGGCACCCTAGATATCCGCATAATTAGAGCTACCCCGCTAGCGCAACTTGCTAAGAAACCCGAATATACAATCTTTGTTGTCACTATAGCTGATATTAAGAAGGCCTTAGCACCGAAGAAGCACACCGACCCTGCTATAAAGGTACTAGTAGAGTACTATAACCGCCTAGAGGCATTTTTATAGAAGGAAGCCGATAAGCTACCGGAACACCGATTATACGACTATAAGATTGTACTTAAAGAAGGAAAGCAGCCTAGATTTGGACCCTTATACGGGATGTCCTAAAATGAACTCTAAGTACTACGAAAGTATTTAGATAAGAACCTAAGTAAAGGATTTATTAGAGCAAGCTTATTGCCTATAGCCGCACTAGTGATCTTCGTTAAGAAACCCGGCGGCGGTTTATGCTTCTATATAGACTACCAAGCTCTTAACGCCGTCACTATTAAGAACTAATATCCGATCCCGTTAATATAGGAGACACTAAACCGACTAAGTAAGGCTCGCTACTATACGAAGCTTGATATTATCTCTGTATTTAACCGCCTCCGTATAGCAAAAGGAGATAAATGGCTTATTGCATTTTGTACTCGGTATAGACTATTTAAATACTTAGTAACGCCATTCGGCCTCGCAAACGCTCCGAGCTTGTTTTAATATTATATAAATAATACCCTACGCCCCTACCTAGACATCTTCTATACTGCTTATATTAACAATATTTTAATATATAGTAATAACCTAATCGAATATCGGAAATACGTTAACCTTGTCCTATAAGCCCTGCATAGAGCTAGTTTATAATTAGATGTAGATAAATGCGAGTTCTATAAAACGGAAGTCTTATACCTTAGACTCCTTATTTCTATAAATGGTATATAAATAGACCTAAAGAAAGTTAAAGCAATCGTAAACTGGCAAAAACCC
The DNA here is from genome assembly GCF_001692895.1 of Cenococcum geophilum 1.58. Taxonomy (NCBI): domain Eukaryota; kingdom Fungi; phylum Ascomycota; class Dothideomycetes; order Gloniales; family Gloniaceae; genus Cenococcum; species Cenococcum geophilum. The sequence goes on from NW_027137560.1 coordinate 5,621,277, forward strand.
GAGAACGTTAAGGACGTAAGAGCCTTTATAGGATTTACTAATTTCTACCAACGGTTTATTAATAACTTCTCTGCCCTAGTTTTACCCCTTATAGCTCTAACCCGAAAGGATAAAGTCTTTATCTTTAATAAGGAATGCAAGAAGATCTTTGCCTATTTAAAGGTCATGTTTACTATTGCGCCCGTGCTTTAATACTTTAACCTAAACCGAATAAGTGTTATAGAAGCCGACTTATCTAACTATGTCACTAGAGGTATCCTGTCTTAATATAATAAGGATGGAGTATTATACCCTATAGCATACTTCTTAAAACAACTAAGCCTAGCCGAATATAACTACAAGATCTACAATAAGGAATTGTTAGCCATTATTAGATATTTCAAATAATAGCGACCTAAATTAGAAGGTGCTGGATTTCTAATTAAGGTCCTTAGCGACTATAAGAACCTGTAGTACTTTATAACTACAAAACAGCTAAGTCATTATTAGGCCCGCTAGTTAGAATATCTATCTTATTTCTAATTCTTAATTATATACCGCCTAGGCGTCTAAGGCTAGAAGCCTAATGCTCTAACCTAACGCTCGCAAGACGCGCCAGCTTTAGAAGAAGCGCGCTCTTACCGAAATTAGACCCTACTTCGCCCTAAACTATTTAACCCTCCTACTAAAGATCTTATGGTATACGTCCTTAAAATAACTAATTAATTAATTGAATAGATTATAGTTAACAAATACCCAAATAACGAGTTTATTTAAGAGACGCTTAAGCTAATGCAAGATAGCATCAGACGCTCTAAAAAGATTTCTCTAAGTAAATATAAAGCCTGCGGAAACCGCTTATATTACTAGAACCGTCTAGTTATCCCTAATTACAATAAGCTTAAGCTTAAACTCCTTAAACATATACACAATCTACCTGTTGCCGGCTACCCGGGCTAAGGAAAGACCCTAGAACTACTTTAATAGGAGTATTATTAGCCAAATATGCACAATATAACACAAAGGTACGTCTCTAGCTGCTACACCTGCCGACGAGCTAAAGCCTCGCATAAGACGTATAACGGTCTTTTAAAGCCACTGCCTGTTCCAGACTGAAGATAGAGGGATATCTTAATCGACTTTGTTATTAACCTTCCTGAGAGTAGAGGCTGTATAAACATTATAGTAGTTATAGACTAACTATCTAAAATAAGACACTTGATCGCCTGCCCCGATATATTAACGCCTGCCGTTGCTTAACTATTCCTAGATTACGTATGAAAACTCCACGGACTCCCTAAAACGATTATCTCTAATAGAGGCAGCCAGTTTATCTTAGCATTTTAGAAAAAACTAACTACTTGACTCCGCATTAAAGCACTATTATCTATCGCGTATTACCTAGAAACGGATGGCTAAATAGAACGCGTAAATGCTATAATAGAATAGTATATTCGGATATACACGTTATATTTACAGGATAACTGGATTAACTAGCTCGTATTTGCTGAGTTTACTATAAATAACTCCGTCTTAGAAACTATAAAAGTCTCCCTATTCCTGGCTAATTACGGCCAGCACCCATAAATAGGTTTTAAACCCTTCAGTAATGTTCCTTACCCCGCTTATTATGCCTTATAAGTCGCAGAAGTAAATAAATTCGTAAAGAAGATAGAGGAACTATAATAGTTCTTTACCAATAAGATAACATAGGCTTAATCTGTCTATAAAGCCGCAGCGAATAAGAAATAAACCCTAGCACCGGCCTACTAAATTGGTAATTTCGTCTAGCTAGATATAAGAAATCTAAACATAAAACGACCTACTAAGAAACTTAATTAGAAGAACGCTGGCCCTTATAAGGTTAAAAAGGTTATCTCTCCTTATGCCTACCGATTAAAGCTCCCTAATACGGTTAAAATCCACCCCGTATTCCATACGTTAGTCCTCCGCCCTACTACCCCTATATTAGACGCCCTGCCTAAATAGATATAAGACCCTCCCCTACTAGTTAAAGTGGATGGTGAGAATAAGTACTTTATTAAAAGAATTAATAATATTAAGTACGATAAACGGAAACACTAATATATATATCTTACGAAATAGAGAGGCTTTACTAAGTCCTTATGGGAACCCGTTAACTCTATAGGACTTATATAAGCCGTAAAAGACTTTTACAAACTCTACCTAGAATTACTACAGCCCCATCTCGCAGAAGCTTAAGTTTAAAGGGGGGGTACTGTTATAGGACACCTCCGTAACACCTTGTATACGTCTACCTATTTCCACCGACTTAGCAATTAGAGACTAACCGCGAAATGGCAATCTAACGGCAATCTAATGGCAATCTAACGGCAATCTACGGCATTCTGCTATATTCTGCCAAGTTTTACTAAATTCTGCTAAGTTCTGCCAGGACTATAACCTAAACCCTATTCTGCCTATGTATGTGTTAACTAAGCAACTAAGTTAACAATATATGCCCTTTCTTCCCGTTTCCCTACCTTCTTTCCTTACGCAACGTCTTAACTTCATTACGCAGTTTATATACATAGCTTAATAATACCTACTTCGCTATATATTATCACCGCTTATGCTTACTCCGTGACAGTTTAGTATTATATATAATTAATAAGGCAACCCACTATTAAGCCACCCGTTAGTTATAAAATATATCTATAAAATACACTTAGGATATTTTACGGACCTGCTAAATTAACATATACGTTAGACCTCCGTAGTATATCACCTACGACACTAGTAGGAACTTTATCAGTAAGGAATTCTAGCAGTATACTACGGCTATAGCTATATTAACAAAAGCCGTTCCAGTTAAGGCGTACTAGTCTATTAGGCTTATTAAGCGAGCTTACCTAGCCTTATAGAGAGCTTACTAGATTATTATAGACGAGTATAAGGATATCTAAAAGGAACTAGCTTTACAAATAGCCGTAAAAGCTATTAACGACACCGCTAGCCCTAACGGACTAGTACCCACCCTCTTAGTTTATGGAGCCTACCCAAAAATAAGCAACCTAGGCCCTCCTACCCCATCTATTACGGAACGAGCAGCTATAATACAGAAGGTAATAACTAAAATAGTTAAGCTACGGGCCAAGCAAGCTATTAATAATGCCCTATACTACCGTAACGGACCTAACACAACCCTAGTATACGACCTCCTGCTTAACTCTAAAGTCCTTATATAGCGTAAAAGCGGCAGTTAGAATAGACCTTATCGCCTACTAGCTATAGAAAACGAGACGTGCTATATATAGCTTCCTAGTAGGCTAACCAGCTTTAGAAGCACGTCCGTAAAACCCTACTTTCGGCCCAAAAATACCTATAACGTCAAACCAGACGAACTAGAAGCACCTGTTAAACTAAATAAACTAAAAGCACCCGCTAAATTAGACGAACTAGAAGCACCCTTGCCTACCCTAGAAGTCCCCTAGAAACCCACTGAACCTACTAAACCTACCGTAAAGCGTAGTCGAGGACGCCCCTAAAAGCACCCTATAACTAAGAATACCATAACAAAAAATTACCTAACCTCTACAGGAATATCCGCAAGGCAATCTCTGCCTATGGATATATTAGTTCTAGTATAGGAAACCCCATTTACGGACTTATAACATAAAGAGATCAACGGACTACTTAAAAAGGGTGTCTTTATAGTTATAATAGAGAAAGACGTCCCGTAAGGCGTCCATATATTTAACTTATACTTTATTAATAAGATTAAGCACCCTAGTACTAACAAAGCCTTTAAGAAATTAAGGCTTGTTGTATAAGCTTATAACGATAAGGAAAAGGACTTAGTTCTTACATAATCGCCTACAATTTAACAAGTCAGCCAACGGATTATACTCGCACTTACGCCTAGACTACAACAAACCAAATCTGTAGCCCTTTACTTACAGGATATCTCACAAGCCTATATGCAGTCTAATACCTACCTAAGTAGGGATATCTTTATACGACCACCCTATAAGCTTAACTTATAACTAGAAACAATTTTATAGGTTATAAAACCTCTTTACGGAGTACTAGAAGCCGGAAACCATTAGTTTAAGACATACTACTAGCACCACATTAGTAAGCTCAAAATGGAACAGTTAACCTACAACCCCTACCTCCTATACAGCCCATCAAACGGCCTTAGTATTGTTAGACTTTAAATAGATAATACCTTCTTCTTAGCAAACCGGATATTTACGGACGCTAAAGAGACTAAACTATAAGAAGCTAAGTTCCTAGCAAAGCTATAAGAGTAGTTAACTAAGCAAACTCTAATTAAGTTTAATAGAGGCTTAATTATATAAAAGGGTAACTTAATCTAGCTAACCTAGGAACGCTAAGCTTAAAACCTAAAGCTTATTATAGTAAAGCCTATGGACCTTACTAGTTCCTATAGAGAGACCTATAAGACCATAAATACAAAGGACTAATACGCTGCATAGCGTGCAAGAGGCGCCTATATTGCTATAGTCTGCCAACCTAAATCTGCCTACGACTTATCCTTTATAGCCCAGGTAGTAGATCCGTAAGAAGAAAATATTAAGCAGCTTAATAAGCGTATTTAGTAGCAAATTAATAATATAGCAAGGGGACTTACTTTTATACCACTAGACCTAAGTTCCCTTAGCTTACTAGTATTTATAGACGCCTCCTTTACTAATAATAAAGACCTATTATTATAAATTAGCTTTATAATTATACTTACGGACCACAATTAGGACGCAAATATACTATACTAGTCTTTAATTAAGTGTAAATAAGTAACCCGTAATATACTAGCTTCTAAACTATATATACTAGTTTATGGATTTAATATAGCAGCCGCAATTAAATTAACGGTCTAGAAGATTCTATAACTAGAGTAGTTACTCCTAGTTTTATACACTAATTTAAAGTCCCTTTACAACTACCTAGTTAAACTAGGTACGATATAAGAGAAGAGGCTTATGGTCGACCTAATATACTTATATTAAGCCTATAAATAATGTAAGATTATAGAGGTTAAATAGATCAGCAGCGGAGATAACCTAGCGGACGCTATAACTAAGGCAAAGCCGTATTAAGCCCTTAAAACCCTAATTAATACAAATAAGCTTAACCTAAAAGTTATAAAATAGGTAGAACGAGACTAACGGAGCACCTATGGTATATCTACGGCCCGTTAGAAGGCTGTACGGCTCGTTATATAGTATAGGTAGAAAACGGTGGAAAGCTATAGTGGAACTTAGTGGATTTACGTAACCTGCCGAATTTTATAGGGTAGTTAAATTAACTAATTACGATTTTCCATCCCCGGGATAGAAAATCGCCATTAGTTCGCTTAGCACTAGCGCCTTAGCAGCCCTTAAAATCTAACTTATGGCTCATCTACTACCCGTCAAAAGGCCGTACGGTTTATTTTACGGACCGTAAGTAGAACTTACGGCCAGCTTAGGGCACCGTTTAGAAGGCAGCCTAGGCGGCACCTTAGGGAGATTTCCTATGTATTTTCCTTTATATTCTATGGTTTTATTAAAGCAATTACGGAGGCTATACATAGGTGGTTTCATTTTTCAAGTACTGCCAGTGTATAATTACAGCACCTGTTATACTAAACGCGTGCTTACGCGTTCGGTACACTAGGTACGCGTTTACGCGTTCAGTGCACTAACCACTCGCTTACGCGCCTGGTGCACTTATAAAGCACTAACTAATTAGGGGGGAGGTGCATCAGTATATAGACCACGTAGTCTGCTTTATATAATTAACAGTCACCATCATCCAAAAGAGCATACGATACTACACGTATTTCGTGCCCCTGGATCTAACTCACTCGTACTATTAAGTTAGTACGAACAGCTACCTAATCCTATATACCCTTAGAAACTAATAAATAAAGAACTTAAGCCGCAAATAGAAAATGCTTTAGATGCGGTAGAAAGGGATATATTTAAAGGAATTGCCAAACATATCCTTTTAAAAAGGTCTACTATAGTTCTTCTTAGTCCTTAAATTATACTTATTTTATAAATTATACTTAGTCGCTATAAAGCATCTTACCTTTAGTTAATTTGGAAAACAAATTATTCTAGGGCTAAGTTACGCCTTAAAATAAGAAGTAGAAGAGCATAAGTATCTAGGCTCTTCTAGCGCTAATATATAACACGACTCCCTTAATATACTTAGCGAAATTTAAATATTTAGAAAATAAAAGGAAGTATAAATCCTTATAGATAGCAGAGCTACTAGTATAGGCTTTATTAATATAAACTACACAAAAACTTAACGCCTAAATTTAAAGAAACTTAATAAGCCCTAAGGCCTATAAGGCTTTAATAGTAAGCCTTTAATATATAGCGAACTAACGTACTACACTTTTATAAAGATGCGGATAGGCGAATACCTTAAATATGTTTCCCTATTTATAATACCCTTAAAGTATTATAAAGTAATACTTAAATATAGATAGCTAAAACAACACAACCCTTTAATTAGCTGGGTTAAAGAAATACTAAAATTTCGTATAACCTACTACTAAAGTTATTACTTAAAATACCACTTACCCTATAAATATATATATAACTATTTAAATTTAATATAATATAAATTGCCCTTACTATAAACCTTAAACTAATATAATAAAGTTATAACTGCCAATTATAGTAAAAAATGCGAAAATAATATATTAAAACCCTTTAAATTTTTATATAGTATAAGCTATACCCTTTTATTTATTAGTAAGAAAACAAGACTATAAGATCTTTACTATAATACTAAAAGATATTAAAAAGGTGTTAAAACCAAAGTAATATATTAACCCCTAACCTCTTATACCTAAAGAATATTATAATCTAATTAATACGTTTAAGAAACAATTCGTAAACTAATTACCCCTATATTAAGATAAGTATAATTTTAAAATAGAACTTAAACCTAGTATAATGCTAAAGTTCGGCCCGTTATATAGTATATTATAAGAAGAGCTGCTTATAATATAATAATACCTTAAAGAGCACCTAGAGAAAGGATTTATTCGCTCTAGTTAATTATTATTCGCCTTACTTATACTATTTATTAAGAAATCTAGAGAAGGCTTAAGGTTCTATATTATTTATTAAGCCCTAAATATAATTATAATTTAAAACTAATATCTAATTCCTCTACTTTAAGAAATACTTAACTGCTTAGTAAAAGCACGATACTTTATAAAGCTTAACATAGTTACTGCCTTTAATTAAATCCGTATTTGTAAAGGAAATAAAAAGTATATAGCTTTCTATATATAATAGGGACCTTTTAAATACCTAGTAATGCTATTTAGTATAAAGAATAGTTCTAGTATATTTTAGTAATATATTAATAATATGCTTTATAAATTCCTTAATATATTTATTACTGTATATATTAATAATATTTTAATCTATTTGTCTTTACTTTCTAAGTATTAAAAACATATCTAAATAGTCCTTAAACGCCTATAAGATGCAGGCTTATAATATAATATTAAGAAATACAAGTTCTATACGTCTGAAGTTATATACTTAGGCCTAATTATATCCCGCGACGGAATTAAAATAGACCCTAAAAAAATCGCTGTAATTATAAACTAGGAAAGTCCTAGTAGTATATAAGATATCTAAGGATTTCTAAAATTTATAAATTTCTACTATTAATTTATTAATTACTTCTTAAAGATTATTTAGCTATTAGTAAACTTAATAAGAAAGAATATAAGATTTAAATAGACTACTAAATATAAATAAGCTTTTAACGACCTAAAATATTATTTTATAACTACCCTAATTCTTACCTACTTTAATTTAAACCTTAAATATATTATTAAAATAGACTTATCTAATTATGCACTAAGAGGAGTGTTATTACAATATAATAAGAACGGCGAGCTGCGCCTAGTAGCCTTTCTCCCCCGGAAACTTACCCCTACTAAATTAAACTATAAAATATATAATAAGGAACTGCTTATAATTATTAAATGCTTTAAATAATAGCGTCTAGAATTTAAAGAATTATTGTTCCTAATACGCGTATTAACAGACTATAAAAATCTATAGTACTTTATAACTATAAAGCAATTAATATAGCGCCAAATTCGTTAGGCCGAATACCTCTTATAATTTAACTTTAAGATTACGTACCAACCTAGCAAACTTAATTAAAAGCCTAACTTATTAATATAATAATTATAGGACTTACCTATAAACGCCTCTAATAAATAGATTATAAATTAATTATAAATTCTACTGCCCCCTAAACGCTTTAAGAAACTACGCCCTATATTTCTAAATATAGAGCTTAATAGAAATGAATTGGAAATTAATAAGTGGGATATAGAAGTTGGTAGGTTGGTAAAGCATAAATATAAGAACGACCCCTAGATAGTAAGTATAATAAAAGCAATTTAAATAGGGAAACGGTAATATAAGGATATTACACTTACTGAATACAAAATCCGTAATAATCGGTTGTACTATTAATAGAAGATAGTAGTCCTAAATTCCGAACCCTTATAATTTAAGATACTCAAATTTATACATAATTCCCCTATAGTAGGGCATCCTAGCTATATAAAGACCTATAAGATTATTTAACGAGTATATTACTGGCCTATAATATATAACTATATATAAAAATATATTTAAGTATGCAGAATATATATACGTGGGAAGACCTCTTATATAAAGAAGTAAGGAGTACTTTAACTGTTGCCAATTCTAATACAAAGATAGTAAGATATCTTAATTAACTTTATAGTTAACCTACCTAACAGTAATAGGTTTACGAATATTATAGTAGTTATTAACCGTCCTATAAAAATACAATATATAATTCTGTTTGTATCAACTTAATATAGGTAAGTTATATCCAGGGGCACGAAATACGTGTAGTATCGTATGCTCTTTTGGATGATAGTGACTTGTTCTTCTAATTATATATAAAGAGGTGGAATTTAAGGGGTTTCCTGAGCTCGCTTAGCTCACGTGATTGCGTCCATAAATTCCTGTTTGAACTTATTTAGACACTGGCGGCACTTAAAAACAAACCACTTATGCATAGCCTCCGTAATTGCTTTAATAGAACCGTAAAATAAAAGGGAAATATATAAGAAATAAAACCATAAAACACAAAAGAAATATATAGGAAATTCCTCCGTATAACAGGTGCTATACTATAATTATATACTAGCGGTACTTAAAAATAGAACCGCTTGTGTATAGCCTCCGTAATTTGCTTTAATAAAACCATAAAATACAAAATATATAAAAATAAAACTATAAAACATAAAAGAAATGCGTAGGAAATACCTCCCGAGGTACCTTTTTGGCTATCTTCTAAACGGTGCTTTAAGCTGGCCGTAAGTCCTGCTCATAGTCCGTAAGATGAACCATACGGCCTTCCGTTGGGCCGTAAATAAGCCGTACAGTCTTCTGACGGGCCGTAAATAAACCGTACAGCCTTCCGGTGGGCCGTAAATGAACTTCCTTGTCTCCTGTTCTCTCTTTACTCGTTTAGTAACCTATAACTTGACCATATTTATGTCGATTCCTCGGTCGGTTCCTTGGTCGATTCCTTGGTCGGTTCCTTAGTCGGTTCCTTAGTCGGTTCTTTGGTCGGTCTATATACAGCTGCATATTAGGGTCGGTGTTGGCAGTACTAGGGTGAAGATACTGGGCGAGAGAAAGACTAAGTGGGGTAGGAGCAGTTGCTGGGGGCAGGGTAGAGGCGGTTGCCGTAGGCAGTGATTGCTGGGCAGGTTGCGGAGGTTTGTACGAGCTTGGCTGCCGTGGCTCTTTGGCTTTGGTTAGCGAAGAGGGTGAAGCTAGCGGGGCTTGCGCAGATGGAGCTTGCGTGGGCGGAGCTTGTGCGGACGGAGCTTGTACGGACGGAGCTTGTGCGGACGGGGCTTGTGGGCCTATTACGTCATCGTCTTAAGGGTTAAGCTCCTCTTGATCAGTCGCTTGATCTTAATTTCCGCCAGAATCCACCTGCCGACTTCCACCGATATCTTCTTAAGTCTCGTCCTCATCTAACGTTTTAATAATCTCTTCCTTTAACGTCTTGTCCAGCTCTTCCTTTGGTATAACTATCCCCCTAGAATGTTCCGTAGAACCGTTCTGCTATAGGGTATACTGCTATTAGCCCATAAGATTAATTCTAAAACCACTTCGGTCTGTAGGGCGAATTTAGTTAAATAGGTCGGCTATAAGACCAGAGATCCTATTGAGTTTAAAGGAAGCAAAGAGTCCGCTGGTTTTGATATAATCTAAGATTTGCTCTTTAGTCCATTCCGTTTGGTCCTCCTTATATAGTGTATCGTATAGAGACCGTGCAATAGTAACTTACTTATCCTTTTCAACCCATATACCTTAGTAACGTAAGAGGGTTTATAGGTTGCGGGTAGCTATAAGGTTATAAGCCTTAAAGATAGCTTCCGTAAAGTCCGTAAAGTCTTCCTTATATTATTCCCATAGATCGTCGTTTAGAAGCTTAAAGTGTCCGTATTTAAGGATTTTGAAATTAATATAGTCGTTAACGCCGTTTGTAGACGTGAGGTCGACTCCCTAACTCTACTTCTTTTAACCTTCGTTGATTTGCTTGCATATATCTGCCATATTATATAGCATAGTATGTCTATATAAGCTGTAACGGGTAGTAGTAGCTTGTAGCGGGTGGAGGAGGTCTTATAACGGTCCATAGAATCGATTAATGGGTCTGTAGTAGTTTAAGAGGTCTTATAATGGTCCGTAAAGGCGATTAATAGGTCTATAATAGTTTGTAGGAGAGTAGGGGGTTCCGTAAAGGTCTGTATTTACGTTTATAAACTTCTAGTAAACTATACTAAGACTTAAATAAGTATATAGAGATGGTGATATAGTCCGTAATCCCCAACTTCTGACCTTTTAGTAGGTCATACTAGGATATAAACGGGTAGTTACTGTCGTATATCGCTTAGGGAGAGGTGTTAAGTAATTGCTGATCTGTGCGCGCTTACTGATCAGTGTTTGTATTAACTTAATAATATAGGTAAGTTATATCCAGGGGCACGAAATACCTGTAGTATCGTATACTCTTTTAGATAATAGTGACTTATTCTTTTAATTGTATATAAAGAGGTGGAATTTAAGGGGTTTCCTAAGCTCGCTTAGCTCACGTAATTGCGTCCATAAATTCCTGTTTGAACTTATTTAGACAAATTCCTATAGACTTAATTAATGCAATATTAGTAGCCGAATATTTTATTAAATACGTCTTTAAGCTATATAGACTTCCTAATTTAATAATATTTAACTACGGAAGCTAGTTTATTTTAGACTTTTAATAAGCCCTATATAAATAATTAAGTATATAAATATAACTCTTAACTATATTTTATTTAGAGATAAATAGTTAAACTAAAATTGCAAATATAATTATAGAATAATACCTATAAATATACTGCTCCTACCTGCAAGATAACTAGGAAAAGTGGCTACCTTTAGCTAAATTTACTGCAAATAATATAAGAAATAAATTAATAGGCATAATGCTGTTTTACGTAACCTACGGATAAAACCCTTAACTTAGATTTAAACTATAACCCGGAATTAATGCGATAGGACCTATAATTAAGAGGATTTAACTAATTAACGCATATAACTTCGCTAATTAAATAAAGTAGTTAACGGAACTATTATAAAGTAAATTAGCGTACACTTAAACGGTATAGAAATAGTATATAAATAAAAGATAAGCTCCTATATAGGACTTTAAGAAAGGTAATATAGTTTACCTAAATATATAAAACCTAAAGACTTAGCGACCCTTAAAGAAACTAGACTAGAAGTTTACGGGCCTATACTAAATTAAGAAAAAACTAAGCCTATATACTTATAAGCTTAAACTACTAACTAAGATAAAAATATATCTAACGTTTTATATAAACTTACTATAACTTTTAAAAGGTAAACCTTTAACTCGCGAAGTGCCGCTACTACCTTTTATAATTATTAATAACGGTAANNGTTCTTACTTTATTAACTTAATTAATAATATATAATAAAAAATATAATCTAAATAATTTAAACTTCTTATTAAGTAGAAAGGATATAAAATATAAACCTAGTGTTACGGACGCTTTAAGTACGATATTACGACTACTTGGAGAAGAGTCGAAAGAAGCCAGTTGGTTAATTAAAGTATAGTTTAGGATGGAACTGATAGAACCATGTAACGAGAAATAGTAAGTAAAGTTACGTGATATAATCTGTATAATCTGTATAATCTATAAGATCTATTATAAAGCGAACAGAGCAGGCGGAGTAGATAGAGCAATAACTTTCTTAAGAGTATAGTTGTGTATTTAAGGACCCTTAGTCCCTACCTAGATAGTTCCTTTCCTTATAGTGATTCTTAGAATATAATTAGAGTTAATCTGTTAGGTAACCACTCCACTAGTTATTATTTACGTTGTTAACTTCCTGCATTACCTATACACCTAGCCTATTAACGAGTTTACTGTAGTTCTTACTATAAGGCTCCGTTATACCTAGGAAACCTATAACTAGATTAAGGCTAACGCGCCTTCCTTAATAAAAGAATTTTATAAGGACTATCCTTTGCGGCCTACTCTAGCTAAATAAATACAATATAAAGGCAAATAACTACTACCTAATATAAATATATAAATTATAATAGTAAAAAGCTTAAAATTAGAAAGAACTTAAAATACGTTATAATGTTTATAATATAATTACGTAATATATAAGATATTAAAGAACTTTAACCACTAGTTAAAGTTATCTAATTAGTTAGATCTGCCTTACTAAGACCTACTATAAAGATATTAGTTCTGCTTACCACCTTAATTAAGCTAATAGTAATTTTCTATCCCGAGAATAGAAAATCCTAATCAGCCTATTTAATGATTAGAACTAGTAAAACCCTATACTACTACCTAATATAAAAATATAATACGCAATAAGTTATAAGTCTTAACTAAAATTAAATTATTTGGACTTTTAGCTAAAAGGGGGAGTACTATAACGGGACTAGCCTAGTTATAGTAGGAATATCTTTATAAGGGCGCGGAGAGACTTTAGAGAAGATTTAAAGGAATAATATAAATTCTATCTAAATCTAAAGGTATATAGCTTTTGCTAAGAACAAGACGTTACGTAAAGAAGAGAAGGGAATAATAAGAGAATTATATAATTAAATAGTTAGGGGCTTAGTGGTCAATGCGTGCGTATATATATACGCGGTCTTTAACAAACTTTAGTAAAAGTTAATTAAGCTAGTAGAATTTAGTTAAAGCGTCGGAATTTATCTATTAAGTATTTTACTAAGATATTCCTACTATAACTAGGCTAGTCCCGTTATAGTACCCCCCCTTTTAGCCGAAGGTCCAAATAATTTAATTTTAGTTAAGACTTATAACTTACCGCGTGTTATGTTTTCGCGTTAGGTAATAATATAGGGTTTTACTAGTTTTAATTATTAAGTAGGCTAATTAAAATTTTCCATACCCGGCATAAAAAATCGCTATTAGCTTAGTTAAGGCGGTAAGCCAAACTAATATTTTTGTAGTAGGTCTTAGCAAGGTAAATCTAACTAATTAGACAACTTTAACCGCTGGTTAAAGTTCCTTAACATTTTATATATTACGTAATTATATTATAAACATTATAATATATTTTAAGTTCTTTTTAATTTTAAGCTTCCTACTATTGTATTTTATGTATTTATATTAAGTAGCAGTTATTTGCCTTTATATTATATCTATTTAGCTAAAGTAGGCCGCGAAGGATAGTCTTTATAAAATTCTTTTACTAGGGAAAGCGTATCGGTCTTAATCTAGTTATAGGTTTCCTAAGTTTATATTTTATATCCTTCCCACTTAATAAGAAGTTTAAATTATTTAGATCGTGTTTTCTATTATATATTATTAATTAAGTCAATAAAGTAAGAACCGTTACTATTATTAACAATTATAGAAGGTAGCGGTGGCACTTCGCGAGTTATAGGTTTACTTTTTAAGGGTTATAGCAAGTTTACGTAAAACGTTAGACATATTTTTATCTTAGTTAATAGTTTAAGCTTATAAGCGTATAGGCTTAGTTTCTTCTTAATTTAGTATCCCTTAACCCGCCGGAATGCGTCCTACCGTTATCGATAAGGACTAGCCAATCAGATCAACCAAATCGAATCGTCGTAGGAGTAAAATCGGGCAGCGGCCATGGTTTCGGTGGTGGCTTTTTAGCATATCGATTTGGCTGAACGTTATACTGAGTCGGTTGGACAAGGCCTATATCATTGGAAGTACGATTGGAAGGCATTGTTAATAGTAATTAGCTATACATGTTATTTTCATTCTGGTGTTCAAGCACGGACCAGCTTCCGGTAGGACGCCGGCGGGTTAAGGGATAGGCCCGTAAACTTCCAGTCTAGTTTCTTTAAGGGTTGTTAAGTTTTTAGGTTTTATATATTTAGGTAGACAGTCAAATTTCTCTAGCACTCTCTTTCCTACTATGGCTAGTAAGCGGCGCTGCTTTGCTTAGGTACTAATCACCCTTAGCTTACCTACCCCTTAGGCTGCTCACTCGCTGCTTAGTTACGTTGCCCTACACTCCCCCTAACAGCTAATCGTACTTATTTATAAGTCGGACATACCCTTATAATTTCGTCAAGTCTAGACGAGAGAGATGCTTAAAGGCAGGGTTTGGGCTCTAGGGCGCGTTTTAGAAGGGGGGACGGGATTATCCCCTAAGGACTAGGGACGAAATAGGCCCCCTCGCCATGCGCCCCCCAGTGTCCCACGACGCCAACGCCATCTCTCCTTTGCAAGGTGGCTTATGCTATGCCTTTGCACTATAAAGGCACGGTCGTGCTGCTAGGTCAAACCTACTTAACTACCTTAGCCATTATTGTAACGCTGCCGTCTTCTTGGCAGCATCACCATCCGTATTTAAACTTCATACTATTTGTTATTCTATTTCTTACACCATAGCTTCTCGTACCGTCAAAATGCCGCAGAAGATTTCGCCAGAGGCATTCTTTAAGCGTGCTAGTAATAACGCGGCCATAGAGAAGAAGAAAGACGTTATTAATGGAAAATAGGTTCTAAAAGAACTTCAGCCAAAGATAAAGAAAAACTACGCGCGCGCGTTGGCGCTATAGGATTAGTAAGTCTACAATAGTATCTCTAAGCCCAGCACACCTCACTAATATAAAATTTTAACACCAAATATAAGAAGTTAAATCCAGGAGTAAGTCTAAATAATATTAAGATGTTTAAGGACTATATTATGTCTATTGCGCTTAGAATTAAGGGTAAGTATAGTAATAAAAAGCCAGGCTTGTAAACCGTAGTCCAGTACTATAAAGACTTCACCGCTAGCTAGAGGCGAGCTAGGATAGAGGAGGAACAGGAAAATAAGAAGAAAAATAAAAAGGGGGAGAAAAAGGAGCTAGTGAAGGTAATAGGCCTAAACGTAACGCTATCCACCTTAAATATAAGTCAACTACGGCCAGCTAGGCGTTTTATAGCATTAGTACTAATTATATAGGATAGTTTATTAAGTACAAGCTATATAACATCCTTAAGCTGCCCTTTAAAAAGAGACTGCGGCGATACGGCTCGTAAATTCATTTTCTTTACCTAGGAACACAGTGGTAGAAGAATAATTAATTTATACTTCTAAAGCCGCGGCGTAGAGTTAAGATATAGGCTCTTATTATAGCCTATATTTTCAGCACTTTAAGAATTAGCGAATACGTAGAATTTATATATCGCCTTGATCTGGTAGGGGCTTACGCTTTTAAATAAGTCCGTTTTAAAGTAGCCTATATAAACTAACAGCGACGGGTTAGGACATAATCTTTACTATCTTTTACAATAAGTGCGGTAATATAGAATTTGCTATACAACTCCAGCAAGACGTAAAGTACATAACGTTCACTCTAGATAAGAGGTAAAATTAATCCTTATTATATACGCACCTAACGCTAATTGTGGAATAGACCAGAGCACACGTTATATATAAAGGTGTTAAGACTTACCCGCTATTTTGTAATCTAATACTTATAATAGTCGCTATATATATAGCAAGAAATGCATTTAGAGATTACAAGTTAATAGACGAGGTTCTGGCACTAGAACCTCCAGAAGATAAGTAAATAATTTAACTCTACTGGAACCTAAGTATCTGGGACCTGCCGTTCTTTAAGGGAAGTAATGGGAAGATAGAGACCGCAAGCGCATTCGGCCGATATTTTCGAGAATAGGGCTTTCGTGCCGGCTATAACGAACCCCTAATGGTATATAATTTCAGAGCGGAGGGTCTAATCCTTACTGGTATATATACTGTTCTATAGTACTCTATATACCCAACTTATACTATATGCAGACAGAAATTATTTATAGGATATAAAAATAAAACAGGGCGGACAGCGTGACCCAGCGGTGTATCGTAATTATTACGCAGCCAACAATGCCGGAGTGGACGGTTAGGCAACCTTCTTCCACGACAAAGACCATCGCACGGACATTGCGGACCTTTTCCGTTCCTTGCTTATCACTCGGAACCCAAAGCTATAGCAGTCACTGCCAGCAGAAAAGCGGCATAAGCTTAAGCAGAGCGCCGAGTTCAAGGACATTAAAGCGAAACTTAAGGATCTTTCTTTAGATGACGCACTATTAAAGAATAAACGCAAAGAGTTGCAAGCCCGGAAACAAAAGCTAATTTCGGAAGCGCTTTATAGGTATCGGGGAAAACAGCCTACTCGACCCGCGAGCAAAGTCGACGCCTATATAAAAGAATGCACCGGCCGTTACAGAACTATATTCCGACGAGCGCGTAAACTTATACCAGTGCGCGACCATCTAGCGTCTAGTATATTTATTAAGGCCACTATATATAGCGATATAGGCAAGACTGTTCTCCAAGATCTAATTAAGCTCTATTTATAAGAAGAGGAAGTAGTATTCTAACTAGGTCTTAAGCTGGACAAATGCCATTATCCAAAAACAGGCTTTACGCGAAAGATTTATAGGTATACAACCCTACCTATTATTTATAATATGGCGTCTAATTAGAGAATTTCTAATAGTTAACCGGCTACTACACGGTAGAAACATATACACAGTTACTATTAGAAGTGGCTTAAGAAAAGTCACGAGTTCGTAAAGTTTTGCTTCCTCTATAGTAGATAGTTTATTAACTAAAAGGAATAAAACGCTTATTACCAAGCCTATTTAGATAAGCCTAAAATAATCCCTACGTAGTACAACCCACTAATCTACGGAGGAACACTTGCTGCTCCGGGGTTCTATCCTAACTATTTAGGCAATAAGTCTCTACCCGCTAAAATACGAATACGGCAGTTCCCCAAGACGGCTAAATAGAAAGACTATATCTATAATTAGCATTTCGAAGATTCTAAGTCGCCAGTATACCCTCTACGCAAGCTCTATTGTGGAAAGTTATTTACGTCATTATAGGAGCTCCAGTTTCATCTTAAAGACGTCTATTATATCGATTTTAGGAGTACTCTTAAAAGGTCTAAGTTAGTAGGTAAAGGAAGAGCTAGACTAGCTAAGCGGATATACGTTAGTAGGAGGCGGCTATTAAGATAGAAAACGGAAGATCTAAAATATAAATTTATTGATAAAAGTAATACGTTTTAGAACTAAGGGAAGAGGTTAATATCCTATCCTACTCTAGTTAAAGCCCTATCTTCTACTAACTTAGGCTCCTCGCTAATCCTAAAAATCATATCAGATTAAAACAAAAGCGAAGATAATACGCCACTATCCTCGTAGTGTGGCGAATTGGAGAATAGTCTCGATAATAAAGATGCTCTTAGTAACGGAGCTATTAATAAGGATTAGGAGCACGTTAGTGAGATTAACTATCTAGAGAGCAATTACCCACAAATTAACAGATAAATAGACGATATTACGTTTTCGGAGACTAGAGAAGCTAAAGTAAATAAGTAAAATAATAATTTCCAGAGCACAAACTTTTATAAGGAGTTATGGCCTAAACTTTAGCTTAATTGCGCTCTAGTGGCGCGCCCCTAGTCCGACCTGGCTCTTTTTACCTAAGGGGATAAAGAAGATAAATATAAGGTTGAGCAAGTTCTAGGAGCCCGTATCTTTAGAAAAAAGCTTAAATACCACGTAAAATGGCTTAGCTACGATGACGATCCGAAGTGGTATAACACAGCTAACTTTAAAAATAGCCTATATAAGCTCTATAACTTCTATAGAGCTGATCTAACCCGGCCCGGACCTCTATAAAGGCTAGATCACTAAATATAGTGCTAAAAAGAGGATAGGGACGCTAACGACTATCTAGATAATAATAAGCCGATAAATAGGTTAGTTAGGCGGCGTGGAAAACTTCGCTAAGGAGAAGGATTAGAAGTTGGGTATTAGTAAAATGTTTTACTTAGATTATAATAATAAGGTAGGCGTAGGCAGAAAGCTTTTACAGATTCGAATAGTCTTGGCGTAAGTTACGGTTTAATATTAAGCGTAGGCAGCGTAGAAATTGTATTAGAGCCTTAGTATTACTACTAGTTAATATACGGATACTAATTTAACCTATAAGGTCTTGGCCAGACTTATTACTAGCTTTAATTTATAAACGCTCTCTAAAGTGCTAGTATGCTTACTATTTACCATTCTTAGTAACCTTTAAGGCCTATATAAGTCTAATTACGTCTACTAAAATTTATAAGGCAGCCCTTATATCTAAGTATCTAAGTTTCTAGATATAGGACTAGTTTTATTCTTAGCCTACTAGTTCCTAGATCTAGTACCTCCTCCTTTTTTACTCTAGTCTAAGGTCCTAAATTTAGAACTACTTTTATTCTTAGGCTAGAATCTATATTTACTACCGTAACTACCCTAGCCTCTTTTTTATATCTATTAGTCATACCTCTACTCTAGGTTATAACTAAGATTACCCTAGTATATACTATAGCTGCTAGCGTCTTCTTTTTCTACCTATTTCTCTTTAGCATTATTAATTGTAATGTTAGGAATCTTTAGCTTTACTAGTTCTAAACCAATATAGGGCTTGTCTTACTTTTTAGAAGTTAGTATAAATATAGGCCTAACAGCTATAAGCTTAGCATTTGGGGACAATACCCTATATAGGACGTACGGAGCAGCTTTAATCAAAAGTACCAACTAGGGTAGTAGTTTATTGTCTATTTCTTCTAGGTTCTAAAAGTGTCCCCTTTAATATCTAAAAATAAAGTTTAGCGGCCTTAGCATTTAGATACCCTAAAACTAAAACTATAGAACTCGGACTTTGCCTAAAATCTATAATATAGCATGCTTATCTTTACTTAACGTTATCCTAATAACTTAACTACGCTATCCTAGCTTCTTTAACCGGATTCCGCTTAGCATGCTGCTAGTTATTAGGTTTATTAAAAAATAGCTATCTAGTTGCTCCCTACTAATAGTGTTTCAAGCTTCGCTGGAAATAGTAAAGCGTTTGCTTAGCCTTGTCTTAGCATAGCTGTGCTAAAAAGTTAAGTTGTAAACATTTTAGGGAAGCCAGTTGTGTAAAGAACTATATAATATACTCGCGGGATAGATGGGTTTATGTTAAAGGTTAAAAGAAATAAATTAGGGCTTAGCTTTTAATACCTATTTTAGTTCCTTTCCTTTAGCGCAAGGTATTAGGCTGCTTGGCGTTAGGGGTTTAGTTCTAAACTAGCATCCTATTATTAGCTAGGTGGATTAGATTAGCTTAGTATAATTAGGTATTATAATTAGCTAATAAGTAAGCGATTTCTAGCATCTTTGCGCTTAAGGTTCTTTACTACTAGCGCTATAACTTTAGATAGAACACTTCTATAATTGACCTCTAAAAACGATATAAATTATTAGCTATAGAACTTAGCCTAACTAGCTTCTATAAAGAGCGGCTTTATAATTCCCTATTTAGATTTAGCTAGGTCTCTTCTTTATAGCTAACTTACCTAAATGACTGGAATTCCTTAAGACTTTTACGGAATCCTTAACCGTATAGGCTAGTAATATATTCCGCCCTATTAAACTTACGTATAAACTTCTCGCTTATAGTTAGAGCTTTAAAAAGGTATATAAACTATATTCTATACTTCTCCTTTATAGCTAGCGCGTGGGCCGTAAAAATAGCATTCTTAATCTAAGGAGTTCTTAGTTAGTAGATTAATTTAATATATAGTTAAGGCGCCTTACCTGCCGCCTATTAAGCTTACTACTAACTAACCGTTCTAACTCCTTATTATGTATATATGGGGCTCTATAAAAGGTGCGCGATTAGGAAAGAAAATGGCCCTAGATCTGCTTCCTTGCGTCGCTACTTAACTTATTGTATTTTAGTATAAGATAGACTTGGCTAAGAATCGCTTCGTTAAATTCGGATATATAGTTTATCGTTAAGAATAGGATCCCTTTTAGATATTCTAGCTTGCGGAGAAATATGGTTACAAGGCTGTTATAAGATAGGTTATAAGACAAACGCCGCTTAAAATAGATATCTGCTTTATCTAAAAAAAGGATTACCTTTTAATAACTAGCGATCTAAAAGATATCTAAAAGTTGCCCTTCTAGTAATCCTACTTTAGTGCTTAATTTACCGGCGGAGATCTACAGAGTTAGAAGGTATTAGGTAAAAGGAGGTAGAGATTACGCACTAAATAAAGTGGCTGTTTAAGATGTTTAGCGATAGTTTTGGCCGTAAGCGTCTTTCCTAGTCCTAGAGAGCTGCTAGTGTATATAAGTAAATAGAGAGATAAAAATTCTAGGAACTATACTGTAAGAGTATAACTAGACCGCGACCTTTTCTAGTAATAAAGTTGTTAAATTTAAACCCGTTCGCTAGATTAGTACGGGCTTTAGTAAGAGCTATAATAATATCCTTCTACTTCTCTAGGATAGTTAGGTAATTAAAAGGTGCAGAGGACTATTAGGTCTCGTTAATACTAGTAACTAGAAATTTCGCTATATCTATAGATTAGCTCGACAGCTACTAGTAGAAAAGATATACCCTATTTTATATCTTTTCACTAAGGCTGAACCTAGGTATAGTAGGGCTATAAATAAGCAAATTATCCTTAGTTAAGTTAGTAGGTTTTAAGCTAGTGCTCCTAACCCGCTTAGGTAGCGGCTAGCTAGGGTAAAAAAGGTTAAGTAGTAGAATTAAATCTATATCGTCTTCTTTGTCGACCTTTAGTCTAGCGTAATTAGGATTTATTTTCCTAAAAAAGGCAGCATTTACTATAATCTGGCCGTTAACGGGAAATCTAATCTTCTTCCCTTTATATATAAAGAAAGCCTGCCTATTATAGTGATAATAATAAGTCCTAATTAAGCGAACAAATTTCTTTTTATACTTAACTAGATTAGCCTTAACCTTGCTAGCGTTTAAATAGTATTAAAGAGGGAATGCGGAAAGGTTATTAATTTACCTTACTCTACGGAACTTAGGAATCTTAACCTCTATAAATACTTTGCTAAAATCGGTACTATTAAAATTAAGATAGCGGTATTTAATTTTTTAGTATTTAGAACTAGATTTTATCTACTTCTACTTCCTAAAATCATACTTAATATATTAAGGGCGGCCTATACTAGAGTAAGTCGTATATATAAGGGCGTTTAGCTTAAATAGGGCCTATAGCAGGTTATATATAATATAGCGGCTCTATAGAAGTGTGCCTAGGTACTAGGCTATGGTCTTATAGGTATTCTTAATATAGTTAATAAGTAATTAAAAGTGCTCCCTGCTTATATGGTCTATAGAATATACGTTATTCTAAAATTAAATTAATTTTAGCTCTAAAAGGCAGTGGTATAGTAAATATTGCTTGACCTAAACTTAGTTAGCTACGAATTCCTTTATAAAGAGGGATAAGTTATAGAAAGCTTTACTTCTTTTAGACTAATTATATTAGTACGCTGTAATATAGTTCTTAGGACCTTTCGCAGCGGCTTAGACTTAATATTAGTATAATATATTGTCTCTTTGGTGTCCCGATCTGGTTTATTCTTATTAGTAGAGTTTACCTTACTATATCTATTACACGAACCTATTCGCCGGCGAACTATAAATACGTAATAATTTAAATTCTTAGGTGCTTTTTTTAGAGACTCTATAATAGTATACTAGTACGACTTTGTGTCCTAGCTAGGACGTATTAACTAATAAGCTTTATATATAGTACGAAACGTATACCTTATTAACTATTTAGAACTCTAGGGTATAAGAGTAATCTATAGATTTAGTAGTTTAAGGGTTATTAGCCTAGGAGGTGTCTATAGTTACTTAGATTGCCTTAACTATATTCTTAAGCAGCTTTGCTAAGGCGATAGCTATAATTAGATTAGAATACGGTAGACCTAGAGTAACTATAGGTGCTTATAAACTTTTGCAGTTTAGAGGGATATTAGGGGCCGTGTTATATAGCTTTAGGACTTTAGATGTAATTAGTATTATTACTTTATAAAGATTAAAGTAATAAGCTAGAAGGATGTTAATAGCTATTTTTAGAGTCTCTACCTATTCTTATACTTCTTAATAGATCTAACTATATAGAGGATATTTACTATATACCTTTATCCTTATAAGCTTCCCTTTTTTAGTCTATAAAGATGTTAAGTTATATATATAGATATTGTTCCAATGCCGCCTATAAGCTTAATTAAGATAAGTTATAGGGTATATACTAGTTCGTCTTATTCCTACGCTCTTGTTAGCGCTTTCTTTAGTACTATTTAGCATAGTTACAGAAGCAATAGCGGCGTTTCCCTTATTTCGGAGATGCCTATGGGTATAAAGAGGCTTATAGACTAAATAACTCTTGGCGTCAACTTAGCTTTAAAGTATTGCGCTTTAAACTATTCCTATACTTACGCGTATTTAGTATATTTACCTTATATAGGATATAACTGGCTAATAGGTGTTATTCTATAGCTTTCTAACTATTAAGGGTTGGAGATTAGCTAGGGCTAAAATAGCCCCTATACTTCCTAGCTACCTTTAGATGGCGGCAGGGGGAACTAGTTCCAGTTTAGTAAGCATCTTTTATTACCCCTTCCTTTCCCTTCCTTAATCTATAACAATTATAGCGTAACTAAATTGTAAAGTAACGGACTTGCTAGTTATAATAATGTAGGTAGTAAAGATAATTTAGACTATTATATTAGCTAAAGCCAATATCCTATAAGCTTATAAATTATTAGATATCTTGGTTTAATTTATAGCACAGTTTTAGTCTAGACTGGCCACATCTATATTAATATCTAGTAGCGAGGACTTTAGTAACTATTCCTTAGATAATAATAAGCTTAATTTTAGTAAATTTTTAAAAGGAATCTGCGGTAAAATCCTTCTAAGGCTGCCGTTTGCATATAAAGACCTTGAATTAACTTAGATAGTATATTACTTAGATAAATCCAATATTTAAAAGATAGTAGAAAGAGAAGACTTTAAAATTTAGGATATTTAGCGAGGTAA
Source organism: Cenococcum geophilum 1.58 (assembly GCF_001692895.1). Classification (NCBI taxonomy): domain Eukaryota; kingdom Fungi; phylum Ascomycota; class Dothideomycetes; order Gloniales; family Gloniaceae; genus Cenococcum; species Cenococcum geophilum. The sequence continues at coordinate 5,644,775 of NW_027137560.1, forward strand.
ATTAAAGAAAGTCAATAGAATCTTACTAACGGCTAAATTACTTAGATGTCGCGTAAAATAGAACCTGTTAGTGGAATATAAAATATTTAAGGCTGCCTAGAATAGAAAGAATAACAGTATTGCTGCTTATGCCCGGTAATTAGTAATATTTAAGGATAAGGTTATTGTAGAATAAGGTATGCGTAACGGCAGCAAATACAAATTACTTAAGAGAAAGGTTAGGTTTTTAGGGATTTCTATAATCATTTACTAAGCTTAGGGCCTGTTTAGCAATCTACTAGATAATAACCTCAATACGCTTGTAAGGTTCCTATATATAAAGGAGTTTAGGAAAGTGCTGTGGACTGTAAAGAAATAGACGCTAAGACTTAATAAACTATAGGTATTGTATAACAAAGCAGTTTAAATATATTTCCGAATTTAAGAAGAAAGGCACTTAAGTTATCCCTTAAGGTTACTTTCCCAAACACGGCAGAAAACAAACTTACTAGTAAAACCTACCGGTGTCCTAAAGAGCGTAAGGACGGCTCCTTTAGCTTATAAAGAAGATAATAGCATTATATTAGGTTGGCGAAACTCTTACCTATAATATAAATAGGCGCTTAACTAATTACACTTAAAGACAAAGTAATGTCTAATAGAAGTACCCTTAGCTATACTACTAAGCGACTGCGATTTAGCTGCTAGGGTATAACTGCTTACTTAGGTGATAGGTAAGAAGGGATATATAGTAGTGCGTTTAAAATTATTCTAAAGGGCTAATTGTAGGCTAACTATAGACCAAGATATGTTAAAATCCGCGTAGGAAACTTTAGCGTTAAGGTTATTCTACTAGCAGCTTACAATAGAGATGGAAAATAGGTATATAGTATAATCGTAGGATTCTTCTCTAGGGCCTATTCTACTTTCCGATATAAGTACTGGCGCCCTATATAGAGAAACTGCTATAGTTACGACAACCAATTTATATCTAAACGTCTTTGTGGGATAGCTAAGCGTAGGAACCGTAGCGAATAATCCGAATCTAATAGTAGATTCTTATATTGTTTCTCGCGCAGATAACCCTACCTTTGTTACCAGTTAGTAGCCTTAAACAATTTATAAACGTAGCATAACGGATGCTTTAGGTATCCTCTTAAGCGAACCTTAGATTAATAACATGCCATTAGTGTCTATAAATATCTATAGACCTACGTTAAAGACAGTTTGTATAGCTGTTTAAAGAGGTAAGTTCGATAATATAAACTTATACTATTAACCGCTAATGGAATCTAAATATAGATATCTCTATCCTAAATTAACCGTTCTAAACTATAGATGTAGGGATATATATTAATAGATATATATAAGGCCAGCTAGCGGCCACGTCTTAGGCTTAGTTTAATAACTTAGATAGACCGCCTATTATATAGATAAGCGTTAATATAAATGAGGTTAGCCATTTAATTTAGAGATGGTACACTTAAGCTAATATTATAATAGTAAACTATTAGTAATATATATAATAACGGACCCAGTCTTAATATATAGGCTGCGCTACACATTAGCGATGCTCTTTTTGCGCTAACTTTAAGATATTAGGGCCCTAATCGAATACGTTATTACGATATATTATATCCTTCTAGTATTACTACTTACCTAAACACCTTTAATGTAGCTCTATAAATATCTTTATAAACGATTAAATATAAGGACTTATTAGAGGAACTTTTTACTTACTCTATATAAACTAGAAGATAAATTTAATCTATAATATACTTAACTTATCTGCCTTCTCCTTAAGTAATTGTGGAAGCACTAGTTTTTCTCTTCCTTTCGCAAATTTATTAGATATTTTCTCTAGAATAAATCTAAATATAAAGAGTAAACCTTTAACCAAATTATAGGCTATTTAACCATTATATACGAGTCTAGTCGTATAAGTAGAGTATAATAAAGGACGTGCTATACTACTTACACGCCGCCATCCTCTAATTTTATTTTATAGCGCCCTATAGATTTATCCTTAATTTTAGCCTTTAAAATTGCCTCTAGTATTATATATATATTAAATTCATCCTTTTCCCTATCTAGTAACTCTAAGCCGTTATAAAGTAAGATTTTTAACCTTTTGCCTAGCAGAAGAAATACGCGGGCCTTTAATAGCTATTTGCCTAGCTAGTAGACTGTATAACCCAGTTGTTAATATATTACTTCTAAAAACGCTAAATACTAAGTTATATTATCTAATTCTAGAGATCCGCGAATTACCTACTCTATTACTTTAGTTTTAATCTAGAATTAATAAACTAGAGACTTATATTATTATCGCGTATATACGTCTTAATAAACTTAAGCCTATAGTTGGTTATTAACCCTTATACCCTATTCTTTTGAAAATTATTAATAGGCTCTCTAATAATAGGGTTAGGATAATAGTAAAACTTAAAAAGTCTATTAGTAGGGTGTTCTGCCATTTATTTTAATTAAGGGATTAAAGTATATTCGCAATTTAATAAGTATAAGGTAGATAGCTTTAGATTTAGATGTTTTCTACTTAGTTATACGTGTAGCGGGGCACTGGTTAACGGCGGCTAAATATCGCTTATTTTCACATCCTTTTAATTTTTTTTCGCGGACTACTGTTGACATATCTTACTAGCTACTTATATTTAGTAACTTTAACATATTACTATGTAAAGATTGTAATAGTAAGGGTAATAATAATAGTGTTTCTTGAATAATATGCGCTAGCTTTAGCTAAGTTTAATTACTTAGTTTTAAGGTCGTCTGCCTAGTAAGAATTTTTAACTTTACTTAATAGCTAGCTTTTTAACTCTATATTACAGTAGATCTAATCTTCTAGTATTAAAGTCTAATATTTACCTCCTTTTTCCGCGTAATTGTATACTCTTTTACTAGAAGTAAATACCGTTTAGTAAAACAAGTTTATAATGGTTCTATATTATTAAAAAAGGAGTATAATACTATAGGCTTTATAGAGTAAAACGTCTAAGATACGCATCTGCTTTATTATAGTGGGACTTTTGGTAATTATAGTAGCAGCTATTCCGTAGCGAATGTATTAAGTTATAGTTCTCCTTAGTCCATTAGCTTTTATTTTATTTTTCCTAAAACTACTACCCTGCCACGTCCTCTAGCATCTTTAAGAGTATTTGCTTAATTATTAACCTTTAACTTACTAGTGGGCCGACTAAGAGGCTACTAGCCTAGCTTTTGTTTAATATTCGGCTTTTATAACTAGGATGCTCTGTTTAAGAATCTGCCAGCGGTGTCCCAAAAACTTAATAGTGGCTCTAAAACTAGTTAAGAAGGTAGCTGTTGTTAGATGTGATATTAGACTAGAATTAGACTTATTTATAGGTATTATTAATTATCTCTATATACCCTATTTAAAACTAAAGAGGTAAACTTATTATAATCTCTAATATACTTATAACTAACTAATGACCTAAACTTTTTATTATGCTTTTATTATTACTGCTAAGCACCCTTTTACGCTATAGCTAACGATGACTTCTATTTCATTACGCATTGTATAGACCTATTCTCCCTATATAAACATCCTTAATATCTAGCACTTTTGTATACTACTTCTTGCCGCTACTTTAAGGCTAAGGTGCGTAACTACTCGATTTTCTTAGCGACTAGTAATATGTATACCTCCTTTGCCTCCCTTACTTCCCTTACCTTCTATATCTCCTTTATTTAATGCGGTTGCTTATAGCAGTTATATTAGTAGAAGGGGAAGTAGGTTCGGCGGATATATAAGCTCGTTATTACAGATCCTCTAGGAAATATTAGTATTAGAAGGAACGACCTTATAGTTAGGCCTTATAGACAGCGATTAATAGTAGGCTTAGGTTATATTCGGCTTAGTAGGATTAAATAAGGGTTAGTATTTCCTTTAACTCCTTATAAGATAATAACGGGAGTATAGCTATATAGTCCTTAATTGGTATTCTAGAGACAAGCGTAAGTAGTAGGAGTATAGCTACTAAATAAACCTAATTCTTGGCGTCGCGCTAGCCTTAGGATTCTCCGTAGCGTTCTGTAAAAGAAAAGTTAGCGCTCCGAAATTTAATAGGGTTTAGAACCTCTTTTTTAAGCCTAAATAGACAACCATAATGTAAAAAGACGTAGTACCTCCTTAATATAATACGTCTACTAAGCGTAGTAGCGCCATCTAGCCGGGATACGGTACTATAAGACGCGGTGACGGAGCCTAGACACCTTTAGCATAGTAGTTATAATATATATTATAGTTACTAATAGGCTTTTTAGCTAGTCTATCACCAGCTAATAATATTTATAACGTCCCGCATTAGTGGGCCCTTAGGCTAAATAGCACTATCTCTTATATAAATTAACCCCTAGATACTAGGCACGCTATAATTAGTATTATATAATACTATAGTTATATAAATAGCCTCGTCTACTATCGCCCCTAGTGTTGAAGGAGTAGTGCCCCTTTAATATACTTAATAAGGTCTAAGGAGATTTACGCGAGAGCTTTTATACTTAGTAGACTCGACGGTATATATAAATAGAGTATCGCTCTTACGGCGCTGCGTTACAACAAAGGGCTGCCACCGCTGCGCTTAGTAGTAGGTTACCCTATAAAATACGGCTATATAGGAACTTAGTGGGCGGTAGTATAATATAAAGGAACAACTAAACTTATTAAATATATTTTAGGCCCTAAGGGTATAAGGGTAAGCTAGCCTATATTAAGGTTAAACACTTAGGGGAGACTAATAATATTATAGTCGTAACGCACGAGGTATAGCGCCTCTACAAGCCTTATTATAATGGTAAAGAGAAATAAAGGCTATACGTACGGCATATAGATAGGAGCCTATTTTTAAAAATAGCAGTTTTAATATAGTTTAACGTGAGCTATAACCTAAAGCGTCGGCTATACCCCTTTTAGAATCTTACTCCGTTACTTTAATGACGTTAATCTATTCTCTTTAGCTTTTCCCTACTAAGGTAATCTATTACTACTAATAATAGCTTTTATTTTACTACGTATTCTATAAACCCGTTCTCTCCTAGGTGTATATCGTCTATATTATTTATATTATACTACTATATCCTCCTTATTGTGATAAGTGCCTCTTTTACGTCTTTTATATCTTTTACCTTTTTTGTTTTTTTGTACGATGCGACCGTTTAATAGTTATAACATTGGTGGATAGGAAAGTTTTATTTAGCAGATGCACGGAACCGTTTTTAAGTTCGCAGATTGCCTATAGTTTTAGAGATAACTAGGGCAACGGATAATCGCTATTACTAATATCGCGTATTTTGGTACGTGGTAGAGACTAGTATTAGTTAGTTAATAATTTACAGGTTTAATAGGTCTGTGGCTAGTACTATAGTTATACGCTATTATCGTTTACTTAGGGGACTAGAGAGAATTTATATTAAAGGTTAAAAGGGAGGGTGCAGAGTTGGGACTATTTTAGTCCTACTAGTCTTAGTATAAGGCTTCTAGGCTAGCATAGTAGGTTTAAAACTGAAACCTATATCCTATTAGCTAGGGTAGCTAGATCGGCTTGGTATAATTTAGCCAATTAATAAGCGATTTCTGGCATTCGCGCTTGATATTTAATAAAGAAATAAATTATTAGTTATAGAACTTGACCTAATTTAATCTAATAGCGAAGGTATAGTTGCTAGCGAAATTGGCTTCCGCCTAAGCGCGGTTATAAGAATCTTTAAAACCCCTACTTCTATAGGGGTCCTTATACACACCTTACTATATAGTTAAGCGTAAGTCTAAAGTAAAATAGGGAGGTTACTGAAAGCTTATAATAAAGTTTACTATAATATATAACCTTATAATATAGTACTAAGTAAGCGGCATATATCTAAAGAAACTTGCTTTACGCCATAATATAAAGGGTGTAGCTAGTACGGGTCGGCACCCTCCCTATTAGCGTAGCCTGTATTATAGAGAGTACTTAGATCCTGGATTTCGGTAAAATATAGTTCCCTATATATAGAATCCGGCGTACTCTGTTATCTAAAGCGGTATTGTTAATAGAGAGCTGGGTTCCTTAGGCCTTACGGGTAGAGAGGTAGACCTAGACCGGCCTAGCGTAACGCTTAAAACTATGACGAATTTTTTAGGCCGAGGTTTATACCTATAGGATTAATTAAAACTCTAGCTAACTAAATCAATAGAGTTTAATTGCGTAAGCAATTAGCCGTTAACCCTTTGCCGCTTTTTACTTAGGCGCCACTTAGGCGCCACTTAGGATATACCTAGGAATAGTTTATCGGTACACCTCCTGCGATAATGGTTAGAGGCGTAAGAACGGAACTATTACGCACCTTCTTTTAATATATTAGTAGTAAGACTATAGGGTAATTCTCGTTAATTCTATCCTTAATCCTATTTAAGAGGCTTTAGATCCGGACTAATAATATATTCTCCCTTATTGGTCGCGTGTGGGTGTGACTTTATATATATAAAATAAGCTATATACTAGAGTATAATATTTTTACCTCTTAATACTTCCCCTATAATAAACTTTTCTAGTTACGCTTTATTACCTAATATTGGCTTATTATCTAGCTCCTTATTATTAGGTTCTTTGTAGAACTTTAAAACCTAAATATTATTAACACTAAAATCGTCGGCTGTGCCGTTGTTAGGCCCCAGAATAAGGGCGTACTTATGGCCCGACTATAAGTTTAAAATCTCCTAATAGCGCTTTTAAGATAGGTTCTTTAGGCGCTAAATCTTATACGCCTTATTATAATAGTTTGTTAATCTAAAGAGTAGTAGGTTATTAAACTCCTACACGAGGTTCCTGCTTATTATTTTGATGTTAAAGTTAAGCCGCTAATAGACGTAGTGGTAGTGCGCTATATATATATACTTATTGGGCTATAGTACGCCAGCGAAGCTAAAATGTGGTAGGATGGTCCCGTCGGCCTTAAAGCGCCATTCTAACGTGTAGTGGTACTATCCAGCCTATATCTGCGACAGGATTGTGACCTTGTTGCTATTAATAAAGAAGCCTACACTGTTAAAGTTCCCGCTATTTGTGTGTGGGGGATTTATAAGCGTTTTAGGCCTGGACATATACTTACAAAAGCCTTTAAGGCCTGGTACGTCGGTACTATTGTAAAAAAATGATTACTCTAAGTCCTACTAGTTGCGGTATATTGGCCTATAGGGGGGATAATTCTCCTTATACTTAACGTTAAGAATAGGCACATAGGTATACTTTAAGATGGTCCGCCCGCGGTACTATATATTAAGGAGTTTAATGCTGGACCTGTTAGTACTAGATAATATAAAGGGCTAGATTACCTCTATAGTCTAAAGCACCTCGCTTCCGCGTAATATTATTACCCTAGCTTACCCTAAGGTGCCTCTAGGGGTTATGTTACCTTTTCCCTCTATTAGGGCTGTATAGGCGGTAAAAGGGTAACCCAACTCTACGCTATCCCTTTACGCCTTTTCTGTGTTTATATTGACCTAGAATAGAGTATACTTAGTATTGGACTTCTTTTGGGCCTTAATATATAGTATTTGGTATATAGTACCGTTCGGAAACACCTCTATATAGAGTGGAGGTATAGTGAGGAAAGTGACGGCATTTTAGCTAAATCTGGCGAGTTTAGCGGCCTTGGCAACTTCTTTAAGGCTAGGGTATAGCTAGTTGTTAGTTATAGAGGTAACAAAAAATAATAGTGGCTTAAAGGCGTCGCCCGTAAGCTAGATGGTCCGTCCGTTTATATAGTTAGCTATAATAGCGCGGACTATATAAGAAGTTACTTTTCTGGAAAACAAAGCCGTATTTAGGAAGTTGGTATAGAGGACCTAGTAATTAGTGCTATTAAGAAGTTCATAAGCCTAGCCAGTTTTAAGGACCTCCTTAACAGCAAGAAGGGTATTTTAGAAAGAGACGCTGCTTGGTTTAATTTAGAGGTTTAGTTACTTAATAGGGTTTAAGACCACCTAGTGCCCCTAGGTAAGCTAGATAGTAGCCAGACCTAAAAGGAGGTAGTAAATAGGCTACTATTACACCGTTAGCTTAACTCTTATAGGTAACCAACTCTAATAGGTAGTTTAGGCTGTAGCTATATACCATATTGCTTTAAGTGCGTAGAATTAATTGACGGTTTATAATCTAAAGTAATTTTATATATAAGGCAATTGAGAAGTAATACCTAAAGTAGCTATTAATTGCCCGGAGATAAGCTGAGGTTACCTTTTATCTTTTATATTTTATACGTCTCGCAAGGCTGCCTAGCTGCTAGCGTAGTCTTACCTTTTATTATTATAGATGCCGCTTTAGCTCCTTATAATATAGGCCGCTCCAAAAAGAGACTAATCGGCTTAGAGAATTAGAATTATAGCTTAAACTACTATTAGGCGTCCGTAAAAAGGGTTAATTTTCTTAATATAGCGTTCTTGGCGTTCTGTAGATAAGGATAAAACTATTAATTAGCGTAGTTAGTCCTGCCCTTATGCTAAGCTATATTTTATATAGGGAATATATTAGAACGCTTTATGTAGTAATAGAGCCGGCCAATGTATATCGCTATTTTAGCTAGAATATCCGTAGTAGTAGGGCTCTTAGATTACCCCCTTTGCTTAAACTATTAGAGAATAAGGCTTACTTAGGGATATTTAGAATGTTAGGCTTTAATAGTAATCTTAGCAGCGATATAGGAAGTCTACTAAAGTAGGAGTAAGGCTAGGCACTATAGCGGACTATAGATGGCTAGAAATTACTTAAGGGCAACTCTTACCTAGTGTAATTAGGTAATACGCTTACAAATCTTACCTAGCTTCCTCCTATAATCCTCTCCGCCCTTACTTAGGCATACTTAGGCGCTACTTAGGACGTGCTTAGGGTAATAGGATATAAAATTCGTCGCTAAATTTACTAGTAGGGCTGGTATAAAGATTCTAATGGGGGAGATGCTTGGTCTAAGCGTCGCCTTAGTAGCCCTTATCTCTTACGGGATTTGCCGTTTAATAGAGTACTGATTTGTACTAGGCTATACCCTTATAGAGTAAAATTTCTTTAGATATATACTGCTATGCCATAAGGCCGTATATTACAGTAAATTTTACTATAAGCTTCTAATAACCTCCCTATCTTACCTTTGATTTATGCTTAACTAAGTATAGTAAGGTGCTTACAAGGATCCCTATAGAAGCAGGGTTAGTGAAGATTCTTATAGCGCGCTTAGGCGGAAGCTGATTTCGCTAGCGACTGTATTTATACCACGACTGTATATTATACCTAAGCGACTATATAGAGTGCAAACGTTAATAGATTTTTACTAAAAGCGACTGTAATAGATTAGAAAGGGCTTTTTGCACTATAATCTTTAGTATAGACGAAGAGATTAGTTATATAAGCCGATCTATAGAGATTAATAGCCGACTTAGCTAATAGGGAGCCCCTAGGTTTACCTATTAGCTCCTAATAGGCTACGTCCTTAACCAAATAGTAAGGAGTACCACTACCTTTAGAGTTTAAACGAATTATAAAAGCACTTAAAAGACGTAGGAACGATATAGCTACTTTTATAGGCACTAACAAAACCCCTAGCTTTAAGTTCTTAGGCGGAGGGAAAGGAAGAGGTACTAACCTAGATAAGCTCATGTAGCTTATCGCGAACCTAAAGGAGACTATAACATATTAGTCTAGCATTATTAAGAAGTAGAGTAATACTATTAATAATGTTAGAGCTAATCTTGTAGAAGTTAAAGTAGGGTAATAAGACCTTAAAAGGCAGAATGCTAAACTATAGGAATAGGTCTATTCCCTATAATCATAAATTAGCGCCTATTTAGTGTCTCCGCTATTAATATAATTATAGGTAGCTATTATAGTAAGCTAAAGCGAAGCAGAGTCTACACTATTGACTTTTAATAATACCACCCCTATAAGATACCCTCCTATATTATCTACTACGGCTAATACGCTTTACTGTACAATTGATATCTCTAGAGTGGTAGATAAAGATACCAATAAGACCTTAGCAGGTGTAATTAGGGCGGTTATAGAGAAAGAGATCTGGGCCTTAAAGGGTGAAGCTAACTAGCGCTATTAAGTGGTGACTAGAGACGTGAGAAATATAAGCCGTATTAAGATTATATATAGAGACGAAACCGAATAATAGATAGTTAAGAGGGTAATAGAAATAAAGATAGTACCTAGTGCTAGAGTATTAAGAGACGATCTTTATTTAATTAGGGTTAATAATGTTAACTACTTAGCGGTTCTAAACGATATAGGAAAGATCTATAGCGGGGTAGTAGAGGCCCTTAGTTAAGAGAACGACACTATAGTAGTGAAGATTGCTTGGCTAAGTAGGAGGGATGTACTAAAAGTATATAGTTCTATAGTTGTGTACGTCACTAAGGGTACTAATGCGAAGCGACTTCTTATAGAGGGATTCTTCTACGCTAGAGGAGAGTCTGGCTATATTAGGGTGTTTAAATACTGCCTACGACCGGAACAGTGCTATAAATGCTAAGAGATGGGCTATAAGGCGTTCTAATGTAAGAACATTAAGAGATGTGCGAGATATGCGAAAGAAGGTTACTATTATAGCAACTGTAATAAAACAATCCTAAAATGTGTTCCGTGCGGGGCCCTTATAAATTTTTTAGTAAAAACTATTAGAAGCTCTACCCTTAGTATAAATAGAACGTTCTAAATGATCTAACTAAATATAAGGAAATAAGGCACGGTATATAATAGCTTAATAAATAATAAGGAAATCTAAGATGTAATAGTATTAGTTATTTAAGAACCCTAGGCTTATTAGATTTAGGGTTAACTCCTAACTACCTCTATAGGACATTATAAATAGACTAAGATAGTTCCCTTAACTTAGAGGGAAGGTAGATAGGTAATCTAAAGCATGCTCTAGGTTAATAAAGAGGTAGAGACGGAATAGGTACTAATAGAGTCTCCTAATATAACTGTAGCGATTATAAGACTCCTAGGCCGACTTGTCTTAGTAGTATTAGTCTATATACTAGGAGGTAACCCTTAGGCACTATATAATACGTACGATATCTTATATAAGGCTATTATAGATATAAGACAAAATATAGGCACTGTAGTAGAAGTGGTAATTGCTAGAGACTTTAACCGTCACGACTAGTTATAGGGAGGTGATGATGTGTTTTAGGGGAGATAAGGTAAAGCAGATCTAATTATTAATCTAATAAGTAAATTCGCCCTTAGTAGTCTGCTTTAATAAGGTATAAAGACTTAGTATAGCGGAGACTATAAAACGACTATTGATTTGGTCCTAGCCTTGGAAGAACTAACAAATTTTATAGTAAAATACGCGATATACGGAACTGAACACGGATCGGACTATCGCGTAATTAAGATAGTCTTTAACATTTTAATTCCTCTACTAAAATACTAGGAGTGGCTTCTGCTTAAAAACGCGCTATAGAACGAAATTAGAACTAGAATCGCGAGCAAACTAAAGATCACCTCCTTAAATAGTATAGTATAGCAGAAAACAGATAGACTAATATTGGCGGTCCTTAAAGCGGTCTATACCTTAATACTAAAGGCTAGACCATCTTTATACGTAAAGCGATGGTGGACAACCGATTTGATATAGCTGCGTTAGATATATACGTACTGGAGAAACCAAGCGCGAGCTAAATAGCGGGTGGGATAAACTAGACTAGACCTAGAAGATATAGGGAAAGGCGCTTTTAAGTGGTATTATAACGCCATCTGACAACAAAAGAAAAAGTACTGGAACGAGTTTTTAGCGGACAATAATAACCTTTAGAAGGCCGCAAAATACCTAAAGTCTAGCGATGATATAGCGTTTGGGAAGGTACCGTAGCTTATTAAAGCAGATAAAACGGCTATAGCTAACTATAAGGAGTAGGTAGAAGAACTACTAACTAAGTTTTTTTCTCCCTTACTAAGTAATATTAATAATAAAAGACCCAGACTACAAAGAGCTTTAGTAGCAATACCTGCCATTATAATAAAGGAAGTAGAAAGATAGTTATTTGCTATAAAATTATAGAAGGCGCCTAGGGATAATAGCCTACCCGTAATAGTCTAGAAAGAGACTTAGCTAGTAGTTAAGAACTATATTCTAGCGTTATTTTAAGTATCTCTAAAAGAGGGAACGCTGCCTAGCTAGTAGTAATATGCTAAAATTATACCACTTAAAAAGCCTAGTAAAAAGAACTATACGGTTACAAAAGCCTAGAGACTAATTTCACTCCTAATAACTCTTAGGAAAGTGCTAGAATTGGTAGTTATAGAAAGGATCTCGCACGTAGTAGAGATATACGGCCTTCTCCTAACTAACCACTTTAGGGCTTATAAATAACGATTAGTAGAGTAAGCACTTATACTCCTATAGGAGTAGATATATACCGCTTAGTAGGGCCAATAAATCGTTAGCCTAGTTAGTTTTGATATTAAAGGGGCATATAATAGAGTTTGTAAAGAAAGACTGCTATAGAGGATAAAGGCGCGAGGTATACTAAAGAAGCTACTTTAGTAGATAAAGGCATTCTGCTTAAAACGTACTATAATAATTTAAATTAATGGGCAGTTCTCTAAGGTCTAAAGCCTACTATAGGTAGGCCTGCCTTAAGACTCCTCCCTGTCTCTAATCTTATTCCTTTTCTTTAATACTAACTTAGTATAATGACGAATTGACAGCTATGGGGGAGCGATAGCTTTTATTAATAACTTTACTATATAGGTTATAGGACCTACGGCACAATGTAACTAAAAAGGTATTAATGCTATTATTAACGACGCCCTAGACTGGGAGAGAAGAAGTAGGGCGATATTTAAAGCGGAAAAGACAATAATTATATATTTTACCTATAAATTATATAAGACTGCTACGGAAGCCTTTACTATAAAGGGATATACTATTATACCTAAGGACACTATTAAGATACTTAAAGTGCTTATAGACGCTAAGCTTAAGTATAAGGAATATATTACAAGGGCGGCCTCTAAAGGCCTAGAAGTAGTAATAGAGCTTAGGAGGTTTAGGGGTCTCTCGCTATTAATAGCGCGGTAGTTATTTATATCTATAGTCGCCCTAGCGGTAGATTACGCCTCTAATGTCTAAATGTACGTCTTTAAAGATAAACTTATGGGACCTATTAATAGGGTCTAAAGAATAGGAGTGTAAGCTATTATAGGGATGTTTCTTATAGTGGTAATAAGCGTAGCGGAAGTAGAAGCTTATATTGCTAGCATATAAGACCGGTTTTAAAGATGGGTAGTTAAGCTATAAATAGATATTTATACCCTACCCGAAACTAACCCACTTTAAAGGAATATATCCTAAATATAAAAATTTAGAAGATAATATCGCTCTCTACTTTATTAAGTGGTAAAGGTACTTAAAGATATAATAATAGAGGAGTTAGAAACTATTAACCCGTATATATTAGCACTATAGGAGAAAAGAGTATAAATTATTGCCGATGAATTAGTATTAAGATAACTAGATATAGGCTAGGTAGTATATATTGCCATAAGCAGCTTAGTATAAAATAGTGTAGTTGGAATAGGTAGGGCGATTAAGATAGATAAATCAGTATACGGTAACCTAAGGAATAAGACTGTATTCTTTTCCTCTATACTAGGTATAAAAGAAGAATAAAACCCGTATTTTAGAAAGTTGGCAGTAATAGTATACGCTCTAAATATACTACCAAAGCTTAGGTTCTGTAGTATTGTGTTAATATTAAGAAATAAAGCGGCTGCACTTACGCTTAGGAAACCTTAATAATAGTCCAAATAAGAGTATATTAGCCGCATCTATAGATCTACAAGAATACTAAAAAGAGATAGAAACATAATAATAATTTTATAGCTCCCATTAAGTAAGGAAAATAAACTTATAATACTTACTAAAAAGAAAGTAAAAGTAGTAATAGGATAGAATACTACCCTATAGATATAGCTCGCTAAAATGCGATTAATAACTCTTAATATTGCGTAAGCTAAGCTATATATTACTAGAAGGTTACTAAAAAATATTAGGAAATATTTTAAAAGAATTAATATAGTATTGCTAGGCAAATATATATAACAGCTCTATAACTAACTATTATAAAAGAAAGCTAGGGTACTCGCCTAACTTAGAATAGGTATAGTAAGACTAAATACGTACCTCTACTAAATTAAAGCTACGCTAATAGATTAGTACAAATATGGATAAACGTAAGAGATAGTAAACTACTTTCTCTTTTAGTATAAAAGATAGACAGTATATTAAATAGAGATACTATAGTATATAGATATATATAGGGGAAATATCTTCTTCTACTTAGGGGGAAAGACCCTAATAGATGATAAGAACTGGGCCCTAAATATAAACGTGGTTTAAGTAATAATACGGTTTATAATAGCTATAGGTCGACTTAATATAAACTAATAATAGATAAATTAGGACACCTAACCTATAGATTACCTCGTGCTATAAAAAGTAGATATTGCTTTAACCGCTAAAAATAGGACGTTAAATTGTTACGGACGCTTTAAGTACAATATTACGACTACTTGGAGAGGAGTCGGAAGAAGCTAGTTAGTTAATACAAGCACGGTCCAGAATGGAACCCGTGGAACCATATGACGAGGAATAGTAAGTAGAGTCACGTGATGTGATCTGTGTAATCTATATAATCTGTAAGATCTGTTATAGAGCGAACAGAGCAGATAGAGTAGATAAAGTAATAACTTTCTTAGGAGTACGGTTGTGTATTTAAGGACCCTTAGTCCTTACCTAGATAGTTCCTTCCTTATAGTAATTCTCAGAATACAATTAGAGTTAATCTGTTGGGCAACCACTCTACTAGTTGTTATTACGTTATTAACTACTATCTTTACATTTCCTACACACCTAGCCTATTAATAGAACCCATTGTAGTTCTTACTATAAGGTTCCGTTACACAATTACTACCCGGTTACGGTATTAAATATAAAGTCAAACAACATGCTACCAAAAGCAGCCACCACGCTATTAACGGCGGCAACTACTTTAAGGTCAGGGGGTGACACCAGTATAGCGGACACTAACTCGCAATAACCTGTAACGGTAGGATAATTACAGGAAATAGTGGATTAATTAATAGAAAATAATACGGTACTTAAGAACAGACTTAACGGAATTAGAGCAGTAAAGGTTAAGTTACCATTAATCGAACAATTCTTAGGAGAGAGATTAAAGCTTAAAGGATTTCTAACGTAGATGCATTTTAAAGTCATGCAAGAAGGGGCCAAGTTAGCCATAATAATGGACTAGATAGCCTACGCAGGACTATTCTTAATGGGTTAGGCACTTAAATGGTTTAAATCCTACTTAATAGAGATATAGACTAATAGGATAACTACTGCTAATTAAGAAGTACGATTTGTGTTTTCTAGCTAGGTAGGATTCGCGGAACGATTAATATAGATATTCGGGGACCCGGAAGTAACGACTATAGTAAAAAAAAAGCTTTAGGACCTAACACAGCGAACTTTAGCGATTAAGTATATGATATAGTTTTAGACACTTATAATACAAGTCAAGTAGAATAATAGGGCGCTTATAGCACAGTATAAATAAGGACTTAAGGCTAAAGTCTAGAACGTAATTATTCTAATAGAAGATGCGGACACCCTAAGGNAATTGATAGATTAAGCGATTAAGATTAATAATAGGATCTTCTAAAGGGAACAGGCTAAGAAGGGCTAGGATAGAGTTCTATAGTTGTATAAGACGTAGAATACGTAATAACTAAAGCTAAGTTAGAAACTATAGTATGGCGCAGAGCTAATGGACCTAAGTAGTACTAAAGAAGCCCATAAGAGATAGAGTAAGAAACTATAGAAACCTAGAGGTTAAAAATCTAGTAATTATAGGACTAAGGAGTAGAGGCCAAACCAGGGATCTTAATAGCAGAATATATTTAGGCGGACTCCATAATAAAGTTAATAGTTTAAAAACGGAGCTTATATAAATTACGGGAAATAGGGTTACTTCGTAAGGGATTATAAAGATAGTTAGAGTTACTATGCAATAAAGGGAACTAGACTAATAGTATATAATATACACGTATAGAGGGATAATAGTGTACTGCAAGGAACAAAAGAGTGTTTAATTAAAAGTTTTGCGTTCTATTATAATAACGTATACCAAATTTATAAAGACGCTAAGTATGGTGCAAGCTATTGGCCATAAGAGCCAGAGTTAAAAGGACTTAAAGGAACTATAGAGTTAGATAAAGAATAGGATTAACTCTACGAGCTAGATTAAGATGTTACAGCAATATGCGGATAACGATTAGCAATAATAATAATAGAGTTAGAGTACTTATTAATTAACAGCGACGAGGATAGTAAAGAAACTAACTAGGGGTATCTAAACCTTAATAACGTAACAGAAGTAGAGACTAAGACCGCTATAGAGTAAGGTTTAGTAACGGGTATTATAACACCATTAGATACGGTATCTATCACTTTATAAGACGAAAGAAGTAATATCTAGAGACGATTAAGCAAGCAGACAACTACTAGTGCTAGCTTACCACTTAATAAAGGCAAAAGGCTAAAGGCTTAAGATTCTTATAATAAGATAAGAGACGACTAAGATTCTTAAGATAAGATGAGGCAAGCTTAAAGACCTATAATAGACGGAAACCGATGGAGCAGAGCAGTAGCTTAGTTCAAAGATATACGGATAAGCTTGGGATAAGAATTCCTAACGGTATAAGATTTTTAAAATGAGATAAGTGAGATCTAGGACTCTTAAGACGAGATAAGGATATTAGACAAGCCTAGTTGGACTAAGGCTAGAGCTAAGCTTAAGATAGAAGCAAGCTTAGGATTAAAGAATCTAAGGAATTAAGAATTTGGAGTATAAATTAGGACACCCACAAATAAGAGGCAAGGAGCTTCTTTATAAATCAGAGAATCTGCAGCGCAAATAGCGATTAGGCTAGGAGATAGATACATAGACCTAGAGGACTTACTAGGGGAACACAGTGTTCAACCTAAAGATCGAAAAGTTAATACTAAGATTAAGAAGTATAAGGACTTTAAGGATCTACTTATAAGACGCGATGTAAAAGAAACTATAGAGGAATTTAGAGCAAGAATTACCTTATGGCAAGAATAGAAACTAGATAAGAGATTTAGCATATTAGGACGTATAAGGGACAGAGCACTAGTATAAAGAATTACTAATAGGCCTAGAGTAGGTATACTAAGAGCTAAGTGGCTTACCAAACTAGAATAAGAAGAGGATCTAGGGATTCCTACTAGGTTCGAAGAACAACACACTAAAGGCTGTCACGATGTAGTAATAAAGAGATATTTCCTTACGGACGAGCCGTATATACTTAAGCAGCTATATTAAAAGTGGTATAGGCAACGACACAATGACAAGTGGGAGGATTTCTATATATAGTTAGATAAGAAAGTTATCCAGGACCACCCAATTACAGAGAAGGCTATAACTTATATTAAGGGAGCCTTAATTATAATATTAAAGGATCTAGAGGAGCAATTAGAGGACTGGAGAAGCAAAAGGCGTATCTTAGTACCTGCAAACAAAGTCGCGACGCTTAGATTAATACGAGAGAGGTTTAAACTTAAGGACGAGGATAAGCTAAGAGTTAACCTAAGACATTAAGCATATTATACACTATTGTAGATAGTATACGTGGATAATGCGTGTAATATGTATAGAGTACTAAAAGATAAAAATCAGAAGTATCTAATAAGGATGTATTGGATAACGGACGAGGCAAAGTATCAAAACGCTAAGTATATACATGGTTAGCACCTAGTAAAAGTTTAAGAATAAGGGGACTTAATACTTTAACCAGGAAGATTCGGACGATAATGGTAGGAATGTCTAGAGAATACCTGTCTATGGTATATTAAAGATAAGAAACGAACTAAGTATTAGCCTAAGTTAGACTAAGTATAAACAGGATCTAGTAGCTAATAGTTAGGAAAAGTGGAGGCCTATAGGACTAGAGGGAGCCAGTGGTAGAGCCTTAGACCCTTAAAGGAATTTAAGGACAACACCTAAATTTATAAGTTAAATGGCAAGATTAATAGTTTAAGGCGCTAATAGATAGTGGAGCAATAAGGAACCACATCTCGCTAATAGCAGTTAAAAGAATGGGATTACTACACAGATAGAAGGAATGTCCTTACCTATTAGTAATAATTTTAGGAGATCCGATAGCCTACGGAGGAGGCATTATTAATCTCAAAACAGGACCTATTTAGTTAACCATTAAAGGGAGATAGATTAAGATATCTTTTATTATATTACTATTGGGGAATAATAAGGCAGTATTAGGAATGCCTTAGTTATAGGAATATAATTTAAAGATCGATTGGATTATAGGTTAGGTTAATATTAAGAATACTTAACGCCGTAAGATACGATAATAAGCTAAGATAGTATAGTACTAAGTAGGAGCGACCTACGAAGAAATGGAAAAGGGGCTAAGCCATATACCAAAGAGATACTATAAGTATGGTAAGAAACTATGGTCACCTAAGAGTAAAAAGCTGTTAGAATATGCAGCATGGGACTATAAAATAGAATTGGAACTAGGAATAAGTCTAAGGTTCTTTCTAATCTATAAGCTTACTAAAGAAGAAGGTAGAGCATTAAAAGAGTTTGTCTAAGAAAACTTATAAAAGGGATATATTAGACTATTATAGTTATTAGCGGGTTATCCAGTACTATTCGTACTAAAGAAAAATAGCAAACTAAGGCTGTGCATTAACTATAGATAGTTAAACAGTATTACTAGAAAGGATAGGTATCCTTTATCCTTAATTAGCGAGATCTAAGATAGGATAGGTAACGCGTAAATCTTTATAAAGATAGATTTAAGATGGGCGTACCATTAGATTAGAATTAAGGAAGGCAATAAATAAAAGGTAGCCTTTAGGTTAAAGGAAGGACTATATAAACTATTAGTTATGCAATTCAGGCTTATAAACGCACTAGTAACGTTCTAGAAGCGTATTAATAATGTGTTAGGAGAATACTTAGATGAATTTATTATAGTATACCTTAACAATATTATTATCTACTTAATAAATAAGGAAGAGTATAGAGAACATGTTAAATGGGTCTTAAAGAGACTATAGGAAGAACAGATGCTAGTAGCAATTAAGAAATGCGAGTTCTTCACTAGGAAGACCAATTTTATTAGATTTATTATTAAACCAGGCTAATTTAGTATAGATTTAAAGAAAATTAAGGCAATAGTAAATTGGTAAGAACCGGAGAACGTTACGCAGTTAAGATCGTTTTTAGGGTTTTATAATTACTATAGAAGGTTTATAGCACAGTGGTTAAAGGATATTAAACTACTTACGCGATTAATAAAGAAAGAAGAACTATGGGTATAGGGAGAGGAATAGTAGGGACTCTTTAAGAAAATTAAAGAGTTGTTTACCTAGGAGCTAGTTCTTAAAATCTATTAACTAGGACTAGAGACGGTTGTAGAAATAAATACATTAGACTTTATACTAGAAGTATATTTCGTGTAAAGGCATCCAGATAGATAGCATCTAGTGGCATATTATAGTTGGAAGATAACACCACTAGAGTTAAACTATAACATCTATAATAAGGAGTTATTAGGTATAGTTACAGTATTAAAGAAATAGAGAGCATTCTTATAAGGTATAGAAAAACTATTTATAGTTAAAACGGATTATAAGAACCTAATGGGGTTCCTAACGACAAAAGAACTTAACTAAAGATAGGTTAGATAGGCAGAGATACTTATAGAATACTATTTTGAGATTTAGTATACTAAGGGTATAGACAACACGCGAGCCAATGTATTAAGTCGAAAAACTAAACTATAGAATAACGATAAGCCATTAGGGGCTTTACTACAAAAAGATATAGATAGACTAATTAGGTACAATTATCTAAAAATTGCAGTAACTTAGGAGGATAAGTTAGAGAAAGTCTACGAAATACCAGAAAGCTTTTGGGTATAAAGAATTCTAGAAGAACAGCTAAAAGATCTACAGTTAAATATATACGAAAATTAAGAAGTAAAGTATATCCTAAGAAGTATAGCAGAGTAGTTCGTAGAGGACTTCTATAAGGGACTAACTTAAGGATATAACGGAGCTACGGGCTTAGTGTTAAGACTCTAAGAGGAGTATATTATTAATGGAATCTAGAGGATAGCTAGAAAGGTCACTAAGGAGTATCTAGATTGCTAAAGGAATAAACTAATAAGGTATAAGCCGTATAGAGGGCTATAACCTATTAAAATACTAGAGAGACTATAGGAGGTTATATTATAGGACTTTATTATTAAGTTACTAAAGTTAAAAGATCCTATTACCGGATAAGATTATAACGCGATCTTAGTAATAGTAGACAAGCTTACGAAGTAGGGATACTTTATAGCATGTACAGAAGAAATCTCAGCGGAAGATATTGCTAGAATCTATATTAAAGAAGTGTTTATAAGACATAGAGCACTAAGTAAAATTATATCGGATAGAGATCTAAGATTTATAGCAGCATTCTAGGAGGTATTCTTAGCGGAGTAAGGAGTTTAAGTAGTAACTTCTACCGCATATTATCCACAGATAGACGGTTAAATAGAAAGATTAAACTAGATACTAGAACAGTATCTAAGATATTATGTTAATTACGCATAGAATAATTAGGTATCGCTATTACTAGTTATACAGTTTATATATAATATAACACTATAAGAAGGAATAGGTACGTTACTATTTAAGGCAAATTATAAATATAAGCTAAGAATATTGTTGTTACTAAGATAAGTAAAGAAAATAAGTAGTATAGCTAAGCAAAGGATGGAGATATTAATGAATCTTTATGTGAACCTTACGGAAACGGCTAAAGTAGTACAGCAAAGGATGAAAAAGTACTATGATGCTAAGAGATCTGAGGGACTAGATCTTAAGGAGGGAGATAAAGTGTGGCTACTATACAAAATTTTTAAGAGTTAATGACTAAGCAAGAAGTTGGACTATGTTAGACTAGGACCTTTTAGAATTAAGAAGAGGATTTTATCAGTTATATTTAAGTTAAACCTACCAGCCAAAATAAAAATCTACCCTATATAGTATATCGCAATGCTAAAGCTAGCACACGGGAATGTTAAGCTATTAATCTACGAAGTAGACATGTATAGAGGACAGGAAGAAGATAAATGGCAAGTTTTGAGGATTGTTAGTTATAAGGACGTCAACAATAAAACATGGTATAAGGTTAAGTGGATAGGCTATACTAAGACTACCTAGGAGCCACTAGAAAATTTAAAGAATGCTATAGGAAAGGTACAGGAGTATTGGAAGAAAATAGATTAGGTAATATTAATAAAGGAGAATTACTAAAAAATAAGCCACCTAAGGGGGACCTAGGAAGAGCAACTGCTAAACTACTTAGAGTTGTTTCCTTTACTATAGAAAGAGAGTTAGTTCTCTTATTACCTAGTTCCTAAAGACCTTATTCTACAAGCTTCTACTCCTTAGAACGAACCTTCTCACAAACCTTCTTAAGGCGAAGTAATTGAGCAGACGCCGTAATGCGAGTATCTAGAGCCTTCTATTCCGCATTATAAGAATGTTTTAACTTAGCAAGGGCTTAAAACAGTTTATTATCTAGCTGTATAGCAGCAGATTAAATATAAAACCCTAAGATAAATTAATCAGGGAACTAGACGACTATTAAAAGTAATAGGTTGCGTATATTTAGCATTAGAGATAGAGCGAACGTTATAGGACGAACGAATATTTGCTTTAGTGCACTCCGAGCAAGAAAACGGCTGTTAAGAAGAAGGACTCGCCAACGCAATATAGACTAACCCCTCTTTCGCATAACGAGAATATAGAGACGGCATAATCTCACTAAGAGATAATATTGCAGTAACGGTATGAGACCGACGAGCTATAGAAGAAAGAGAAGATGCTTTAGGTATTATAAGTAACGATATTAACTAAATTAATTAGACGGATATTACACCTCTAGTAAATAACCTAGAGATGCTAGGTATCTTTAAGGACGAAGATAAAGAGGAGGGAGATAGTGTTACGGATGCTTTAAGTACAATATTACAACTACTTAGAGAGGAGTTAAAAAAAGCTAGTTGGTTAATATAAGCACGGTCTAGGATGGAACCCATAGAACTATGTAACGAGGAATAGTAAGTAGAGTCACGTGATATAATCTGTGTAATCTGTATAATCTATAAGATCTGTTATAGAGCGAATAGAGTAAATAGAGCAGATAGAGTAATAACTTTCTTAGAAGTATGGTCGTGTATTTAAGGACCCTTAGTCCCTACCTAGATAGTTCCTTCCTCGTAGTGATTCTCAGAATATAATTGGAGTTAATCTGTTGGGTAACCACTCCACCAGTTATTATTACGTTGTTGACTACTGTCTTTGCATTTCCTATACACCTAGCCCATTGACAGAACCCATCGTAGTTCTTGCTACAAGGTTTCGTTACATAAATACTTAAAGAATAGCCTTTAAGCTAGTCTACTAATAATATTACCAACCCATAAGAATTTAAAGAGAAATGGTAAATAAGGAAATATAGCTAAAATAGATCTTTATATAGGCTTAAAGAAGACTATAATCTATAATAGGAAATGTAATAGTAGATTAGTAATAGTGGCCCTTTTAGCTTAGCCGCCGGGCGTTAATAAATTGTATATGTGTATATCTACACTATAACCACACCCAGTTATTGTATAAACACGGCTATTAGTCTACCGCCCGTCTTTATATAAGAAATCCTCGTACTTAAAGATAAAGAAAACTATAGGATATAACGCGGGCTAAGGTAGCTACTTCTACGCGAATTATAAAGTGCTTGGTAACACTGCAATCCATTAAGATACAGTAATGCGGAATTGGCATTAATAATAAGGCATCCTGCTAATAGGGCATGTTAGGCTAGTAGCGCGTAGCTTTGTACTTAAGTTGTTAGTAAACGGGCTAAGCCTTTAACCGTAATTATATATAGAAAGGGTTGCAGGACGCTTTGGTGGCAGAGTCCTTAAGTTATAAAGGCGCTAGAAATCGCCCTCTAATTCGCTAATAAGTTTACTAAGAGTAAGCTAATTAGCTAGCTAAAATAGAACCTACTATGGGAACTAAAATAGGCTCTATAGCTAGCCAGTCCTAGCTATTATAGGTATATAATAATATAATTATAGGGGCGAGTTTGCGATCTAATTTAGCGGCGATGCTTAAGTAATAAATAGTAATAGTATTATCCTAATTAGGATTAAGACTAGATATAAAACGTAGCATAAAAAGGAAATATGTGCTTAATACTACAGCTTATTACGCGCTTACTATAACTAGCTAGCATTAATTATATCTATATAATGCTATAGCCTTTCCTAATAATATAAGGATGGTTAACGGTTATAAAGATTTATAGTAGATTCCTAGGACTATAAGTATATAGCTTAAGCCCTTTAGCGCTAGCGACTGGCGCTTCTTTTAGGCGGCTAACCGCGCTTAAGTAAGGACTATAGTAATAGGAAATAGAGGGATAATGTCGCTGGAATATTAGATAGCTAGATATTTCTTACCGCCAGATTTAGGGAGAGGCAGCTTGGAGTAGCTAATTAGTAAAAAGAGCCCCGAATTGTCTACGGGAAATACCCTAGGTACTTTTTTAAAGATCTATATATAAGTACCTACTAGCCGATTATAAGACTAGGTGTCCTTTATATATATTTAAAGCTATTCTTTACTTAGACAATGGCTTTTATTATCTAAGTTTTAACTATACTAACGAATTATTTACTATTATTTACTTTTAACCTAGCCCTTAATCCGTATTATATATAGCCTCTAAGATAGCTAATAAGGTAATTAGTAGTTCTATAATTAAGACGGTTATAAACAGTAGTTGGTTTATTACTATTAAATATATAACTAAAACCGATTTGTAGAAGTAATATAATCTTATAATAAATACGTAAGATAAATTCGCCAAAGCTATAAAAAAGGCTAATATACCTACTAGTGCTATAATAGCTATTATAACGTAAGTTACCCTATTGTATACTTATAGATAGATATAAAATATTAACCTAGAACTTAGTAAGACTAAATATTCTAGTAAAAAAGATTCTTATCCCTACTTTACTACTATTTATTAGGATAATAACGGAAAGCATATTATAACCAAGTATATCTCCCCTTAGTAGACATACACTATACCTATAAGAGTGTATAACGTTAGGGAAAGGGGTAGAAGTTAGAGAGATATAGGGAAGGTGTAATAGTTAAACAAATACGGAAGCGAAATTATTTTTATTAGAGAGTGCTTTAGAACTATAGTAAGCTAAGATACTTAGCATATTTTTATATAGTAATGGCGTTCTATAAAATTGCTTATAATAATTTAATGTTAAGCGGGATTACTACTAATTGGGCGGTATACTTTGGGGCTCCTTCTTATTAATGCTAGCGCTTATACTTATAGTCGCTCCTTCTTATAGTCGCAATTATGGTTGTAATCGCTTTAATTAGGCTATATAGTTTAGGGGCTGTTAGCTACGGCCCTTTTATTAGTTAGAATTAAATTTAAAGGCCGGCTAATATAAGCTAGAGTTTTTACTAACGTCTAAGAGTGACTAAACGGGTAGCGCCGCCACCCCTATACTAGTTTATAAAATATTATTTTTATATTATACTTTCCCAGTTAACCCGTTTCTTCTTTAATACCTCTTAATCATCTTACCTGTTATACACCCTTTAGTTAGCTTGCCTACCATATAAGCATTAAAATGGCGTCTATAATAGTAGGTAAATCTAATCACGTATATGTTTAAAGTAAGGTTCTCTAGCGTTATTATAAGGACTATAAGCTAAGCGTCTTTAAAGCTAAGTACGTTTTAAACTCTATGCCCTTTTTATAGTTTAGCCATATATTTAACCTATTTTACTTAGGTCCGGGAATAAGTCTTTTATCTTTAAGCGCGTACCTAGGTCGTTCTATAATTTATTCCTACGCCTTATAGCCGAGTTTATAGGCTCCCGTCAGCTTTAAATATATATTAATTATAACTAAGAGGAAGGCATTCTAGTTTATCCTTATTTTAGCAATACCGTACTTGCCTTAATTTAGGAAGATCGGGACTTTTCTTTAGCGGAATAAAAGAAAATCTTGCAATATGCAGGAGAGGCAATATAAGAACTTTATAGCAAAGACTAGATCTATATTAGTATACTCTCCGTAATCTAGAAATTATTATCATTTAAGACTAACTAATTAAACTATCTTAGTAGATATAAAGCCTAATAATATTCTAGTTAATTAGACTTATAATAAAGAAGGTAACAAAATAGTTATAGATGTGGCGCTAGGCGATTTTAATATTGCTTTTAAGTTAGAAGGTAGAGAGCTATATTAAACCCCTTATATAATAGGGAATATTATATAGCAAAGCCTAAAAGGATAGACCAAAAAGGGCGTGATAAAGGCGTTAGATATGTTCTTATTTGGACTAGTAGTAAGTAAGCCATATTTAAGTTTAAGAATTTATACTAAGCTCTATTTATAGTGTATATACACTTTAGGGGGTAGAAAGTTCCTACTTTTAAACAATTACTAGGAGCTAGTAAGGTAAGGTATAAAGCCGGAATAAGAGATTTTAATTTAATATTTTTTCTATTTTAGGCTAGTTCTTAAAGGGCTCCTTAAATAAGTTAATAGTGAAGATTAGTATAATACTTTAAAGGGAGCATTAGAAATAGCTAAGGAGGCAGTTAAGAAATAGCTTAAACTAAGATTTAAGTAATAGGGGGAGGAGTTTAGTTCTAAGGTATAGAATATAATATCTAAAATAATAAACCCTAACCTAATGGCTAGAATAATAATAGACCAAGTTTTAGCGCATTAATAGTAGTAGGAGGCGACTTAATAGTTATTAGAGGTAGCTGTAAGCGTAGAAATAATAAAAAACCAAGAATTTGTGCCTCTAAGTCGGTATTATTATACTAGTCACTATCTGTTATTAGCTCGCTGTTATATCCGAGGTTAAAATTAATTTCTTAAGCTACTGTCCGGATAGATATAGTTAAAAGGTTGCTAATGGTACGCTACTTAATTCCGCACTATTCTTAACTCCCTTAATAACTTAGATAGGAGTAGAGGCCTTAATACCTAGAGGAATTATCTTAAGTAATATACCGCCTATATTATTCCTCTAAGTTAATAAAGGCACGGCTTTAGGAAGTAGCGAAATATTCCCTAATAAGCCGATTATAACTAACGCCGTTACAATATTGTATAACGTGCCCGAATTCCAAAGTTTCTTAAAATACTATTCTTAAAGTAGCGTCGCCGCGTAAAGAGCTCTTAGTAATGATATTAATATATATATCTTATCCTACCCTTTCCCAAGCGGGCAGCCCACTTTTATTTTTCCTTTAGGTGTAATTCGTAAGCGGTAATTTACTAAATCCTTTAGGGTTTCCTACCTTTTTTCTAATGGTGCTTATAGAGCTTATAGAAGACTCCGATCTTAGGTAATTTTAATAAGGTTTTAATAGTATATTTACTATCTAGCTAGCACTACAAAGCCGCTATATTTAAAGGACGGTAAAGTTTATAGGTGATTTAGAATCCCGTAATATACATTAAGTTAAATATTTAGCTTTAGCTGCTTAGAAGGGACATTAGGGTTATTAATAGAGCTATTAAGCGGTAGTTAAGAGGCGTTAGAATTAAAGCAGGTATGTTTTAAATATGCTAGCTATAGGTCTAGGCTATAACTTTATAATAATATCTATCTACGGACTTAAAATTGAGTATTATCCCTTATACAATATTAAGTTTGACGCTTAAGCGAGATATATACTATTAGGGACTGGATAGATAAGTGCGTAGTTTATATAAATTGAATTATATTTATTTTCCGTCTCCCTAAGCGTTAAATGGCAATACTAGGCTAATTTAAGGACGAATTTGGCCGTGTTTTAATTTTAGGTAAGTTAAATAGATAGGCCACCGCCTTAATAAGCGCGTACGCTTAAATCGGCTAATTTTAATAGCGGTATAAGCTCTAAACAAAAAAAAGGTTTTTTATTATCTATAGCGTTATTAACATAAGCGCCCGTAAAGTAGGGATATATTTAAATAAATCTAGGCTTAAGAAAGCTAATGCGTGCGCTTCTAAAATTAATTCTTAACTTATAACTATTTATATAACCTTATAACCTATAAAGCGTTTTAGTAGCTTAGCTCCTTCTAGGCCGATAGCTGTATATACTATAATAGCTATAGCCGTAAATATAACCCCTTATTCCTCTTTTTTTTATTCCCTCTACCTCTAAGTCGTTTAACTCCTTAGAAGTATTAAGCTTAATAGGCGTATTTATTAGAAAAAGAGATTATAGAATTAATTTTAATTATAAGATAAATTATCTATATCCGTCTACTGCTAGCTATATATAGGTAGATTATATACGTAGCAAAGGGCTAAATGGTAAACAGATTAAGACCGCTTTGTACTTAGCGCTTACTATTTATAGCATTTCTTCTTAGCTTTTTAGATGCACCTTATCTAGTAAATAAGGTATTAGGGGTAACATCTTCTATATTAATAATGGCCGACCGGCTGTTACGCACCCCTAGTAAAGATTTTAGCTCTGTAAATAAGTATAAGAGATAATAACTTTCTAAGTTTTATAAAAGTCCGAATTCCTCTAGGAGTAGTAGGACTTTAAAGTTGAAATTAGATAAGAGCTTATTAATAATAAAGCGGATTCTATCTAAGTGCTTTAGCATCCATATATTATAAACGTTTTTAGTAAACTTATATACTGACTACTTCTCTTTACCTTCTAATTCTATAAAGTTGAAGGTGTGGATAGGGTAATAATAAAAGGTAGTATCTTTTCCTTTAATTATAGGGTAATGGCCGTAGATTCTCACCAATTAGTGGTTGTAAGAGATTAAGAAGGCTAGGATTTACTAGTAGAGCTCTTATTTACGCTTTACGAGCCGGAAAAGCTTAATAATTGCTCTAACTATAAGGGTTATACTATAAGCACTCCGCTAGTCTATAATATTAAGTGCTGTAGTACTATATTTTACTTTATATATTAGGAACGGGAAGTATATATAGTATATAGCTATAAAGAAGGATTGGTTGCTAGCGATAAAGTTATTAATAAAAGGTAAAAGCTTGTCGAGCTAATCTTCTATAAACGCCTCGCGTTTAAATTTTATAGAGTAGTTAGGCTGCGGACGAGTACTAGTTAAAGGGATGGCGTTATTTTAGCCTTTATTAACACTTTTAATAAGATATTTAAGTCTGGCGCTATATGTAGCTAAAGCCTAAGCTAATAAAACGAGTAGCTGGCTAATATCTTAAATAACCTTTGCTTTATTCCGGCCATCTATTATATTATAAGTCTTGCTAAATATATTATCGTTAAATAGTAAGGCCTAAGGGATATTTTACTTTATCCCTAGTAAGGTTTGCTAAAGATGCTTACTATCCTCCTTAATTCCCTCCTTATTTATGCCTATATAATTGCGTATAAAACTGCCCTTAGTTTTAAGTAGGGTTTTATAACGTAGGTCCTAATATAGTGCGATTTTTTTTTCTTTTGGCTTTTAGTTATTTAGTATATTAAAGCTAGCCGCAAGGGAGCTTAACTCTAATTGTTTACGCTAAAGGAAAGGTATTAACTTCCTCCTTATAAGTAGATGACTTATTATATCTAGCTTAAAATATTCCTTTAGCTAAGTTTATTCCTTCCGCTAATAATTAATAGAATTAATTTAGGTACTCCTGCCGTAAAATAGTGCTTCTTAATTACTTAGCCTTTTAATAGTAAAGTCTAGAGATATCCGTGGTCGCTTTTAGAGGGGTGTGGTTAGGTAGTTGTTATTAAGCGGGTTTTTAACTTTACGCGATTGCTTTTAATCCTTAAATAGTAAAGTAGTTAGCCTGCCCTATAGAAGTTAGCTTAAGTTTGCTAAAAGAGTATAGTAGAATAAAGTTGCATACCTCTTTATATAAAGTCTTGTTTGCTAGCAAAGGATGCTAGTATTTAGTATTTTTGCTATACTCTAGGTTTAGACGTACGCTTTTATAAATATATCTCTACGCGTTTGCTTTACTAATACTTTAAAAATATTCCCCTACTAATAAGTTAGCGGTAGGCATTTGGTTGTTAAATCCGCAAAAGGTATACTTTTATGTATAGACCGTTGCCGCCTATCCTTCTAGGCAGCTAACTTTTCGCGATAACTAGCTATATTGATTGGTAGTTATAGGGGAAGAAAGATATCTTTATATTACCGCCGCGTTTAAAGCTAGTGGAAGGATATAAAAGGTAGAACTTAGTTAAGTAGGGGGCTAG
Organism: Cenococcum geophilum 1.58; assembly: GCF_001692895.1. Classification (NCBI taxonomy): domain Eukaryota; kingdom Fungi; phylum Ascomycota; class Dothideomycetes; order Gloniales; family Gloniaceae; genus Cenococcum; species Cenococcum geophilum. Next base: position 5,674,214 of record NW_027137560.1, read on the forward strand.
AAGGCTAAAAGTCTTAAAGAATGCGATAACTAGTACCTATTAGGTATAGCGTAAAAGGGTACTTAGTAATAATGACTTATTTAGCCTTAGCCTTAAACGTAAGATTGCAGTAGTATAAGAACACTTTTAAGCTTATTAATATTTAATTATAATATATAGCCTATTTGCCCGTAGAGGAGGATTACAGTTATTATAAAATTTAGGGTTAAAATACTAATATAATTATTACGACTTTGCAACTATATTATAGGGATTGTTTTAGCCATGCTCTTAAATGCTATATATTTAGACTTGTAATTTCCTAAATAATAAAACACGTTACTAGAATTAGAGACTTTCTAAATTTAATCCTATTCTAACTTAGGTAACCATAATTTTAATACCTATAGAAATTCTATTATCTAATTCCCCTAATCCCTTAAGTAGTTATAGATGTATTTTCTTAGAGCACTTAATCTATTTAGATTCCTAAAGGTAGTTTATACGCTATACTCTTACCTAGGGTAATTCTAACTGCTATACTATAAATCCCTTTACATGCGAGAAATGGGGTTCCCTCTAATCCTAATTAACTTAGTAGTTTAGAGTCTTTGCGTAATAGTACTATAAAAGTAGTATTATTTAAGCTAGGTTTATACCTTATTATTAACTTTATATTTAATATTAATTATTTAATAAGGCGAATATTAGGCTAGTATAGTCCAATTTAGGTTTATTTATTTACCTTACTGTCTTTACGCGACTTTGGTTTATTTAGTTAATCTATAAAGGCCGCCTAATTTACTTATACTCTATTAAAACTATAATTTAGCTCCATTCTCTTAACTTATAAGGATTAGCTCCGTCTAATTATACCTAGTTATCCTCTATTTTATATAAATCCTACGGCGTTACTAGGTCTAAATAATGCTGTTATTAAGTAATCTAGTTTAGTACTGTAGCTCTGTTAGGCACGCTTGTATAAATTTACCCCACTTAATTAACTACTAAAAAGTAAAGCTGTCCAATCCTATTATTGCGTTTATTGCCAATGCTATAACCGCCATTACTAAGCCATATTTATATAAATTCTACGCCGCTCTGCTAGCCCGTTAAGGCTAGCACTATCTCGCTATAGCTTAGCTCTACCCTCTTATAAAAGGCTAATGCCTTTAATTGTAACCGTTACTCTTAAATCAGAATAGATCTATATACTAATTACTTAGCCTAGAGGAGTGCCGCTATTTATTGTATCCAATCCTATAGCTATCTATTAATTATATTTATATAAATTTGCTACACTTAATTAGCTTCTATATACCGGACGTGTCTAACCCTACCCTAATATATGCTCTTTAGGTTAGGTCTATATAACCTAGCTTTAAGTTAATTATACTAGCGCAAGGATATCCCTAAGTTATTCTTATCTAGAGCTTAACTCTACTCTATACTATCCTACTAGCCCGTTAAGGCTAATAGTGTCTTACTATAATTTAGCTCCGTTCGCGAAGGCTAACGCTCTTTAATTATAACCGTTGCTCTCTGCTTAATATAGATCCTCTACTGCTTGCTTAGCCTAAAGAAAACCTTAATACGCTAACCCGCTGCTGTCCTTTGCCGACTATATACTTAGACCCCACCGTCGCTCTACCGGAGGCTGTTGCTTAGCTATTATAGCAGATAGAGTAGGCTAATGGCGGTCTTCTATTAAGGGGCTCGCCTTTAAGTCACTTATAAGGACTAAGGGATTTAATTCTTAGCCAGCGGCATTATAGGATTTACTTTGGCGTTAAAGCCCTTCTGCTTCGCGGTTGCGCCGGGCGTAAAAGAGCGTAGGAAACGATCTATACTAAACTATCCTATTGTTAATAGGAGAACTATAAGAGAACTAAACACCAATAATAAAAGCAAATGCAGTCTATAGTAATTGTATATTTTCGCTTTGTAGTTTCTAGAATACTATCTATGCGGATAAGAAGTTAAGTGTTTATAAAGAATGGAGGCAGTTTCTGGGAACTTTTCGTAAGATATAGTTGATTTTGGTTACCCTTACTTAAAGGATTCGCAATTAGATAAGAACAGCCGGCTTTAAGGAGGTCTAAAATAGCCCCCTATCCACGCTAAACAGGGGGCTGCTTATGCTACGCAGCCTCCGCTTAGTCCGCTAAGCCATAACTTAGGGTTCGCTTATGCTCAACTTAGGTTAAAGCGGCGGCTGCTTAGGTTGGCGGCTATAACCGGAACCAGTTATATAAGAGAAGTTTAACTGTCTCTATAGGTAAACCATATTACCTTCCTTAAAGTCCTATATAGGAGCTTATCCTTTATTTATATGCTATTCCTATACCATTTAAGCGTACGCTAATTTACTTTATAATAGTTCCATTAACTACTTTATTTAATTAGTAAAGTTATATACGTTAATTAGTTAAATCCTCTTAATTATAGGTCCTATCGTATTAATTTTAGGTTATAGTTTAAATCTAAATTAAGGGTCTTATCTGTAGATTGCGTAAAACGGCGTTACGCCTATTAATTTATTCCTTATATTATTTATAGTAAACTTAGTTAAAGGTAGCTACTTTTCCCAGTTGTTTTGTAGGTAGGAGTAGTATATTTATAAATATTATTCTATAATCGCGTTTATAATTTTAGTTTAACCGTCTATCTCTAAATAAAATATAGTTAAGAGTTGTGTTTATATACTTAATTATTTATATAGGGCTTACTAGAAGTCTAAAACGAACTGGCTTCCGTGGTTAGATATTATTAAATTAGAAAGTTTATATAGCTTAAAAACGTACTTAATAAAACATTTAGCTACTAATATTATATTAATTAAGTCTATAGAAACTATATATTATATTTTTATAAGACGGTTAATAACTACTATAATATTTATAAACCTATTACTGTTAGGCAGGTTAACTATAAAGTTAATTAAGATATCTCGCCATCTTTATATTAGAATTGGCAATAGTTAAAGTACTCCTTACTTCTTTATATAAGAGGTCTTCCTACACACGCATATTTTATATGCTTAAACGTATTTTTATATATAGTCGTGCATTATAGGCCAGTAATATACTTATTAGATAATCTTATAGGTCTTTATATAGCTAGGGTGCCCTACTATAGGGGAATCGTATATAAATTTAAGTATCTTAAATTATAAGGGTTTAGAATTTGGGACTACTATCTTCTATTAATAGTATAACTAATTATTACAGATTTCGCATTTAGTAAGTATAATATCCTTATATTACCGTTTCCCTATTTAAATCGCTTTTATTATATTTACTATTTAAGGGTTGTTCTTATATTTGTGCTCTATTAATTTATTAATTTTTATATCTTATTTATTAATTTCTAATTTATTCCTATTAAGCTCCGCGTCTAAAAATATAGGGCGTAGTTTCTTAAAGCGTTTAAGGGGTAGTAGAATTTATAATTAATTTATAATCTGTTTATTAAAGGCGCTCGTAGGTAAGTCCTATAATTATTATATTAATAAATTAGGCTTCTAATTAAGTTTGCTAGGTTAGTATATAATTTTAAAGTTAAATTATAAGTAGTTCCTTATTATATATCTTATAGTTTAATTTAGTAGGGGTAAGTTTCTGGAAAAGAAAGGCTACTAGGCGTAACTCACCGTTCTTATTATATTATAATAATACTCCTCCTAGTGTATAATTAGGTAAGTCTGTTTTAATAATATATTTAAGGTCTAGGTTAAAGTAGGTAAGAATTAAAGCAGTTATAAAACGATATTTTAGGTTATTAAAAGCTTATTTATATTTAGTAGTCCATTTAAATCTTATGTTCTTCCTTATTAAGTTTACTAATAGCTAAACAATTTTTAAGAAGTAATTAATAAATTAATAGTAGAAATTTATAAATCCTAGAAATCCTTAGATGTTTTATATACTACTAAAACTTTCCCCGTTTATAATTATAGCGATTTTTTTAGGGTTTATTTTAATTCCATTATAGGATATAATTAGGCCTAAGTACGTAACTTTAGACGCATAAAACCTACATTTCTCAACATCACACTATAAGCCCGCGTCCCATAGGCGTTTAAAAACCATTTAGATATACTTCTAATATTTAGAAAGTAAAGACAACTAGATTAAGATATTATTAATATACGCAGTAATAAATATATTAAGGAATTTGCGAAGCGTATTATTAATATATTACTAAAATATACTAGGACCGTTCTTTATACTAAACGGCATTACTAGGTATTTAAAAAGTCCCTATTGGTTATATAAGGGGATATTACATAGCTACGGTTTATAGATAGTATGATAATTATTGTTCTTATATATATTAGGGAGGGCGAGGAGCTTAAGGCTCCTTGCCACGCTACTGCCGCGGCGACACGTGACGGCAACTTGCCGTATGTAACGGCAACTTGCCACCCATAATAGCAATTTGCCTTATATAGTAACCACTTACCTTTATTCCCAACACTAGCAACTCTTCTTTTATAGTTGCTATCTATATATATATATACCGCTTAACTAGCGTAATAAATATTAATTCTTTTTACTTACTATTGCTATTATAATATAAGTCTCGCTATCCTAAAATTTGCCTCTTAGCACGTAGTGCTTTCTTACTTAGCAGTTATAGGTAGATATTTTATTTAAAGGGCCGCTAAGGCGCTAGTAGTAAGCAAGCTAATAGCGATTTTCTATCCCGGGGATAAAAAATCCTAATTGGCTAGGTTAAGTTAGGGTCTATAGAATATTATGCTCTAAAAAGTCTTAGTAAGAGAATCTAACCAATTAGACAACTTTAACCGCCGGTTAAAGTTCCTGGACATCTTAAGACCTTATGTGACTAAGAAATTTCTAGGGACTCCCTTTTAACCTAACCTTTAACTTATATACGTAGAGTATTTATATTAANAAACGTCTCTAGTACCTTGTTTAGGTTCGCCTTTATTATTATATCTACTGGGTTATCTTAGCTATTAATCTATTAAATCTTAAAGAGTTTTTAACGCTTATAGGATTGCTAAAGTGCTATAATATTAATTATAANGCGCTTCTCCTTTGTGGTACTAAGCTTAACTAAACACTTATAGAGGGAATATAAGTCAGTATATACGATTATAGGGATAACGGGAAGTTCGAGTTAATCTATAATTATCTTTAGGGTAGTTCTAATTGCAATTGCTATATTAACTCCGCTAACTATTCCATATATCTCTAACGCTAAAACACTTTAGGTAATACGCTTACTTTTAGTTAAGCTCTAATAGATAAGATTGCTATAGATTATAAAGTTATTCTCTCTAGTAAATTCGTTTATAATAATAATCTTATATCCTAACTAGGAGCTAAAATCTTTATTATTTATAAACAATCTATTAACAAATATAAAGAGCTTGGCGGTAGGAAGATTAATAGGTATATAGAGTAGTCCCTAATTAAGATAGTTTATTTGCTAGAAAAGACGCTTATTTAGGGNAAGGATATNNTCCTTAGTTANTTNNTAGTNTTANGCNGNAANAGAGANATTAAATAAAGTCTTAGGTTAATAGATAGAAGCAATATAAGCTCCGCAAGCGCGTTACTCCATATATCCTTACTTTAAAGAATTAGCGTTAATAACGTCAATTTTTTTACCTTAACCCTTCTAGCGCAGAGCAATAGAATCCTCGTTTAGGGAGAGGATGCATCTATTAAAGAGTAATAGTATTATTAAACTAAGCTTTTCCTTTAGCTTTACCATAAGATTTACCTTCACTAGCTCGTCTTCTTTAAAAGCTAAGAATTAGTCATCTCCTAAGATAATTATATTATTAGTTTATATGCCGATAATTCTAAATAGAGTTCCTATAGTTATAATAAGGAAGTAGGGATTAAATATAGAAGTAGTTATCAAAAGCTTCTCTTTATAGTGCTTACTATAGGTAGCCTACTAGTAAGTTCCTACCTCTACAATCCTATATAATGGCTTAAGCACAACTATAATTATATCTTTAGGATACTGGTAGTGAATTTACTCTAAAAGGTATGCTAATATTAAGCGCTAAAGGTGCGTCTCTAATTAGGTGTAGGCTTAAGTAATATCTCACAAATAAACCGCTATTCTATTCTTTATTAAGAAGGGAGCTAGCGTAATAATAACTCACTAACTAGCTTATTAAATCGTAGGAGACTACATAAGAATTACCTCCTTACTATCGTTATTATAGCCTTAGATAATAAGCCTTAATTTCTTAAATAGGGCGTTAGTAGCTTTGCCCTTAATCTCATTAACTATTTTTAACTTAAAGATACGAACTCTATTAAACTTAGTAGGGTTATACTTTTTGAATTTAAAGACTCCTCTTATAATAAGACTATTGATCTCCTACTTATCGGATGCTTAAAAAGGAGCTCCTGGAGTTATAATATGACCTTCCTTTTAGAGCTATTTTACGAGTTTAAAGTCAGCCTTCTCCTTAGCTATTATAAAGGCCATTAATAACTTGACTCTATTCTTAATGGCGGCAATAAATTATTCTTCAAAATTAATAAGATATTGGCGATTTTATGATCCCTTCGGGCGACCTCTACCGCGTCGTGGTTGTGGCGTATCTACTACAATTATATTGGGATTGTAGTTGCCTTCTAAAGTATATTAATTATAGTTCTCTTCTAGGGCATCTTTTAGGGTATCCTGTAAAGGCTTGGAATTATTATCTTTATAGTAAGGCTTAATAACAGTTAAACGGAATTAAGTAGGTCTGTAAGGCATTTAAATAGTATAAGTTTAACTATTAATTATAATAAGTTAGTGTAGGCCTAACTATCCTCCTTTTTTACGCTATACGCGTACCTTAGACTAGAGTGGCAGATTAAGCGTAGTTAAGGTATTTAGGCTATTTCTTATTCCTAGTACGTCGTTAACCTAGCGTATAGCGTAGAGATATTGCACCTTCTTTATTGCCTTGCAAATAGCCTTGGCTTATTATATAACAAAGGGAGATAGTAAAGAATTGTTAGTTATTTAAGGGTAGGCGCTAAAGACTAGTAATAGTAGTAAGTTCTTTAATTAACGTCTGATACGGATCCTATATAGGCCTACGCAGACTACTCCGTATACAAGGGAAACTTATAAATTGATAAGAAGAAAACCCTTGTTGATGTAGGGGACGGAAAAACCCTATGAGCTACCTCAGTAGGATAAAAAACCCCTGTTTTGCCATGTCCGTCCGTAGCGGCGGCCCTATAGGCCTACGGCTACGTCCTATCCTCCTTAGATGTTTAAACTCCTTAGGAACTACTGCTTCCTTCTCTAGCTTATCCCAGCTGGGGTTTACTACGTCCCAGCTAAGCCTTACCAATTAACTGCTATACTGTTATTTCCTATATCTTAGCCATCCCCCGTATACTATCTCTTGTTTAACTATTACCATATACGCTATGCCTCCCCCCCCCCTAGGGCCTATTAAAGGCGTAAGGGGGATTTATCTGTTCTAACTACTTAATACTAAATAGCAAGCGGGATGTGTATATATGTACTCTAGGGATCTTTTATGCCTAGGCCCCGGTTGCTAGGCCCTCTCTAAGGGTTACTACTTTGTTAAGAGGAGACGAGGAAAACTATATCTTATAATCCGGCTGCTAGTTAGTACGGTAGTAAGGCGGCGAGTGACCGTATGCTCCGCGGGCGATCGCCCTAGGAGTTAAAAGGGGCCGTATATTTACTCGTTACTCGTTTGCAATTGCTTATTCGTTAATATAAGGTCGTTAATGCTTTCTATTAGGGGTTAGGGGATGCTATTAAATGCTATATATCCATATTGGATTGTATAGGTGCTTAGTAGGGGAACAGTAATGGCTGTATTGTAAAGGGGTACCTGTAAGGGTACTTTTGGTCCCTTACTCGGCTACATCCCGGGAGCTCTCAGAGGCTGCCAAGGCTAGCCTTCGGCTAGGCCTTGGCCACCCCTTATAAGCTCCTCGGGCTTGCAGCCTCCTTCCTCCCTCATCGGTTCGTCTCTCTCTCTGTACTCAGGCTATTGCCTACCCTCATTACCATATCGTCCTCTTCCATCGACTCCCTATGTGACTCATGCTCGGCTTGCCTGCTCCCTACCGTACACCCTGGCAATACTGCCTCACAGTACCGTCTATAGTGGTTTTCGAGATCTTACCATCCTATGTGAAAACTTTTCACTACGCCCTATGACGTACACAACCACCACTAGGCCCACTAGCACGCGCTATGTGACGTCTCTACGTTGGCTCTAGATCTAAACTTTAAAGACTAGGTTTGTAGCCGTCACCACGTATAGGTGCAGAGTCCGGTTTTGATGGCTAAGACTAGTAATATAGGTATAAGTCTATCCGGGCTAGCAGAATTATTAATAGCTTTAATAGCCATTTATAAGGTAAGTTCTTTGCTAGCGTCCTTTAGTTCTAAAGAGATAATCTTATATACGCGGCGTAATGGCGTATAATATCGTTTTACTTTTCTAATACTATTATATGCCTTAATAGGGACTTCCTTAACCTTAATTGCTATTACCTTTATCTATTATTAAAACTTTATAGATAAGAAGTTCTTTTCTATATTATAGACGATTTAATTAGGGGGTCCTAAATAGATATTAATCCAGTATAACTAAAGGGTCTTCTATGCGTTTCTGGCTAATATATCTTTTAAAAAACGCGCGGCTTAGAAGGAGGTTAAGAAGTTAATAACTTAGAATATTAGCTTGCCACTAAGATATATAACGTTAATAATAATATAGAAGTTAAAGTTATAGTTATTTTTAAGGGTAAACTTAAATCGGCTAGGGGACTTCTAGTTTATTTAGTAGTAATAGCAATACTTTATAAGATGCTTAATTGTCTTAACCTTAACTTTATAGCCTACTCGCTAAAGAACCCTAAGCAATTAATAAACAGATAGGTGGCCAAAACGACGGTGTAGTTGGCGTAATTCTAACTTAATTAAGTGGCTTTAAGTAATACTCTTTTCTAGTTAATAAAGGAGCAACTAGGGGTAACCCTACTTGCGTATAATAGGTACCTAATTATCTCCCTGAATAAGTATATTCTTAAGGTTATTAAGCCTAACGCCTAACTTATTTATATCTTTAATGCAAAATAGAAACGGAGTGTTTATAGGAATAATGTGAAAACTAATATACCCTAAGGGGGTTTAAACCCTAATTATGCTAAGAGAAATTATAGTACCTTTACTAAAACAAATTGTATACTAGCCTGCCGTTAAATAGTTAATCTAAATAGAGCTATTAAGCTGCTAAAGGGCTTAAACTTAAGGTTCTCCTACTATAGATACTCCTGCGGCTCTAGTATCCGGTATAATATTATAGAAGACGTTCGCCGAGTATCTATTATTAAAGGAAAACGTGGAGCTCTCCTTTAGCTTATTAAAGATATTTAACTTTATAATAGAATAGAGCGTAGATTAGTCATTAAGGATAGCGACGGTTTGTGTGCCATTTACCTTACTATACTTAGTAAAGTATTAGTTAGGTAAGTAGTCCTCAATTTCTATATCTATAAGGAGCTATTTGGTCTTATTAACCTTACCCTTAAGGTTTTCTACGCCTTTATATTAAACCAGGAAGCTTTAAAAGTAGGCTATAATAACCTTATAATTTCTAATATTTCTTGCACTTTAATAGAACTTATTATATACCTCTTTTCGCTTATTAAGGGAGTGTCTAGTTAACTAGCAATTTGGCTTCTTATAAACGTAGCATTTCTTTTAGCAATTACTTTAAAATAAACCTTTATAAGGACCTCTATAATTACCTTATAGTTAATATTAATTATACCCTCTTCTATATTCCCTACCGCGGCCACTATATATTTAATTAGTCTAGTTATAATTATATTGGTTGGGAATACTTAGTTAGGTAAGGTTTTTAGTATAGAACTATTAAGATTCTTATATTTATATTATAGTACCTATAGTAAAGCATAGCTTAGTATATACTCCTTTAAACGTATTTATAGGTTTATATAGCGCTAAGTTATACTTAGGAACGCTATAGTATACTAAAATAACCTAGTCCCTTAGGCTATTTTTATTTTAGTAAGTTTTAATAAGGCTATATTAGATTTTCTAAAGTTTATTAAAGAGTAGTTAAAGGCACTCTAAATAAGTCTTTATTAGGTTAGAAGTAATAACTCTCTAAAATATAGTCTCCCGCTATTTAGATATATAAAGTTAGCAATTCTTATTAGTCTTAAAGTGGGCTCTAGTGAGCTAAAGCATTATATTAAAGTTATAGTTTTTACCCGTAATATAGTCGTAATAGAATATTACCGCCCGTCCCTTTAATATAACAGAGAAAGCGTAATAGTACTAGTGGCGTTAAATTCTAACCTTATTATAACAGTTATAAAAGACCTATAGTTTTACTCTAAGTATATTATATAGTTCTCCTCTAAACTTTTTCTCTTCATCTAAATATACCTTTATTAGATTTGTAACTTCTTATAGTAAAGACTTACCGGTTAGCTAGAGTAGAGGAGGTAGAAGTGGAGTAATTCTAAGTAGGAGAGCACCTTTAGATAGGAGAGCAGCTTTAGGTAGGGGGTTAGTATTTTAGGGGTTTTAATATAAATTAAAGTTGCCTTCTAAAGAATATAGGTTGTTTTTAGGTTTCTATAGTTAACGTATAATCTTAGCTTCTATCTATATTAGTTCTTCTATACTAGTAATAACGGCCTAAATATTACTAGTAATTAGGTTACTGTTCTTAGTAATATATACCTTATTCCTATAAAGGAAGTCTTAAAAGTCCTAAATAATATTAACGTTGCTAAGTGCCTAGGTATTAGTAGTCCATCCTATAAAATCCTCCCTAAAATACTCCTATAGTTATAAGTTAGCGTAGTATCTATTTTAGTAGAATATAATATAGTGTAGAAGAAAGCCGTTAACTTATTTTGCGGTATAAGTTATTATATTAAAGGCGAATTCGTCCTAATCTTTATTAATAAGTTTCGCGTACTTAGCTACCCCTAGTGGTAAGGAGTCTTTCTAGTTATTTAAGGTAGGCGTAGCTATGTTTTCGGAGGGAGGGAAGTATTATTAGTATAGGGATTATTGTTTAGTACGTGTTCGTAATATATATTTATTATTTAGTACGCGTTTATAACGTATATTTGCGGTTATAGGGCTTAGGACTAGTTCTAGCCTTAAATCGCGAAGACTTATAAAGCGTGTTATTCTGCGTAATGGACGCAAGAATCTATAATCTTAGAAAGGCTTAGGACTAGTTCTGGCCTTTAAATCCTTAGATTTATAGAAGAGTTCTATTTAAGGTTTAGAACCAGTTCTAATCTTAAAAGATAGCTTCCTTTAGCACAAGTAGCACTGGTATAGTAGCTTGTCTCTTCTTAGTAAAATACCTAGCTATTCTATAGTATAATAGTAAAGTTAACCACTAATTAGTATTAGTTATATAAGGGGATATTATATAGCTACGGTTCATAGATAGTATAATAATTGTTGTTCTTGTATATATTAGGGAGGGTAAGGAGCTTAAGGCTCCTTGCCACGCTACTGCCGCGGCAACACGTGATGGCAACTTGCCGCACGTAACGGCAACTTGCTACCCGTAATGGCAATTTGCCTTATATGGTAACCACTTACCTTTATTCCTAATAGTCCCCATTATATACGGAAAGCTATATACTTTTTATCTCCTTCGCAAATACGGATTTAATTAAAGGCAGTAACTACGTTAAGATTTGTAAAGTATTATACTTTTACTAAGTAATTAAGCGTTTCTTAAAGTAAAGGAATTAGATATCGGTTTTAAATTATAATTATATTTAGGGCTTAATAATTAACACAGAACCTTAAGCCTTCTTTAGGTTTCTTAATAAATAATATAAATAGGGTAAATAGTAATTAACTAGGGCAAATAAATTCTTTCTCTAGGTACTCTTTAAGGTATTATTATATTACTAGCAGCTCTTCTTATAACATACCGTATAATAGGCCAAACTTTAGTATTATACTAGGTTTAAGTTCTATTTTAAAATTATACTTATCTTAATATAGGGGTAGTTAGTCTATAAATCGTTTCTTAAATATATTAATTAGATTGTAATATTCTTTAGGTATAAGAGGTTAGGGGTTAATATATTGCTTCGGTTTTAACGCCTTCTTAATATCTTTTAGTATTATAGTAAAGATCTTATAGTCTTATTTTCTTGCTAATAAATAAAAGGGTGCGGCTTATATTATACAAATTTTAAGGGGTTTTAATATATTATCTTCGCATTCCTTACTATAATTAGTAGTTATAACTTTCTTATATTAGTTTAGGGTTTATAGTAAGGGTAATTTATATTATATTAAATTTAAATAGTCGTATGCATATTCATAAGGTAAGTAGTATTTTAAGTAATAACTTTAGCAGTAGGTTATATAGAATTTTAGTATTTCTTTAACCTAGCTAATTAAAGGGTTGTATTATTTTAGCTATTTATATCTAAGTATTACCTTATAATGCTTTAAGGGTATTATAAATAGGGAAATATATTTAAGGTGTTTACCTATCCGCATCTTTATAAGAGCGTAGTACGTTAGTTCGCCGTATATTAAAGGCTTACTATTAAAGCCTTATAGGCCTTAGAGCTTATTGAGTTTCTTTAAATTTAAGCGTTAAGTTTTTGCGTAGTTTATATTAATAAAGCCTATACTAGTAGCTCCGCTATCTATAAGAATTTATACTTTCTTCTATTTTTTAAGTATTTAAATTTCGCTAAGTATATTAAGGGAGTTATATTATATATTAGCGCTAGAAGAGCCTAGACACTTATACTCTTCCACTTCTTATCCTAAGGCGTAACCTAGCCCTAGGATAATTTATTTTCTAAATTAACTAAAGGTAAAATACTTTATAGCGACTAAGTATAATTTATAGAATAAGTATAATTTATAAAATAAGTGCGACTTAAGGACTAAGAGGAGCTATAGCGGACTTTTTTTAAAAGGGTAAGTTTGGTAATCTCTTTAAATATATCCCTTTTTTCTATATCCAAAATATTCTCTATTTACGGCTTATATTCTTTATTTATTGGTTCTTAAGGGTATATAGAATTAAGTGGCGTTAAGGTCTATAGGGTTATATATAGGGCTTTTAGGTTTTAAAGACGGATCGCGCTTTAAGGTATATATTAGTTTTATAAAGTTTTAAACGTAAGGTATAGTTAGCTTTAGAAAAAAGGTTTACTTATTATATTAAAGGTCTTTATTAATTTGTTAACATATTATAATAAATTTGGGTAAGTTTTTTAGCAGTTTTCTACCTACTAACTATACTCTAATTTTATCTAAGATAGCTTAATAAAGAGTAGTAACTCTAGCGGCTTTATTCTAATTTAGTTTACTAATAAGGCCTAAAAACTCCAAAAAGAAGCTAGTAAAGTCTCGGTTCCGTTATTATAAGTTTTTAAGTTTAGTAATAGCTATATATTTGCGGCTAGCGTTATTATATATTTATTCTAGTAAAAAGATAAAGATTTTAAAATTAATAAAGGTGCTATTACAGAAGAATAGGTCTATAGTTTATATAGCGTCTTTACTTAATTAAAACATTTTATAGCTAATCTTGCTAGCTTTAATAGGGTATTAATTATAGTTTATTAAAAGTTTAAAACGGAGCTTAGTTATAAAGGGATGTAGGTTATTTTAATTTCTATTAAATATTAGAGGGTTAAGGAGCTTTTTAGATTTTATAGTAGGTACTAGGTTTATTATAGGTATAGGTTAAGCTGCTATTACCAGTTTAGGGTTTATATTTAATAGGTTAGGTTTATATACAGTTATTTTAATTTTATTTATAGGTGTTGCTATTAGGGTTTCTAATATAAGTACTTTAGCATTATAGAGTTCTTTATATATTACTTTAATTAATTACTAATACTAAGCTTCTAGTATAGTTTATTACTAGGCTAAGGCATCTATAAAGGACTATTATATTATCGTTATTTATTCCCTAACTAGGGCCATAATAGTTAACGTGGTGGATTTAAGTTTATTTACTATTTTAAGGGTATTAGTATTAACGTAACGTAATATAAGGGCGCGGAGAGACTTTAGGGAAGATTTAAAGGAATAATATAAATTCTATCTAAATCTAAGGGTATATAGCTTTCGCTAAGAACAAGACGTTGCGTAAAAAAGAGAAGGGAATAACAAGAGAATCATATAATTAAATAGTCAGGGGCTTGGTGGTCGATGCGTGCGCACGTACACACGCGGTCTTTAACGGACTTCGGTAGAAGTCAATTAAGCTAGCAGAATTCGGTTAAAGCGTTGGAATTCATCTGTCGAGTATTTTACCGAGACATTCCTACTGTAACTGGGCTAGTCCCGTTACAATCTTAGTAAAATACTCGATAGATAAATTCCGACGCTTTAACCAAATTCTACCGAATTTCGCTAGCTTAATTAACTTCTGCCAAATTCTACTAGATTAATTAAATTTTACTAAAGTCCGTCAAAGACCGCGTGCGTATATACGCACGCATCGACCACTAAGCCCCTGACTATTTAATTATATAATTCTCTTGTTATTCCTTTCTCTTCTTTACGCAACGCCTTATTCTCTACAAGAGCTATACCTATAGATTTAGATAGAATATATATTATTCCTTCGAATCTGCCCTAAAGCCTCTTTACGCCCTTATAGCTAGCTACTAAGTAGTATCTCTAAAGTATAACCCATTGCACTAAAGAGCTTGTACCTTATTCCTTACACCATTATTCTATACCTTAATTTAGTGGCCCAAGCTTAACCAATTAGATAATATTTGTAACCGACTACCGGTGCTCTGCTGAGCCTACCCTTGACTCACTTAACGACTCGCTCAACTTGACTCGTTCACCGACTTGAGCCACCGACTCGACCACTGACTCGACCACTGACTCGACCACTGACTCGGTCGATGACTCGGTCAATTGACCCTTTCTTATCTTATTATCTATACCTTCCTCATGTATATATATAGACCCTTTAGACCTCCATTTACAATCAAGTCGTTCACTTAATTCTCCCACACTGCAAAGCTTACAGTTATGAGCCCGGATCGCACTGCCTGCTGAGCAATTACCTAAATCGCATTACCTGCTGCACCATCTGTTAATCAATCTACTACCTTATTTAAAGAAGTTACTACTTCTTCTACCTTTATAAGTGTTTCGAGCTTTTTTTGGGTATCGCTCTTGTACTCGTGATTACCTTTAAATATTAAACGAACGGACGATTGACGCTGACGGACAATTAAACCTGACTAATAAACGAACTAATGAATTAAATTAAAGCTTTGGAATGTTAAAATAAGGTTCTGCCAAGACGCTAATTGGACCCTAACTTAGACCCTGCCTAACCTGTTAAAATTCCAAAAATGACGACCTCTACTAAATTAAAAATTAACCTTATCCTTGATAAGCCATCTGATTGGATCTAATAGTTCTTTATTATTTAAGACACAGCTAAAACCAACGAGGTATGGCAGTATATTAACCCATCTAAAAAGAAAGACAAGCTTCTAAAGCTAGAATTACCGAATTGACCTACACCAAGGGACATACTACCTACGGCTACATCGATAGCAAAGCTAGACCCTACCTAGCTCACCGCCTATAACCAGCTCTACGCTAAATATAAAGATGATCTGCGTATATACGAGAAGCAAAAATAGGCTATAAACGGTATTAGCAACTATATCGTTTGCTTAACATCGGTAGCCTACCTTCCACTTATCGACGGCCTTGATACGGTACACGAACGGCTTTAAGCATTAAAGACTGCACTTGCCCCTACTACCTTAGGTTAAAAGCATAACGTCCTTATCTAATATACGGCTTTGAAAGCCTACAATACGAACCAGAGTATTAATAAATAGTTAAATAACTGGCGAAATGTCTATAAGCTTGCTAAGCAATTAAAGCTACCCGATGTATAAGGATACAGGCCACACTATAATTTCGTTCGAGCAATTAAACCTATTTCTTCTAGTTTCGCAGGAGCTCTAGAAGTAGACCTTATTCGTAAGGAACGGAAGGACGAAGACGCCCCATCCGTCATTGATCTAATTGAGGAATTCAAGGAGCACTACCGCATGCAGCAAGCAGCTCCTACTACTACGACTGCCAATTACTCTGCGTTTGCAACACTTTAAAATAATTCCCCTATCTCTTTAGTAAAGACATGCCTCTGTAGTAAAGAACACCTATTTCGGGAATGCCAATATCTAATTGAGAGCCTAAGACCCTATGGGTGGGTACCTAATAAGAAAATACAACAATAAATTAATGAAAAGCTTATGAGATATAAGAGACTTGCTGCTGCTGTTAAGAATGTATAAAAGGAGGCTTCCTAGAGGATGCCTACTACCGCTGCTAATAATAAGATTATTAATATCTGATTTCCTCTTTGAATACAGTCTCCTAAGAGGCTGGAGAGGATACCTCTTTAAATATAGTCTCCTGAGAGGCTGGGGAGGATATATTTTTGAACACGGTCTCTTAAGAGGCTAGAAAGGACATATCTTTAAATATGGCTCTATATCCAGAGATATAAAGCTAAGGACAACTATTAAGCCCTAAACCCCTTTATTACTCCTAAATTGTATCCAAATTTCCTATTTTGATATAGTCTCTACCTTTATTTTTGTTTTCTACAGCTTTAACTACACCGTTAAATCTGGGGGGGTGTGTAACCGACTACCGGTGCTCTGCTGAGCCTACCCTTGACTTACTCAACAACTCGCTCAACTTGACTCGTTTACCGACTCGAGCCACCAACTCGACCACTAACTCGACCACTAACTCGGTTGATGACTTGGTCAATTAACCCTTTCTTATCTCATTATCTATACCTTCCTTATGTATATATATAGACCCTTTAGACCTCCATTTACAATTAAGTCGTTCACTCAATTCTCCCACACTGCAAAGCTTACAATATTATTTATAAGTAGTTAGGATTCTACTTAGAATATTAAATATTATTATATAACTCTTATAAATGGATTATAAAATAGGGCCTTAAATAATAAGTAGATTACTAAAGACTTATATAGCACAAGTAAATACTAAGGATTAACTATATTCTATATATTTACAGCCTTATTTGACGACAAGGACGGATTTCAGTGTTGCTCGCACGGGCCACAACCTTACGGTGCAAGGGATAGTATTTTTAAATAACTGGACGTTATAAAAAGGTCGATATACGGCGGTAAAAGGGCTACTTTTTGGTGTATTTTAAAGCTCCGCTACTACTAAAACGGCGCCCATAAGCCCTTAGACCCTCGGTAGAGAACTGGTTAGTGATAAGGAGCAGTATGCCCGCACGTGTGTGTAGTGCACGTACCAACGGTCCCCCGGGTCTTATCACGCCACGGGGGAATAAACTTTAGACTATTTGCGTCCGGGCCAGTCCACCACGACCACCTAGGCATCATAGAGGCACCGAGCATCACGGGGAACCACGGCCAGCATCTCTGAGCACCACACGACGTGCATGAATACTCTACTAACAATTAACACACCCGATTCACCATGGCAAATTGCATTTGCATTAAAAAAATGGCGTTCCCCGCCCTCCGTCTAACGTGGGCTAGGAACTACCATGTCAGAAGGTCTCTGGAAGGCCGCTAGAACGTCACATCCTGTCACATCCTACCACATCTTGCCGATCGAACCACGCTCCTCCCTTCCATTTTCAGGGTCGTGGTGGCTGTTCAATGACCCAACAACCCAAACAACTCTGACAAATCTACCACGCTAACCACCCTAATCATCCTTGCTGCCACTGATGATTGAATTCAACGCTAACCAGCCAAGATTCCAGAACCGTCTTATCGTATTGAAAATTGGATGGTCAATGTGCCTCGAGACGGGGGTGATGATTGTGCCATGACGGTTGAATGAAGGTTTCTCATCCGTGCCGGCGTTCCAGCTCATGATGCTTGAAAGGGAATATCTCCTAGCCTACCAGAAAATACACAACACCGATGAATGCCATCAGGACCTACCACCTTCCACCTTCCAGCAAGACGGAAAGCCCGTCAGCCGTGGTAACTACCTAGCCAAATGGAAGCGGCTCGAATGACGGAGCCAAGCCACAAAACACTTGTCATCTGAGTCGTGACCAAGGCGTACAAGGCCTCAGTCTCTTTCACCCGTCATGAAGTATGTCGACCGTCGACAAGGAGCCAACCACGTCCCTACCGAACAGCCGTCTGGTCATATGGGAAATGATTGGCTAATAAGGTGACGCCGTTGCTTGCACCGTTCCTGCGGAAAAACAGACGGGATATCTGAACTGCGGCTTACTCCATCGACGACTTCTCTTCCATGACGGTGCTGTAGACCTCCGGTCCACGTTTCATTATCTCCAAGTAGGACGCACCATGCAATGTCGACAACTGCGCCTTGTTATCTATTTCATCACAGAACCCCTGGGAAAAGATTTGATCTACGCTATGTTCCTCGTAGGGTCGATCTCCGACCTCGCTCATTCGCTCAGGAACCTTCCCAGGAGTCGCACTCATGGCCAACCTTGAGTTTCAGATATAGCAGACGGCTCTAATCCAGGTGGAGAAGGCGATTTGCACCCCTGCGTCAGTCACCCTCCCCAAACATCCCGCCAAGCATCGCAGCCAGAATATCAAATCCATGCTACATACCCTCCACCGCCATCCCAACATACTAAAGACCTAAAATTACGTCGGCTTTGCAACTGGGCCCAAGCCTCCACCGGCAGGCGGCTCTTATCCCTGATTATCCGTGCGCGCTATAGTGTAACCTCAACCACGCGATACACAGATCTTTTCATCTGTGCGACAAAGATTCGCGTGGCGAGGCTGAGAAGGTCTGAGCACTCATCATCAGGCCAGAGAAGTAGTAGCTGCTCTGCTCTACCCGCCTAGGAAACGCACTCCGCTATCGCTTTCATCGAGCATTGGTTTCGTGAATCGATTCACTTTACATTCGCGTGCTAAGCCTAAACCTATTTCGGTCCGCGCGTTTTCCCAATTTTTTTTGGCTTTTTTCTTTTAATTTAGCCGATTTTTCTATTCTGTTCCTCGTGCCTATTCCTGCGGTCTCTAGCTCAAAAAGGGTATCCCGTGAAATGGTAGCGTCCTACCATCGAGTGATCCGTGCACTAGCAAAATAACAATTGGGCATCCCAATTTAATCCGATTTGTTCTATTAGACTAGATCTTATCGACAACCGTAGGACGAATTGTACCGTTGCAAAGGATACTATTAATGCCTACCCAATATTTCACCTGCATTCCAAATCCTGCCCGACCCACGGACTCGGAACCTACCCGATCTCTCAGCATGTCGTGCCCTAAGAAGCTGCCAAGTGTTTTTTCCCTTCCATCCCTTCTCTCTGAAGATCATTTCCCCGACTTTTCCAATTACCCGGCGTAATCGAACCCCACGTGGCAACCTCGATGCCAGACTGGCTGTGCACTAGAGCTCCGGACATGGAGCCCGCAGCGGTCCTCCTGGGGCGAGTTCGACTTCTGCTGGCCGTAAAGAGCGAGGGGGCCAGGGGTGGATCCATCTCCATCTCCCCCTGCGCCCGCCGCTGCGCCTCCATCGCCCGCTCATACATCCCCTGCCCCGACGCCTGTACCTGGACCTGCGCCTCCTGTCCTGCAAACCCCACGCCCACACCCACACCCACACCCACGCCGTACGCATACCCCATGGCTGACTGCAATCCGTAGCCCAGCCCGTGGTGATGGTGGTGGTGGTAGTGGTGGTGCGCAGCGGCGGCAGCGGCGAGGTCGGTCTCGAAGGAGCCCGGGCCCGGCGTCGCCTCGTCCGAGGAGGGCGCGGACGAGTGGACCGAGTCGGCGTACGGGACCGCATCGGCGTAGAGTGCCAGGTCGTCGATGCGGGAAGAGGGGGGGAGGAGCGAAGGTGCTGCTGCTGCGGCGGCGGCGGCGGCGGCGGAGGAGGAGGAGGAGGAGGAGGATGAGGAGAAGGAGGGTGAAGAGGAGGATGAGGAGAAGGAGGGCTGCGGACGCGAGGGCAGGCGGAGGAGGGTCGGGTCGGGGCCTGGGGAGGGGCTGACGCTTGGCGTGGTGAGGAGGGCGGAGGTGGGGTGTTGCTGTAGTTGTCGTTGCTGCTGGAGTTGTTCCTGTTGCTGTTGCTGCTGCTGCTGTAGCGATGGCGGGAGGGACGGGTTCGGGAGGACGTCGCTGATTTTCGAGAGGAGCAGCGGGAGGTAGCGCGTCTGGCCGCTGCGAAGGGTGGAAAGGTGGGTCAGGAAGCGCGAGAGGTAGTCTTGCGGCCCGAGCGAGAAGGTCAAGGGCGAGAAGGGGATACAGGCAATTACGTCCGTCAGGCAGCACGCTATGTCGAAGAGCTTCTCAATCTGTCGGGTGTCAGTGAGGTAGAGGGGCGTGTGGGAAAAGTCAAATAGATTAATTATACGAAAATGGCTTGGGGAAGTGGGTCGATCGTTAAGGGACAAACGGAGATGGCTGTAGGGGGTAGAAGGGATATTGGGATTTGGAAGGACTGGAGGGCTTACGAGTCCAACTCCGTGCACCTCCATCGCCTGCTGCGAGAACTGGCGCGTCGTGGAGAGCAAGTCCCGCGATATCTCGATCGGGTATTCGAACTTCATGGCGTTGTCCGTCGCCATGCTGCTCACGAACCCGTGGCTGACGCACAGCTGCCAGACCATCGTCCTGAGCCAGTGCTGCGTGATCCTCAAATCTACCGCTTGCGTTTCTGTGCTTTCCAAGTACGTGGGTAGGGCTTCGGAAAGCTGGCTTTGCAGTTGAGCGAGCCAAGATGGGTTGCAGTCGGTGTGGACTTTGTTCCACAATCCGATAAAGGTGTCATTGAATGGTTTGTAGAGATTCACGAGCTGGATAAAGCCGGATATCTGAATTCCTTCTGATGGGTCCTCTTCGACGGTCGGTAGGTTTATCGTTGCGTGTAGAGTTGTGGAGCGGTGCTTGTGTAGCGCGTATGTTCTAAGTTCTCAGTTAGAAAGGACAAAATGTCTGTTTGGACAAAACACAGGACATCGAACCTCTCAGCAACGAAGAGCACCCAGTATAATCGCCTTCGTCTCGAACAGTCTATCGAATCTCCAGTTTTATACGTCTCCTCGTCATGCATCTCCAGTAGTTGTGCATACGTTGTTGCCTCCCGTAAATAGAACCAGGCCGAATTATCTCTATCCAAACAGAAGTAGCTGCCAAAGAAGAAAAATGAAGTTATCACTGTTAAAAGCGATGGGTTCTCGATATACTTATATGCTTTTCGCATTCGCACTGATTCTTCTAGCAACATCACCCCTAGGCTAATGTTCGAAATCTGGTGGGTTTTCCCGTGCAATACAACGTTTGGCGGTACGCTCATGTTTGACTGTATCATGACGTAGGCGCAAAGAGCCGCAATCATGCAATACGCTTCAACAGAATGTTCCATACCCATGATGGTGTCCCGTATGCGCTGACGATGCAGTATGGGTTGCGATGGGTACAGGTTCCCAAAGAAGAACTCCACGCAACTTTCGACGAGCCCGCGAGGTAACAGACCTGGAGTGCGGGCGAAGGTTGAGGAGAGTGGCCTGCCATTGTCGGGAGGAGTGATTCGGGACTGCCGCTGTGTCTCTCGTAGCTGGGAGAGTACTTTGGCTCTGCTGCCCTTTGGACCCTTCTTTTGCGGGATGGTGTTATAGGTGCATGTCAGGCCAACTGATATGCAGTTTTTGCACGGATTCGTGCCTTCTCCGATGCATCTGACTTTTCGTCGATGGCAGCTAATATATCAACTTGTGAGTAGACCGGACAGATATTGCATCGTGGGAATTTATCGCTGAACGAACCTATCACAAGCTCTTTTCACAGGAGTTGAGGTGGATGACATGGTAAGGGATGAATAGCTGGCGATCCTCCCAGAGACAGTAAGCTTCGAAAGGGCTCGCATAGGGAGCAGGCGCGTCAATGTGGATGTTGCAGTCGGCTCCAGCATGCCATTTGCAAGAGCTTGTGTCATTGTACTTGCAGTCGATTGCCCGACGACTTGCTAGCATCTGCTGGTTGCCCAGACCGGCTAACCCACAGGTGGCAGCCCTAGGATAAGACCGGAAGGTGGTGGAGCACTAACTTCGACCAGGAACACAATGGCTGAGGCGTTGCAAAGGCTAGTATTGCGTCGTTAGGCTGAGGAGGCCCTAACAAAATGATAGTCAACGCTTTTTCCACATGGAAACATGCGAGCCATGGAAACTGCGTGCAAAGCTCGGGCAGCTCCCAGCTTGGAAATTTGTCCTTACTAGCCGGAAATCTCCCGAAATGGCCAACCGAGGAACATTCTGTCCATATGACGCTGATGAATAGAGGGAGCAGATACTGCGGCGAGGATCAGGGCTGGATTTCCGCATCGGACAGTTGGGTGGACGAATGGTATGTGACAAAGCGAATGTCAGGCGTCGGAGATATGACAACGCCGACTGTCCCAAAGAAGGGAAATGGGATTGACCTGATAGAATGGGGGTGGTGACGTCGTGGTGGGATATGGTAGCGTCGATGGTTCGACTGTCCGCGGCCTTGGGGAGCTATATTTCGGACCGGCCCAGATTCTCTAGAGCTGAGCTGAGTCTGACCGCGATAGGTCCTGCGAGGAGTTGTGAAGAGCTTAAATTGTCCTCAATTGCACTCTCTTCATCAAAACTCTCGGATCGGGACTGTCGAATCCTTGACTAGAATCTCTGGGCTGCAAGAGCAGAGTTCCAGGCCACATATATATAGACAGCACTGCCTTCCACAAAAGGGCCTTCTACGGACTTGGCTACGCGTTTGGCCCCTGGGACACAGGAAACTATACTACGCAGGTTGAATTTGGAAATGGACATGGGATCGGCTGCTGCCGCGCTGGGGGGTTGGCGGCTTTGGCCAGGCCATGGAATCTCCAAAAAGAAAGTAGGACTCGGGAGAGTTGGAAGTAGGAAAGCACTTATCATGTTGGATCTCTCGCATAAGCAGCTTAGCATGCAGAAAAGTCGCAGAAGGCACACATGTAAACAGCTTGGATATTATTACGGTGGATGTACCTGCTGGCGTCGAAGGTGGCACAACGTCGCCAAGAGCTGGGCTTGCGGGCTTGCATCGCGTATCTTGAAGCAACGATCTTCACAATCATATTTATGCAAAGACACAAATGCATCCGGCTCAGCCCTACGGTTATGAAACCAAACGCCATCCTACCCGTCGGACGAAAATAACACCATCCGAACCCCTTCCATGCTCGTTATAATCCACGACACCGCAACAATGCGTCTGCGCATATCAAAGATCAACCCAGTCCGACCTTTTCATTCATTCTCCAGCATAACCTGAAATGCATTAAGAAAACTCGACGCTCCTTCCACCACCTTTTGCTATTTTTGCCTGCGCTCTCTCTGCCCTTCGCCGCCTACGGTTGTTATCATAATTACTTACGTCCGTCCCTGTTTCATAAGGATTTGTGCCAGGCGGAGTGCTCATTGCGCTTGCAGCAGCCGCTGGGATGGGAGGTGGAGGTGGAAGATGGAGTTCATTTTGAGGCAGGGAGGCGTGGCTTGGAGGTGGAGGCGGCCCAGGAGGCGGCCCAGGAAGTGGCCCCGGAATTGTTGGCTCAGGCATTGGGATAGGTGCTGGACGAGCCGGTCCTGCCTCCGCAGTTTCCGTTCTCCGGAACCTATCGTCACCGACATTGCTGACCGAACTCAGGCTGCCGTTCCTATGTCTTCGTTGTCGCTCCCGTCTCCTGGCCTCTCGTTCCGCTGCCGCTTCCTCCTCATTTAGTCGGCGCAAAGTCACATGACGGCCGTCATTGTGCATCTTAACTTTGACTGACACCGGCGGCGACGCCACGCTACCGTTGCTACTACGCTGTCGACTCGTGTCACGATTGGCTGCTGCGGCTCCAGCCGCTGCCCCAGCTCCAGCAGCTAATGCAGCATCCCGACCGAGCTGGTGGCGATGATGCTGGCCGCCCCCAGCTGAGGCGTACGCTTCGGACCCTGAGTCATGAAGTATTCCTTGAGGGTCTAGAGGCGCGGGTGGCATTGGGACATTCGAAGTGGTTGTCTCTGCAGTGGTCACATTTGTTCTGCTTCCAAGGTTCATGGGGGGCGGAGGCGGAATGATAGTGTGGCGTGAGAGTGCAGGATTGGTGCCGGAGATGTCTGTGCTATCATCAATAGTGGACGAACCCCGGCGGCCGCTCCTCCGTGGTGGTGCTGATCCATCCCCTGTGAAGCGTCGTCGTTGACTGTTACGTCGAGCAATGCGCTCATCCTCCAGCTCCTGTTCATGGAGACCTACCACTCGCTGTTCTTCTTTCCGATTTCTTCGTGAGTTGAACTTGTGTTTGATGAATCCAGCAAGCCCGAGAGCTGCAATGCCGTCTTTGAGTCCATGGTTCTCCGGTCTAGCTGCATCACCGCTGAAGCTCGTCCGACTATCAGATGAGCCAATAGATTCTCCGCTTCTTCGTGGCCTGTGACTCTGACGGAGGGGGCTTCCAACGGCTGCTGCCTCCTGAGCGCGGCGCCATCTGTCGTTTGCTGGAGATTCTGGTGCTCGACCCTCCTCTATTCTGCTAAGGTCGGTCTGGGTGATGGTTGTCGTGCCACCGATGTGTTGACCGTAGCTAACTTCACTCTCGTCGTCTCGACGCTTGTTGCGGTTAAAAAGCGCCCTGACACCTGCTATCGCGCCTGCAGCAGTAGCAGCACCAAAGAGGCGCTCCCTCCATGTATTCTGCCCATGTCCATCTTCAGTGTATTTTTCATCATCTACAAAAGATTCTGAATGGTGTGAGCTGTGGCGTGAACTGATCACGTCCTGCCCGCCTTCGCTGTGTCGTCTACGGCTGCGTGATCGCCTCCGTAATGCGGATAGACCGGCGCCTGCAGCGCCAGCTGCTGCCAAAGCTCCTAGTCCGGGGCCGCGATGGCTGCGACGGCTGCGTCGGCTACGACCGCTTCTATCTGTGCGCTCACTGATGTAAGTCCCTTCCTCATCGAAGCCTATCATTGGGCGGTTTATGAAGTTAAAAGCGAAATAGACGCAGAACAGAATAGAACCCCATAGAGCATATAAAATGAACAGTACTTTCGGGGACCCGTATAGCGTTAGACCGAGGGCTACCTGAATGAATCCGAGAATTGCAATAGCTCGGCCAAGCCATTGATGTAACTGCGATATACTTAGCTATGATTTCAGCTTTGGGGATAGTGTTTACTTACAACCAATTTAAGAGGAGCCCTATACCTCTCTCTTCCCTTTTCGCGTTTATGCACCCACCATCCTCCGGTGGCTTGTACGAGAATTGCGACATAAATTGCTAGCCCTATCCCATGGTGTGGATTCGTCAAAGCTCTTTTAGGACCCACAGCCAACCACCCTAACACGAATATGACAGTAGCTAAAGCAACTGTAAGAATTTGTAGCCATATATGGAGTCGTAGAGCGAGGTGGCCACTTCGATGATAAAATCGAGCGACAAATATAGCGGTAGGGACGATGCCAAGGAAGGTTATAGCTGCGACAATGCCGTGGCCTTTGATGATGGAGTGGTAGCCAGCCATGTCGCGGAATCGATTGCCCATGCCTGGAACAAGTTAAAATCAAGCGCGATTATATGGGTGGTCTGGGTTCGCTCACCATTGTATTGTGTAGTAGCAAGATTCAAGCCTTGCAGGTTCGGTAGGAGGAAAGTGTTCCTTGACGAGTCCCATGTTCCGTCTCCCACGTACATGGTGTCTGAAGAGTAGACACTGCTACCAGGTGGAGATAGCTGCGCGTTTGCCATGATTTTGAGGCTGCCTTACAGGCTATCGTTCGGCTTGAAAAGAATGCGTAAAAGAAGCTGTATCCAGTAGTATTACAACTCCCACACCGCAGTGCCGAGGGGAGAACGTAAATGATTCTATGTCGCTCCAAGACACAAGAAGAAGAAAAGATTGATCGTAACGTCGTCGCAATAGTTTGAATGACTTGGTGATTGCCCTGTTGGTGTGCTGGCAATGTTTGGAGGTCAACAAAAAGATTGTCAGCAGCTCGTGCAGAGCATGTCCGGCGAGGCGGACAAGCTCGTAGTGTTGGGCGCAGTCCTTCAGTATTCAGGCAGGAAAGCAGGAAGACAACTCGGAGTTGATGCAGCGAGTTCGACGTATGAATTTCAGGTGTAGGGGTGTGCGACGACGGCGAAGTGAAAGCTTGAATGCAGGCGGGATGCTGGGATGGTCGTGGTGGTGACAGCTCTTTTAGGTTTAGCGAGATTGGTGGGGCAACGATGCCTTGGATGGCTTGAAAGATCACAACTGCGACACCTCACCCACCTTAACGTTGATTTGAGGTAATTTAACGTGTGGTATGAACAGCACAGTCTTAGAACAGTTGCACGAGTGGCAAACATAAGATCCAGTCCACGTAGGCCTTGCCGATGATTGAATCTCGTCCCAAGCTCACAAGCACTCCACGTGTTGAACTAGGCCTGTGCCACAAATGCGACAAGCGTCACTCTAAACCGGCGGTGAAGATAGCTTTGAATCAATGCTCAAATGCCCTGAACACAGGGAACAGGTCCGCACCACTTGGGCAGAAAAATCCGAAGATTTAACTTGAGTGCAAGAGCCAAAAAGTGGGTCTCTGAGATTCAATTTTCTCTTGGACTCGTTCTCCATGTAAAATACTCACATAACAAGCCACGATGAAAATCGGTCATGTGGCTCTAGGAACCGGGACAAAACTCATGCAGGGAGACGCAGCTCGACTAAGCTAAACAAACCTAAAGTGGAGGATGCAGGTCGCCTGACTATACTGAAAGTTCGGCTGACCTAGCCGAAAATGGGTAGTCACCCATTACGTGGTCGGTTGACCGTAACATTTATATTTTCAAGGTTAGCTTACCTACCCGTTTTTTTCCTATTAACTTCTTATTAAAAATATAAGATAAGAAATAGGTAAGTTACTTATAATAATTCTAAACGTATTGTCACGGAGTAAGTATAAGCGACAATAATATATAGTAAGGTAGATATTATTAAGCTATATACATAAACTATGTAAAGAAGTTAAGACGTTGCGTAAGGAAAGAAGGTAGAAAAATGGGAAGAAAGAGTATATATTGTGGACTTAGTTGCTTAGTTAATATATATACGGAGTAGAATAGGATTTAGGTAGTAGTCCTAGCAGAACTTAGTAGGATTTAGTAGAACTTAGTGGAACTTAGTAGAATATAGTAGAGTATAGTAGATTGCCATTAGATTGCCATAGATTGCTATTAAATTACTATCTTATAGTTAGTCTCTAGTTATTAAGTTGGTGGAAATAGGTAGATATATATAAGGTATTATAGGGGTATCCTATAATAGTACCCCCCCTTTTAAACTTAAGCTTCTATAAGGTAGGGCTATAGTAGTTTTAGGTAAAGTTTATAAAAGTCTTCTATAGCTTATATAAGTCCTATAGAGTTAACGGGTTCCTATAAGGGTTTAGTAAAGCCTCTCTATTTTATAAGATATATATATTAGCGTTTCCGTTTATTATACTTAATATTATTAATTCTTTTAATAAAGTACTTATTCTTACTATCTACTTTAACTAGTAGGGGAGGGTTTTATATCTATTTAGGTAGGGTATCTAATATAGAGGTAGTAGGGTGGAGGACTAACATATAGAATACGGGGTAGATTTTAACCGTATTAGGGAGGTTTAGTTAGTAAGCGTAAGAGGAAATAACCTTCTTAACCTTATAAGGGCTAGTATTCTTTTAATTAAGTTTCTTAATAGGTTATTTTATGTTTAAACTTCTTATATCTAGCTAGATAAAGTTATTAATTTAGTAGGCTAGTATTAGGGTTCGTTTCTTATTCGCAACAGCTTTATAGATAGATTAGGCCTATATAAAAATGTCTATTTAAAGCGAAGTCACGCCTCCTCTAAACAGCAACATTAATATCTATCACAATCAGCCTTTCGGCTTTTCGCTTTCCCACCCTCCACCCTATAGATAGTTTTGCAGCCTTTTAGGCTTGCGGTAGGCCTGAGGGGGGCAATGAGTGTGTAATTATCTACCACTGCTTGACAGTAGGGAACCTACTATGCAAGCAGGCTGAGGCAATATTACCCTCTCCTCGGGCCTACACCCCCAATACAATACAAATACATATTTGGAATATATCTCTGTAAGTGAGTGAATAGATTATTTTATTAATAAGGAACTATTATAGTTCATCTATTTTCTCTATAAATTAATTTACTTCTATAACTTATAAGGTGTAATAAGCGGGGTAAGGAACATTACTAAAAGTTTAAAACCTATTTGTAGATGCTAGCCGTAATTGGCCAGAAATAGGGAAACCTTCATCGGGAAAATATTTGCAGGATGAGATTCAAGCAGACTTTGTTTAGCGCGTTTCGCGTAATTGACATACAAATTGACTAACTCGACACGTAATTGACCAACTTGACACGTAATTGACCAACTTGACACATTTAAAAGTTAAATAACACGCAGTTAACCTACTTAACAACTTTAAAAGCTAACTGTATATTTCTTAACATGTAATTAAGGTAAAGTTATATACTAATTACGTAAATAAATTTTTACTATTTTCTTAGCCTGCAGTATGCTAGCATATAATATATTTAACTACTATATATAATCTTATATAATCTTATACAATCTTATATAGTCTTATTACTTAGAGGCTTTGCATAAGGCTCTACACAAGGCTCTGCACGAAGCTCTGCACGAAGCTCTGCATTGGGTCCCCGCTATATTCCCAATAGCCTCTACACGTGCCCCTACCCTATATAGCCACCTTATTTTTTACCCTTCCTTCCTTCCTTACATCCTCCCTACCTAGGGAGGCACCAGGACGGCAGCCAGTAGAGGACCGTCGCCAGAACTAGACGACCGTTACCAAAACAAGACGACGACCGTTTAAACGACCAGCCGGCAAACACCACAAACGATTTAATCGATTAATCAATCGAATTAAACTAGAGCTTTAATATTGGCCCGTCACCGAATCGAATTAAGGCCTCCTAGGGAGGACCCTTGGTGGACCCGTAGTCCTAGGTGCGCAGAACCGCAACCCTGATAGCGCGTTAGGGGAGCGGAGTCGACCCTGCGCAGTACGGACTACAGTGGGAGGAGGATCAAACCCTCGCCGACAACACTGTCTATATGGCCCGAAAGGACGGATGCGCGTGTCGGTCTATCAAGAGCTCTGGGGACAGCACAGAGGAGATAGGCTTAAGGAGCAAATCAGGGACATGGACAGGCAACTGTGGTAGAGGAGTCTGGTATGAGCAGGCTATGCCTCACCTCTACTATGTAGACACATCTCATAGAGCACTGTAATACATATATGTTTCTGGACGGGGGTGCGATGGCATTCGTAGATGACTCTAGCGCATGGACGGTAGGGCCCTCGGCGAGGGCAAACTACAGCGATCTTCAAGCCATCATCTCGAGAGCAGAGAAGTGGGAGAAGCGGAGC
The DNA here is from genome assembly GCF_001692895.1 of Cenococcum geophilum 1.58. Lineage (NCBI taxonomy): Eukaryota > Fungi > Ascomycota > Dothideomycetes > Gloniales > Gloniaceae > Cenococcum > Cenococcum geophilum. The sequence continues at coordinate 5,703,750 of NW_027137560.1, forward strand.
GGCGCTACGTCTAAAGGAGAAAAGACGACGCTAATACATTTCACTCGGAATGCAGACCTGACCAGCACAATGTCAATAGATCTAGGCCTTGATTCTTTGAGGTACATGTCCAGTAGCACAGGCAACCTTCAGAAGCCATCCGAAGAGGTATGTCGCCTTTTGGTTATATCTAACTACTCTTACAGTCCTATGGTTGACGCAACACGCTGAATCTAGGAGCCGAAGTTTAAGCTTGACGCCGGATAAAACTTCAATGCCTGCATTCCTCTATGCCCTCGCGGACAGATGGGCGATGCAAAGCGTCGTCTTTCGCCAATACGGGTACTTCACGCTGCGCCAAGGGTTCGACGAGGGCCTAGTCGCGCCCATATGTGCGTCGGGTAAATACCCCTACGGGAGTTTTCTTCTTGGCTTGCCCTTGATCGAGTGCACCCCGAACTATACATCCAATCAAGTACCCTTCACTCTTGCGGTAAGGTCGATGTGGAATCCCTTATGGCGCTTATGCGTCCGGCTAAGAAGAGTAAACCCACGCTTGGGGAAGTTGTGAAGCACAAAAGGCGGAAGTTGGGCTAAATAAATACCTCAGACAGCCTCCTCGCTGGCTCCTGTCGACTTCAATTTTTTGTTTCGAGGCGGAACCAGTATGCGGTCTTTCTCTCCGCTTTTTGTGGCATTCGCGCTTCCCTGCGTCCTGTCGATGCCTACCGGCGGCGCTTCCGAATTGCAGGTACAGCCGGCCGGAATATCTAGGGACCAAAATCTCTTCGGTGCAGCCGATGATGAGCCATTGATGTGCACGCCGATACCGCAAACCAAGTCTGTCGACGATGGCAACAATAAGAAGTGGACTTACTGGAAGCAGATCAGCGTGAATTTCACCCCGCCCCTCTACTTTGGGACAAGCCATACTGACGACTATCGAAAGTACAATCTACATTGCAGAGGAGGAACCTGCACAGTTGGCTTCCAGCAGTCCGAGTCCTTCACGATCACATTCGGCGCCACAGCAAAGATCAACGAGTGGATCTCGGCTAGTTTGAGCGTGGCGCGAACGACCTCGACGGGGAATTCGTACTCGTGCAATGGCAAGGATGGCGAGACAGTTTGTATTTGGGTTGGGACTCATCATTGGGAGTACAGCGCGAAGAATACGTGGAAGCCTGCAGATCCACGATGCGGTCCGGGGTCTGAGAGTTCGAATATTAGAATGTGGAGCCCGCTCGAGGGTGGCAAGGGCGTGCATTATTGGTGTGGCCATAACAGCGAGTGCCATGATAAGGGTTCTGATGAGTGGAAGGCGGGTTGGTGGCAAGAGTAGGGTGGGTTTGGGCCATCCTGCCAATTCCGGTTTCTTTAACCACCATGTTCTCTAGCAATTCAAAGCAGCGATTCGAGAAGCAAATGCGCACCAACATAATTCCCATCATTTATCTGAAGTCCATCTCTTGCGCAGCCTCCTCAAGCGACGCGCGTACGATCGATGCGATGTGAAACGCGGGGGCGCGGGTTCAACACTGGTGTGGTTTCGAAGCTGTCAAACGATAATTTTATCCCTTCTGCTAGGTTCCATTGCTGTTTTAAGACGACGAACTAGCCTTAGCCATGGATGCCCTCGAAAAGAGGTCGATTTCGCATTTCCCGTCTCTTTTGCGAGTTCGTTCATGCTTCGATCGTTCCTCTTCCTGAGGACCAGGTACTCGTCGTTCTTATTTCTGGGAAATATACTGTCGCTTCCGGTTATCGTTTTGCGAGCCTCGGCTTATCTTGGTTTTATTTAGCACGGTGTTGGATTTGTGATGTATCTTGTGAGGTTGGGGGGTCAAAGGCCGGGGACCGGAAACAGGCACCTTGAACTGGCCTAGATATTGCACACTGTTCAGGGCAAGACCTTTATGTATATAGTCGCAGAGTATCTAATGCTAACCTTGAGCCTACATTCATATCGCCTCTGCGGCCATTACAGGCCTCACTTAAAGCAAGGCAAGCTGCAAACAACAATTACTAAAAGCTATTAAAAACCCTTTCCAGAACACCAGCTAAATTATGCCAAGAATACAACACCCATACATACTTCCTAGCCTATTAAAATAGTCAATTCAACGGATTTGTATCCGTAGATGAGACAGGCCAGCCGTAGTCACCTCTAGGTCAAGAAGATCTCGTAAGCAATACCTCTTCTGCCAGCCAATCTAACATTAACTCTAATTAAGGACAAATTCTACCTACCACCAGTAATCAAGTCACTAGACCATTGCCGTCAAGCTTAACGAAAGCAACTGAGATTGTCTTAGTGAGCGCGCGATTGGCGAATAATAATGTTCTCATAGCTATCACTAATAACGAACTAGACTAGAGCCGCAGTTCATCTGATAAAGGAGCATGAAACAACTTCACTAAGTTACTACTTCTCTATCCAAAGATGAAGTCTTCCTTTCCCTCCGTTGGGCTCGTCGCTTTCCTTTTGCAACCCTTACCTGCTTCTGTTATAGAAAAGGTCCAGATGTATACGCCGGCTATATTTCATCCAGACAACATTCTGCTCGTCAAAATACTCACTAATGTGCATATCGTAGATAGTGTTCCTCCTGTCGAGCACGACCGCCGCATTACACTTGGTGGACAAATGGTTCAGATAAGAACCGAAAGTACAATGTTGGAGGATAGATATAGCGTCATAGGCGCGCTCAGGTCTGCAGGCTTTGGTGCAAGCGTTGAACTCCCCGGGATCCACCAAGCAAGCTTACACTGTTGGAATTACAAGGTCATGGGGTCACAGCGGAGCTATCTTGAGGGTCTAATTGATGATAGAGATGACGCAGACGATGAATATTGATTGATTCGTGGTGCAGTAGATGCGGTTGATGTCTATCTAGATTGCATGCAGAGTTCGACCTTGCAATGTGTCCAGAGCTTAGTCAGCATCTCTCGCTTAATTCTGACACTTACCTCAGAAGCTCAGACCAAGAAATCGATTATGCGGATATAGGAATATCCGCACCGTCCGCTAAGCTGATTTAGGACGGTAATCGTTTTCTTGGTCTGAGGCACTTTGGCGAGCTTTGTAGAAAACCTAAACACGGTTTATATGAGAAGCCCTTATTAACTTTAACGAAATTAATCTACCCTTCTACAATACCTATTAACATAAAAATTACACTAAATTATAGAGAAAAGTCTACTCTATAAGTTATGAGATCTTCAGCTCCTTATACGCGCGCGACGTTAAGAGGAGTTCGACGCGGTAGAGGCCCCAATTCTACCTCGCCGAGCCGCGCAGTAAACACCAACGCTGAACGCTTACGCCCACGCCACCAGCCCTCTGCGTAGAGCTGTGGAGCTTTGCGAGAGCTCTGCGGAACGAAGCTCAGGGGGAGACCTGCAGGAAGCTCCACTAAAGCTCTGCAAAAGCTCTGCACGAAGCTCTGCACGAAGCTCTGCACGAGGCTCTGCACGAAGCTCTGCACGAGGCTCTGCACGAAGCTCTGCACGAAGCTCTGCACGAAGCTCTGCCACGAAGCTCTACACGAGGCTCTGCACGAGGCTCTGCACGAAGCTCTGCACGAGGCTCTGCACGAAGCTCTGCACGAGGCTCTGCACGAAGCTCTGCACGAAGCTCTGCACGAAGCTCTACACGAGGCTCTGCACGAAGCTCTGCACGAAGCTCTGCACGAGGCTCCGCACGAAGCTCTGCTCGAAGCCCTGCTCGAAGCTCTGCTCAAAAGTCCTGCTCGAAGCTCTGCTCGAAGCTTTGCTCGAAGCTTTGCTCGAAGCTTTGCTCGAAGCTCCGCACGAAGCTCTGCTCGAAGCTCTGCTCGAAGCTCTGCTCGAAGCTCTGCTCGAAGCTCTGCTCGAAGCTTTGCTCGAAGCTCCGTACGAAGCTCTGTAAAAAGCTCTACTCGAAGCCTTGCTCAAAGCCTATATAGAGCTCTAAAGCTCTACTAACACGCAGCACTAATATACTAGGAAGGTTCTACAATCGCCCGTACGAACGTCCGTACGAACCGCCATACAATCAATTGATTAATTGCCCATACAATTGTCCCTACAAACGTCTCTGCAATTGATCGCCCGACGAACGTCTACCGTCTGCACATCTACACGTCTGCACGCCCGCACGAAGCTCTGCACGAAGACTCTGCACGAAGCCCTACACCAAGCTCTACACGAAGCTCTGCACGGAGCTCTGCGCGAAGCTCTACACGAAGCTCTGCGCGAAGCTCTACACGAAGCTCTACTAAGGCTCTACACGAAGCTCTGCACAAAGCTCTACTGAGGCTCTGCACGAAGCTCTGCACGAGGCTCTGCCCAAAGCTTACCCCCTAGTAGTAGCAGAGGCCACTCCGGGCCAAGGGAGGATATTTTCAAGGAAGGACCTAACTATAGCACCTTCTAAGTGTTGCAATAGCTTTAAGTAGTAGATATCTATATATCTGTATAGTTTTATCTATATTAGTAGACTATTTAATAAGATATAATATGTGCTTATGCTTTTAACAACGCGTTTTTTAACTTTAACGAAATTAATGTTAGGACTAAGCAATAGCCGTATTATAAAATTTATACCATTTAGAAGCCCTAGTTCTTAAAAATATTGTATTAACTTTTAGTAATAATAACGCGTTATGTGAATAAATAAATTAGATATCCGCAATATCCGTTTTGCGGATTGTGCTTATGCTTTTAACAAAACTCGCTAAAGCCTCTCAGACGTTTACCTCAGCAAGCCCAGACCATAGAATCAATTAGCGGACATACGTATATCCGCAAGCGGATATCGCTAACCTTTTTTGTCAAAAAGTTGATTCTATGGTCTGAGAGACTTTTCCAGACTTTATTAAGCGATCCGACTTTATTTGTATGTAAAGCAGTTACCTTTTTCAACGAAATTGATCTATACCCCTACAACAGCTATTATTTTAGAAATACCGTTAAATTAATCCGCAGAAGCAGCTCTATAATCGATGAACTTTTCAGCCTTATATATGCGCATGTTGCAACGTTATAGCTAAGCTTGCGTTAAGTCTTGTATTAAGTCTTACATTTGTATAGGGATATATACAATTTTTAACAAAATTAATAAAGCTACCTACGTAAGGTCTAGGGTCGCATATAGGCTTAAAATAATCGCAAGAGCTAGATCTATTAGTGATAGATTTTTAGCTTTAATATATATACTTATTACTATATTATAGGTAATGTCGGGATTCCTAATAACGGGGTTTTTTTTTTGGCGAAAATGATCTCAACTTTGGGCAGTTATGGGCTAATTTAGACCCGATATTTATGAAATATTAGGTCGTCTCTCTAATTGATGAACTTTTGGTAGTATTTTAAGTCATTGTGGTTGAGTGATTTGACCGAGAGTATTGGAAAAGTTGTGGGTATTGTCGGAGCGCCTAAGAAACGTTGGAAATGTGGCTCAGACCACATTTTCGATTTTACGTGGAGCGGATATAAAATTATTCCGAATATGTGGTCTGAGCTTGCTGAGGTAACTCAGACGTGATTTTGCAATTCGGAAGACGGCTTAGGTTATTCCGATGCTAGCTAAAAAATCGCGTCTGAGCTCGCTGAGGTAATTCTGACACTCCCCCATGCTGACGACGCTCTGCTCATCTGTCCTAAATAGGCAATTATAAAGCTATTCCCAAATACCTTGCAAGTGCCATTCGGCCTGCGTACGGGGGGAAAACCTAGTAGGCGAAAAACCTCCGTAACTTGCTCCGTCTCCGTCCGTTACCGTCTCCGTCAGTTACCGATTCCTAGCGTTACACAGTGCTTCGTAAATTGGTTAATTGGTAGCTATTTTATAAGCATATCTCTAGGTTAATCTTTACCTAGTATATATACCACTTTAAGTTAACCTTACTAAACTATGTTATTTCGTACGAAGAGGTATTAAGTCTTAATATGCTTGGCTTTCTAGTGGTGCTTCGTGTCGTACAATAGATTGACCGTGCTCTTATTGTTGTAATAGAGCGTAGGGATGAAAGGGTCGTCGTTGTCTCTCTCTCCCAGATCTCTTGTCAGCTTCTTAAGCTATACTACTAACATTGCTCCTTTTAATGCCGCCATAATCTCTGCTTCTATTAAGCTTAATTATTTTAAATGAAGGTATAAGCCAGACGTCTTTTAGCCTTAGGCTACCGATTTAAACTTAGCTATAGCCTATAGTAGGGATAACGATCCTATTCGTAGTACGGACCTATTAAGGTATATTCTATCTCTTTAAGTATGCTAGGTCTGATTAGTTACTAGTAAAGTACTTAGTTGCTCCTAAGTCGAGAGCCTAAGCTAGTAATATTGTTATAAGTATAGCACGTTTAGGGTTAAGGTTAAGGTAAATTAAATTGCTGTTAGATTCTTCCTTAGCTATTACTATATTCCCTACTTCCTCTACCTTAGGAGTACCTTAATCTGTCTTCCTGGCGTTATTAAATTGAAATTGTCTAAGTAGGGGACAGTCTTTCTGGTAATAACCTTTTTAATAGTATACTTAATACTCGTCTCTTTCTAGTCGTCTTGGCTCTTTGCTGACTTAAGACAATAAGCTATAACGTAAGGAATAATTAAATCTACTAGCACGACCTCTGCCCCTTATTCGACCTCAGTTTCCCCATCTCCCCCTAGGTTTGTCTTTCCTCTCGTGTATAAGTGCAGCAGTCTGTAATTATGTAGGGAGAGCAGTCTCTTGCTTCTGAAGAAGGGTAATGCAACTCTTAAGGTCTTATTTATCTTGTAGACACTAGGTCTTCGCATTCTACTATATAACATCGCTTAGTAGGGCTAGGAGGAGTTGCTCTTTAATATCATCGTTAGTAAGTGCTTAAGGTGTAGAGGCTAGATTAATCTTAAATTAATTTAGTATATAGATAAACTTAATAATTTGCATCTTTATAGGGTTAAATATAGTGCTATAGAACTCCTTATAAAGTCTAGAGATATAGACCTCGTTATTAGCCTTATTAAACTTCTTTATTCCTTCCTATATTCCCTAAATATTGTACTCCTTTATTATTGTTAGAATGTATATCACGTAGTCGCGTGTGTCACGGCTTAAACAAATGCCTCTAAACCGAAGCTTAAACAAATGCTGTATTACCAAGATACTAAGCTAAAAAGAAGGAAAAGGGGTCGCTAGAACCAATATAAATAAATATATAGGGTAAGCCGCCAAGGCGCTAGCTTTAGGCGGGCCAATCGCAGGTCGGCAGAATATAGTAGAATTTGGCAGGTAACGTGCGATAGCGCCGTTACATTACCCCCCTCTTTAAAAGAAAGCCTGCCCTTAGGCTTAGTTAGAAAAAATAGGGTAGCACTAGGCTTATAAATGTAGGATTATAAAAATATAAGATAAGGAGATAAAAGGGGATATAAGTCCGTCCTAACTAAGTACAAAGGGTAATTGTGGGCTAAGTGGAAGCACTAGGCCAGAAAGAGTAGCCGCTAAAAGTCTTGGCATGGATCTGACTAATTAGATAACTTTAACCGGCGGTCGAAGTTCCTAGACATCTAAAATTTTACGGTACTGGCAGAAAACGGCAGAAAATAGCAGAATTTAGCAGATAGCTATATTAGGGCTTTGGGGCGTTTTTATCCCTATATTCTTCCGGTAACTTATTATCTTTATTATACTAGCATTCTATCCATTTGTCTAGGTACTTTAGGGGTCTAGGTATATTAGGGTATTGGTTATAAAATTCTTTAAGCTTCTAGGGGTAGCTTATAAAGTTCTATGTAGGGTACTAGGTTGGGTCAGGATTATAGCCCTTCTATTAGACACGGTATTTTAGTGCTCCCCGTACTATTTTGCAGGCCAGTATTTCGTTAACCTCCTATTTGTTGTCACCGTTTACTTAAACTAGTAGGGGAGGCTTGTTCTTTTGTCTAGGCAATAGGTTATTTATAGCTTTCCGTAACTTATTTAGTAAGAAGATAGGGTAAACCCTAATTAAGTCTAGGAGCTTTATCTTATATAAGTTGCCTATCTTTTTAAAAACCTTATACGGTCCTGCTATCTAGTAGTCTAGCTTATAGCTAGGTTGTTCGGTCCTCCAATTCCTTATTATAACCTAGACTATATTACTAGGGGCAAAATCGGGCTCTCGATGGTGTTTATTCGCCTGCTGTTCTATTAACCTCTAAGCTTTTTCTAGGTTCTTATAGGCTACCATCTAAGCCTCCTCTAATCGTTTAGTATACTGTTGGGCCTTAGTATAGAATAGCTTCTCTTATATAGTCTAGGGTTCTTCTGGCCTTTTCTAGTTAAAGCTTATATAGGGTAAGTATCCCATTTCTAGCTAAATCGGGGCAAACCCTATGGAGTCGTAGGGTAGGGTTATTTGCGCGTAGTCCATTAAGGGTAGTAGTTCAGACCAGTTATTCTGGAAATAGTTAATAAAGGGCCTAAGCCTCTGGTCCAGGTACTGATTTATAATCTCTGTCTAACCATCTATCTAGGGGTAATAAGCTATAGAAAGCTTTAGCTTAATGCCTAGGATCCGGGTAAACTTATTCCAGAAGGCTAATATAAACTGCGGCCTATAATCGGATATAATAGTATCTAGTAGTCTATAGATTTGGTAGACGTAATAGATATATAGCCAGGCTGCCTCTTTAACATTAATGTTCTTATGACATGGAATTAAGAACGGGTGTTTACTAAAGTGGTTAACTATAACTATAACTATATTGTATCCATCACGGTCCCTAGGTAGTTTATAGAAGTCTATAAAAATATACTACCAAGGGCGCTCTAGTATTAGGAGTGGCTTAAGTAGTCCTAGGGTCTTATCCCGTGGGATTATAGCTCTCTAGTAGTCTTCGCAGTTCCATATATATCGATTAATATCCGCAACCATTCTTGGCTAGTAGTAGTGGCAGTTAATAATTTTACGGGTCTTATTCTTACTAGGGTATGCCGTAAAGACTTAGTAATAAGCTTCGCGGATTAGTTCGGTCCGTAGATTATTAACGTTAAGGACTATAAGCCGCTCCTAGTATAGGAGCAATCCTTCCTTTATCTTAAAATTGGGGTCTTCTTTCGCGGCTTATTCGCGGAGGGCCCTTAGGGCATTAGCCGTGCGGTTTATAGTTAGGAGGCGGTTGATTAGCCCTATTAGCTTATCTAAGGACTCCTCCATTAGTGCTAGCTCGTTTTGCTAGGAGTTTAGCTCCTTAAGGATCTATGGGTTAAGCTGTTCTAGATAGAGGAGGGCGCGCGTCTAATATTAAGTCTTTAGCTTATCCTAGGGTCCTACATCTTATTCTCTTTAGGTTAGGGTATTAGCCTTAGAGTTTTGCTTACTAAAATGATATATAATTATAAAGAAGAATTAGGAGAGTATTTTGGCCCACTAGGCTTATTGCCCCATAAGCTGCTTTATAATTATAAAGTACTCTAGGGCTTTATAATCTGTATATATCTTAATCCAAGAGTTTGTACCTTTAAGCTCTGCGCGCTATTAGGAGAGTAATTAAATAATAGCTAGCATTTCTTTGTTGTATACTTCGTAGTTATACTTAGCCGGGTCTATTATCTTTAAGAAGAAAGCTATAGGGTACTATTCGCCGTCTAGATGTAACTGTAATAGGATTCCCGCTATGACCCTATTAGAGGTATCTATTTCTAGCATTAATTTAAGGTCCAGGTTATAGTAATAAAGGATTAGGGAAGAGATAAGCCGATCCTTTACCTCTTTAAAGGCCTCTATATAGCTATTATTAAAGATAAAAGGCGTATCCTTCTTAGTTAGTTATATAAGAGGTTTTGCTATAATTCCATAGTTATAGATAAACTAGTGGTAGAAATTATAAAAACTAAGGAAGGATTGGATTCCTTTTACTATATAAGGGGGCTTCTAGTTATAGATTGCCTTTACCTTCTTAGGGTCGACCTTAATTCCTTCCATAGTTACAATAAACCCGAAGTATTTTATACGTTTTACCCCAAACTCGCATTTCTTAATATTAACTTATAAGCCCGCGTTCCGTAGTCTCTCTAGGACCTTCTTAACATAAACTTAATGCTTAAGTTTGTCGTCCAAGTATATAAGAATGTTATCTAGGTATGCCGTATAGAATTCGTCAAGGTAATTAAAAAGAACGTTATTTATATACCTTTGGTACGTAGCCGGTCCGTTTATTAGTTTAAAAGGAAGAACTTTATATTTATAGGAACTATAGCAGGTACGGAACGTTATTAAATCTTTAGATATAGGGTCTATCCTAATTTAGTAGAAAGCTTAGCGGATATTAAGTTTAGTAAAGATCTTTACCTAGCTTAGACGTGCAAGGGTCTCGTCAATTAAAGGAATAGAATACCGGTCCTTTTAAGTAATAGCGTTTAGCTTTTAATAGTCGATATAAAAACGAAGGCCTCTATTAGGCTTTTTTATAAACAGGATAAGGGAAGCAAAAGGGGCTTAACTTAGCTNNATAAACCCTTTATCNAGGTTNTTAATTAAGTACTACTTTATTNCTTTTAGCTTATCNATTAATTAATAGTAGAGGGGGCTATAGCCTAGCGAGTTATNGGCCTNTAATTAAATCTTATAATNNTATATNTNGTAGGGGGGTAACTTATCTAAGGCCGCCTTTAAGAATGCATCCTTATAGCCTATATAAATGGTAGAAAGGAGGCATTTAACTAATTCCTCGTCGGTTTCCTTATCTAGCCTTTCCTCTCTATTATTAATAATTCGGTTAATCTTATATAGGCTCGTTATAAAGACCTTATTATCCTTCCGGTATATATTAAAGTAAAACACTATAGCGCTAATTGCGGCAATGTCTATGGTAGGGGGGTTAACTAATAATAGGGGCGTATATAACTTTAGGGACTTCTAGGGTACTAGCGTTATTATTACTCCTTTTAGCTCCTGTTACATCTTTTAGAGGTTATCCCTTATATCCTATTAATACGTTCTTTTCCATAACGGTTAGATCTGTGCGATTTAGATATTATCTATATCATTATCTGTCCCGCTTCCGTATATAGAGTCCTTTTTAAATATAGCGCTTTAGGAGAGTATCTTTATTAGTACGGAGTTCTTTCTAGCTTTATAGTGGGCGTCCTCTTAGGCAAAGGCTAGATCACGGGCCCGGATATTCTGCTAGTAGGTAGGGTTAGCCCTTGCGGCTAGTGTTTTGCGGTTGGTTCGGATCTCCTTAATAAAGGAGGGCAACCTTAGTCTATCCTCTGGCTAGACAAACCGTCTTTTTTGCACATTTAACTAAATATCAAAATAGGACATCCATTTTCGTCTAAGGATTATATCGTGGGACCCTAGGTCTAGGATATAAAAGGGGATACTATATTAGCGTTATCCATTAAGAGCGATATATAACTTTAAGATGTAGGTAATAGGCCAACCGGCTTAGCCGTTATAGCCCTTTACCTAAATAGGCTTCTCTAGTTAGATGGCTTCTGTATTTAGAAACTTAGCAACATTATTTATATAGGCAGTATTTATAAAGGCGAAGCTATTTACTCTAGTGTTAATAAGGGCGGTTATATTAACTTTATATCTATTTTAAGATACTATATATAGAACCGTGAAATGCTTTCTACCTATTAACTAACTAAAATTAATCTTTTTAAGATCGATAGGGTACCCTAGGGGGAAGTCTTTCCCTAGGGTTCTTCTTTTCCTAACTTATCGGACGTTTCTCCTTCCTCCATCTCCTTAATATCGCCTATATCCTTTAGCTCCAGGCAGGATAAGGCAAAGTGACCTTACTTATTACAGTTAAAGCATATAGCCGAGGTAGGGTTAATTGGAGTATTATAGCGAATACTAGTTAATGGCGTGGTATATGGCTAGTTAGGTAAGGCTCGCTGGTGCGTAGTTATAACCGCCTTTAGTATAAGAGTAGTTATAACTTGTCTTCCTGCTCTAGCTTCTATAGGTATAGCTAGCGAGTTCTAATCGTTATAGAGTCGCTTCTACCAATTAGGGCGGGTATTAATCCGCTTTAGTTCTAAGTCTAATAATAGGCAATAAGCTGTAAGTTTTTTGTAGGTTAGTAGGTTATCTAAGGTTACAGCAATCTTTTCTTATAGCTGGATTGTTAGCTTATTATATAGGTCTAATCGGTAGTTCTTAAGGGGAACCTAGCCTTCTCCTATAAGGTATAGGAATTGAGTCTGGAATTTAGCAAAGGGTTAGTTTGGTTTTATTATTAGGTAATTATAGTTATAATAGGTATCCCGTACTTTGTTTAGGTTAATATAGATAGCCGCTAGGTGCCGTATTATCTCATTAATAGATATAAATTGGATAGGGAAGTCGTCCTTAAACTTAGCTTAAAGGTGCCGTTGGGCGTCCCTAGTAGTTTAACTAAAGAGGTAGAGCATTTTAGCTTCTTTGGAAAGGAAATAGTTATAATTAACGCGGAGCTTTCCTTATACTTAAATCCTCTAATTCTTAAAGGTAGGGTCTATCCCGTCAGATAGTGGTAGGGGGTTAGGGAGCTTAACGGACTTTAATTACTTCGTTATTGTATCCGTACTCCCTAGTATATCGCATTTAGTAAAGTAAATAGGTTAACTAGGGCTTTAAAAAGGGGAAGCTAGGCTATTTTATAGGGCCGTAAGGCTTTCTAGGATCTCTTATAGGGTCTCTTATATATTTCTTGCTTTAAGATAATCGGCTTCCTAGCTAGCTGCGAGGGCGCGAATCTGCTCACGTATGTCTATGATATTATCATTATCTTCGATTTCTGATCCCAATTAGATCTTAGGTTCCTCTTAGGTAAAGGCAGCTCTCTTAGATAAGCTTACTTTAGGTGCCATCGTTAGCTTCCTAAGGTTCGTCGGTATTATACGCTTTAGTTTCGATTCTAGGGGTATAGGTTTAGTCCTGTCTGGCTTATAAGGTAAGATATTATCTAGGCCTTTCTAGGCAATATAGAGTTGTTTTAGTGTCTAAGTATAGCGCGTTAATGCGTTATTATAGACGAAGTTTCTTTGGGGTGGGATATTATTAAGGCCTTCCCAGGTAAGGTAGGGAGAGCTTAGTATAATATTACGGCTTAAACAAATGCCTCTAAACCGAAGCTTAAACGAATGCTATATTACCAAGATACTAAGCTAAAGAGAAGGAAAAGGGGTTGCTAGGACCGATGTAAACAAATATATAGGGTAAGCCGCTAAGGCGCTAGCTTTAGGCGGGCTAATTGTAGGTCGGCAGAATATGGCAGAATTTGGCAGGTAACGTGCGATAGCGCCGTTACAGCGTGTCTCTAATTAGTCACCCTTACGGTGACTTATCAGCCCCCTGTTTAGGCACCGCGATCCTTATAATCCTTTGCTTTCGACACCTATTAGACAAGAATCAATTCAACAGTTAATAGGCCAATTAAGTGCACTTGGGTGATACCGACACTAGGTTTTACTAACCTCCTACTAAAACTTACTATATTTAGCATATATTTTCTACTACTAGATATTAAAAATATTTCTTAAAAATTTTATATCTTATAGGGATTTGCTTTTCTTAAAACTCTCTCTACTTAAATTTTTATTTAAAAAGTATAAAAAATTATTATAAGGTTATAAACTTAAAAATGAGTAAAAAAAATGCAATTTCCTATACAAATTTGAAAAAATGAGGGTACAAAGGGTTATAATAAACTTTTACACTTTTAAAATAAAAATTTAAATAAAAAAAGTTATAGTAAACCTAAATGTCTATATGATATTAAATTTAAAAAAAAGTAATTTAATATTTAGTAGTAGAAAATATATATTATAGATTTTAGATTCTAGTAAAGAATTAATAGGATTTCTAAAGGAGTTATCGATTTTAAATTTTTAAAAAGGGTATAATAGCTAGGTTTTATATAAAATATAAACTTAAAATATTTTTTATAGCTTTAGAATTAATTATATGGTTGTTATATAGTAATTTAGCAAGGTGGGTTGTCTAAAAAATGCGCTTAGACGGACACTTTTGACGAGGGACTGTAACCCGGGTCGTAACCGCGCCAAATCAGCCCCCCCGATATGTGATAGACATTCCCAGGGTTGTTTTGGATAAATCTTATCGCGATAAAATACAATGGATATCCTTATCGCGATAAGTCTTGGCATACCCCAAATAAATTTTTAGTTGCCCTTCTCCCCCTATTATTATATAAAATATAGCTTTAGAAGTGAAATTAGAAGCTCTTAAATCTATTAATACCTCTAAATTAAAAAATATAAGAGGTTGCTTAGCTCTTTTAATATAGGAGCATACCCGTCTATTAGGTAGTAATAAGCCTATATAAAATAAAAAAGCCTATCTTTTATTCTATTATAAATACTATATAGAGTTATACGCTATATAGTCAACTTCTAACTTCTAAAACTACTTAGCGTTAAAGTATAGCATTATAGTTAAGCCTAAAACTAGTTATACAAAAGAAGCAATATAGGATTAATTAAAAGACCTTTACCTTAAAGCGTTATCTTAAAATAAGACAGAAGAGCTAGATTTAAAAGTACTCCGAGCGGTCCTAAATAAGGAAGTTATTAATAAGGCCCTTATTATATTAATTATCGTATAAAACCTACTATTTTAGATAGTTAAGTGGCTAGAGTTCTATATTCTTCTATAATCGATTAATCCTAAAGTAGATAGCTATGTAACTATAGCTATCGGTATACTTACATTATTAACGTACACAAATATTACTTATAGTGGTACGTATGCGGTATTAAAGTTAGTAGTTAATTAATAGTCTAGAAATAGGGGTTTACTCTAAGGTTAGATTAGCTAGCCTCGCTTCATAGTCTCGTAACCACGTCACGTGACTAACATTCCGACAATAGCCTACTTAGTAGTTAGTAAAAAGATCTATAACTTATAGCTATTGTAAAAGGATATTGTATAAAAGAGGCTATAGTCCGTACTAATAAGTATTTATCTCTTTATCGATATCTAGACCTCTCTAAATAATTACCTTCTCCTTATAATTTGCGGCCATTTTATTAATAGCTAGGAAAAGCTTATAAGTGCTCTTCTTGGCCTTTATACAGTAGCCTTTATTATAGTACTGCAGTGAAGTAGACTAAATAACTACGTTATGGTATAAAGAGGAGAAGAGGCGAAAGGGGTATTATATATAGATAGTAGGGCCAGCCGCTAAAGCGCTAGTGGTAGGCTAGCTAATAGTAAGAAACAGTATAAGACAGGTTAGTGCCATAACAGTACTCCCCTCCCCTAGAAGGTTTGGTCCCTAAACTAAATAAGTAGCTTTAAAATAGAATATTATAGTACTAGTAAATTACCGTCGGATTACCGTTAGATTACTATTACGTAATAGTAAACTGCGGTTATATGGCCAGTTTAATAAATGGCGTCAGCAGAACTTTACACCGCTACCTAAATTAATTAGGCGTGGCGTTCTTAGCGAGAACCTAACTAATTAGACAACTTTAACCGCCGGTTAAAGTTCTATAAGATCTTAACTTCTCTAAATTATCGTAGTTATTATCCACGGCCTTAGTATAGCGAGTCTCTCTTATCTTATACCTAGTCTAGGGGTCTAGGCTTTTTAGGGTGTTGTTTATAGAACTTTAGTAGTACGCGCTCGTACCCTTTTAGGGACTTCTCGGGTTCCTAGGTTTTCTTATTATAATACTTCCACTTAATATAATATATTAAGCCGTGCTTATCTCTTTATTTATTATATACATTAAGGATTTTTTTTAAATTCCCACTTATCCGTAATATTGCCGTTATTATCTCTTTTAGCTATCCTGCCTATAATATTGCGGCGTTCCTCTTTATTAATGTATACTTAGCTAGGGATCTCTTTAGGGAGCTAAAGATGGACTTTTAAAGTATAAAAAGACTTATTAACACGAATATAGTCTAGGAGGTCTACTATAACTACCCCTTTATAGGCGGCTAAGATAGGCTAGGGTCTATCCTAGTTATTATCCCATTTCCTCTTAGGCCGGTTAGTCTTTATATTTTTAAGGCTAACTATAACTATATTATCCTTTTTAAATATTATACCTTTATCCCGTTTTATATTAGCGTTATTTTTATAGCATTGCTAGGAGATATAAGCTAGGGCCTTAAGCTAAGTTAGGATACGCTTAAAGCGGTTAGTAATAGTATTAGCTTATAGGTACTCTTTCTTTATATATATAAATAGGGCTAATAGCTAGGGGCCTACTGGTTTAATACCTAAACGTAGGTTGTAGCTATAGTTAGTAAAGAACGGTAAGATTTCTATGGTTTTATTAACCTAGTTATTTATAGTAAACTTAGTAAGGGGGGGCTAATCTACCTAGTTATCTTAGGTAAAGCTTACGAAAGCGCATAGATACTTATTTATTGCTACGTTAATAATCTTAGTCTAGCTATCTATTTTAGGGTACTATATAAAACTAGGGCTTAGAGTTACCTTTAGGCGCTAGTTTAGGCGGCGCTAGAAGTTAAAAAATAAATAAAGAGCCTCTATTGGAGATAATGGTACTTAGGGCGCTATATAACTTATAGATAGTATAGATAAATGCTTTAATAAGCTCCTTTATATCTAGGCTAGTGATAGGGATAAAGTGTCTTATTTTCATTAGGCGGTTAATAATAATAAAGATATATTTATATGTTTTGCTATTATAAAGGCACTTAGGTAGGTTAACGATATAGTTAATAGAGATATTAGTTTATAGGCGGACTAGTAGTTTTAGTAGTTTTAGGAAACCGGGTAGTACTAAGCGTGGGGTCTTTATACGGAAGTAAAGAGCGTAGTCTTTTATAAAGGTAGCTGTAAACTATAACATTGGGAAAATATTCGCAGGATGAGATTTAAGTAGACTTTGATTTTCGCGTTTCGCGTAATTGATATGCAATTTAACCAACTCGACACGCAATTAACCAACTTAACACGCATTTAACTAACTTAACACGCAATTCAACTAACTTAATACGCAATTAACCAACTTAATACGCAATTCGACTAACTTAATACGCAATTAACCAACTTGATATATAATTCGACCAACTTAATACGCAATTAACCAACTTAATATATAATTTAACCAACTTAACATGCAATTAACACGCAATTAACTAACTTAACATATTTAAAAGTTAAATAATACGCAGTTAACCTACTTAGCAACTTTAAAAGGTAACTGTATATTTCTTAATATGCAATTAAGGTAAAGTTGTATACTATATATTTAACTATTATATATTATCTAATATAATCTTATTACAATCTTAATATAGTCTTATTACTTAGAGGCTCTGCACAAGGCTCTGCACGAGGCTCTACACGAAGCTCTACACGAAGCTCTGCGTACAGAGGCTCTGCACGAAGCTCTGCGCATAGAGGCTCTGCACGAAGCTCTGCGCATAGAGGCTCTGCACGAAGCTCTGCACGAAGCTCTGCACGAAGCTCTACGTACAGAGGCTCTGCACGAGGCTCTGCGCGAGGCTCTGCGTACGGAGGCTCTGCACGAAGCTCTGCACGAAGCTCTGCACGAGGCTCTGCGCGAAGCTCTGCGTACGGAGGCTCTACACGAAGCTCTGCACGAGGCTCTGCGCGAAGCTCTGCATACGGAGGCTCTACACGAAGCTCTATACGAAGCTCTACGTACAGAGGCTCTGCACAAGGCTCTGCGCGAAGCTCTGCGTGAAGCTCTGCGTACNGAGGCTCTACACGAAGCTCTGCATCGGGTCCCCGCTATATTCCCGATAGCGTCTACACGTGTCTCTGCCTATGTAGCCGCCTTATTTTTTACCCTTCCTTCCTTCCTTACATCCTCCCTACCTAGGGAGGCACTAGAACGGCAGCCAGCAGAGGACCGTTGCTAGAACTAGATGACTATCGCTAGAATCAGACGACCGTCGCCAGAACCAGACGACCGTTACCAGAACCAGACGACCGTCGCCGTCGCCAGACGACCGTCGCCAGAACCAGACTATCGCCAGAGCCAGACAACTGTCGCCAGAACCAGACGACCGTTACCAGAACCAGACGACCGTCGCCAGAGCCAGACAACCGTCGCCAGAGCCAGATGACCGTCGTCAGAACCAGACGACCGTCGTCAGAGCCAGACGACTATCGCCAGAGCCAGACAACTGTCGCTAGAACCAGACGACCGTCGCCAGAACCAGACGACCGTCGCCAGAACCAGATAACCGTCGCCAGAACTAGACGACTATCGCCAGAGCCAGACAACTGTCGCTAGAACTAGACGACCGTCGCCAGAACTAGACGACCGTTACCAGAACCAGACGACCGTTACCAAAACCAGACGACCGTCGCCAGAACCAGACGACCGTCTCTAGAGTTAGACGACTGTCGCCAAAACCAGACNACTGTCGCCAGAGCCAGACGACCGTCGCTAGAACCAGACGACCGTCGCCAGAACTAGACGACCGTCTCCAGAGTTAGACGACCATTGCCAGAACCAGACAACTGTCGCCAGAGCCAGACGACAACGACTAGCCAGCGAATACTATAAACGATTCGATCGATTGATTAAATTAAGGTAGCACAGACAGGTAGGCACAAACAGGGAGATACTAATGGGTAGGTAGATGTAGACAGGTAGGCAGATACAGATAGGTAAGCAGATGCAGACAGGCAAGCAGATGTAGATAGGTAGGCGATGCAGACAGGTAGGCAATGTAGGCAGGTAGGTAAGTTAATAGGTAGATAGGTAGAAGAGAACCATCGCTATATTATATTAAATTATCTAAAATAATAATATTTATTTTGCTAGCCTTATAAATAGCTTTAAANTAGCTTTTATTTATTTAAAATATGCTATTAGTATAAAAGAGGTAAATATAATTATGGTTGCCAAATGCACAGATTGCTGGCAGGTTGTGCGCAGGTTGCGCGTAGGCTACGCGCAGGCTGCGTGTCAAAAAAACACGACATAGGCTAGTCGGTCGAGTTGCCAAATGACCTCAACTGCGCGCCAATTGCGTCAACTACCAGCCATTAAGGCCATTGAAAGGGTACCATATTTTCCCGATGAAAATACCTAGCTACTAATAGGTTTAATTAAGGAGGTCTAGTGTCTTAACGCGGCCTAGGTGGCCTGTAGGACCCAAACTATATATACGGTATATAACTTCTAATTAGAGTTTAGGTAAATTAGGGACAAATACTTAATTCCTATGTTAATAATTAAATATTTGGATTTATTATAGCGGAGTAACTTCCTAATCTGCTTGGGCTAACGGCGTACTTTATGGCCTTCCCATTCGCGTAACGTAGCCAATATATCCCTAGCAAGTTTATTTTCCTTATAGGCATTCTTAATAAGCTCCTTAAGGGTTTTTTCTTAAGCTTTAGGTCTATTACTATAATAAAGTCTTTAACGCTTTAGTTTTAAGATTCGCTTAGTAGCTCTTCTAGGATAGCAAGGTTAACTTTTTTTAGTAGTAAAATAACGCGGTTTCGGTATTATAGACGTTTATTACTAGTATTAGCAGGTGCTACGCCTAAGAGGCGGCTAAGAGCGTTTAGGATTATAGCTTTAGTGCTAGGCCTATAAGTAATAACAAAGTTAAACTAAGAGAGGAACTTAGCCCAACGGACTTAGCGCTAGTTTAGTTATTTTATTATTATAAAAGTCTAGAGGTTCTTATAGTCCGTAATAATCTTAAATAGTTACTTAGTTCCTTATAATTTAGGGCGCTATTTTTTTAGTGCTTTTATAATTGCTAGAAGCTCCTTATTATATATCTTATAGTTATATTTAGGGGCGGAGTGTTTAGCAGAGAAGAATATAACTAGCTTAAGTTTGCTATCTTCGCTAGCTTAGTAAAGCACTCCTCCTAAAGCCTAGTTTAAGGCGTCTGTTTCTACTATAGTTTTCTTTATATAGTCGTAGTATGCTAAAACTGGTACTATAGTAAATGCTATCTTTAGGGTCTAGAACGCCTGTACTTAATTAGGGCCCTATAACTAGCCGGTACTTTTCTTTAGTAGCCTAGTTATAGGCTTAACTACCTTAGAAAAGCCTTAGATAAATTATTAGTAGAAGTTCGCAAAGCTAAGAAATTGCTATAGTTCCTTAACTAATATCGGGTCCTTCTATTCCTATAAGGCCTGCACCTTTTTAGGGTTTATAGTTATGCCATTAGTTAAGATAATTAAGCTAAGGTATTTTATTTTAGTAGTATAAAACTTAGACTTATTAATATTAATCTAGAGTCCAGTATTACTAAGTCTCTAGATAACTTAATTTATATATTTTATATACTTAGCACGTATTTTTAAGAAGATAAGGATATTATTAAAATACGTAGTACAGTAGTTATTAAGGGCGTTATATAAAATATGGTTTATATAGTTTTAGAATATAGCGGGTGCGTTATAGAGACTAAATAGTATAACTAATATTTTATAGAGCCTAAACCAGGTAATAAATGCTATAAGCTATTTATAGCCTTCCGCAATCCGGATCTAATTAAATGCAGTAATTATATTAAGTTTAGTAAAGTACTTAGCGCTATAGAGTGCGTTAAGTGTCTTGTAGATTAGTAGTAATGGGTACTAATTTTTAATAGTAACTATATTTAGGCCTTAGTAGTTATAGTAGATTTATATACTGCCGCTAGGTTTCGCAGCAAGGAGGAGTAGTATAGCGGCTAGTAATGTTAACTCGCGGATAAAACCCTTATCTAGCATCTTGTTAATCCACTTCTTTATATAACTAAGTTTAGTAGGTAAAAGTGGTCTGTTTTTATAATATAGGGCTTACTTTCTGGGTATAATCTTAATTTTATAGTCCTATAGTTAGTAAGGGGGTAGCTTATCTACGTTCTTAGGGAGGAAGTGTTTAATATATTTATAGAACTCTTTTAGTAAGCGTTATAAAATATCTTTACGGGTTAATCCTGGTTTGCCTTTTAGGAATTTTTTAATATTGGTATTAACTATCTTTTAGCATAGGAACTTAGACTTAGTTTTTAGGTTTATTTTAAGGAAGTTATAGAAATAAGGGGGTAGCGCTTTACGAGCTTCCTCTATTATATAGTTGCCTTCCACTAGCTAGCGGAAACCCCTTTTTAATAGGTTTGGTACTTCTATTAGGCCTATAGGTAGCTCTTTAAGTAGCTATTAATGCTCTTTTTATTTAACTAGTTCTACTAGCTCTGCTATATAGATCCTTATTACCTTTACGTCTTTTTATTTATAGAACTAGGTAAAATTAACGGTATAAGTGTATTTAATGTTATTTAGGTTAGGGCGTGTCTGGTTCTCTGGTGCTACGGCTAAGCTAGCGCGGCTTAGTTAGCCTAGGGGGGCGGAAACGAGGCGGCGGCGTTATATAGTACGCGCGGAAGATAGGTATAAGGTTAGGCGTTATAAGGGGAGGTCTTAATTGCTCTGGTTTTGGTCTTAGATATAACGCCTTTAGCTGTTATATATGTGGTCACGTATACGTATAGTAAATAACTTAGAGTTAGGTGTCTTATTGGCTGGCCTAAGTTAAGTAGGTATATATAGGGGACTTATAGTTCTGGCGGTGTTTATATTCTTAAGGGTAGGGCAGTAATCTAATCTTCTAGAATCTCCGCTTCGTTTACTGCATATATTGGCTCGCTAGTATTAGGTACCTCTTTTACTATTAGCTAATGGTATTTAAGCGTTAGCCGTGCGATGCGTCTATATAGTGCTACTTAGTTATAGTTAGGGATATGCTATAGGAGATAGTTATAGGTATAGTAATTAGAGTTAAACTTAAGCTTTAGAACAGGGAAGTCTATTCTTAGGTTATACTTTTTAAGCTAGGGCATTCTAAGAATTACTAGTATTAAGGGTAATAACTTTATAATATAGAAAAGTATAGATTCTATATAGTGGCCGATTATTATTTTTACTATAAAGTAATGGGTAATAAAGCTGGATAGGAGTCCGTTAGTAAGGCGGAGTAGTTTTAAAACTAGGAGTCTTTTTATTATAATATTATGCTTTTTTATAAGCGAGTTTTCGTCTGTAAACGCTAGTGCTATACTACCACTATTAATAAGGCTTAATGTTTTAATAAAGACTTTTAGGAGTGGGTTATGCGGTAAGGAGAGGTAAGTCTAGATAAGGATAGCATTTCTATTATTATTTATTGTTCTAAGGTTAAGTGCTAGCTGGCTTAAAATAAGGTCTAACTAATCTAGTAGTATAGATCTAATTCTTTTATCCTCCTCCCCGTATGGTTTTAACCCTTAGAGGCAACTTAGTCTAAGGGTTGGCCTTTTAATAACTGGATTATAGGGCTTGGCTAGTGGCTATGGTCTTAGCTAGTATGTCCTAACGTGTTGGTCTTTAACAGTATATATATACTAGGGGGTACTTCTTTAATAATATGGCCGGTCTTACGATTAGTAGTAGTATAGAGTATTTATCCGTAGTTTGTATATAGGACTATTAGCTAGGGCTATATTAGGGAGGGAAATTATAGGAGTAGGTTTCTATATCTAAACCCGCGTCCTCGTCCCTAGTTACCGCCTTAATTACTATCCCCTTTGCTAAAGAATCTGCCGCGGCTAGGAGGAGGTTAGCGTGGTAGTATTAAAAGGGGATTTAGGTTTATCTAAGGGTTATAAGCATCTTTCTAGTAGCTAGATTGGCTATATACTATACAGAGTTTATAATCTATATAATATCTTTAAACGTTATTAAGGAGGCTACTACTACCGCTGCCGAATTTGACGGCGTTAAGGTCTATTAGGTTATTCTATAGTACTAGTACTAAGGTATTATTATTAGGTAATATAGGTTAATATCCGCTAGCGGTGTTTAGCTTGGCAGTATTTAGCTTAGTATAGTAGGTATAGTTTTATAGGTTATAAGCGAATACGTCTATTTACTTACTCTAGCTGTCGGGAATGAGGCAAGCGGTCGTCACGTGACGCCGCGACACTAGCGTGGCGAGGAGTCTTAAGCTCCTCGCCCTCCCTCATTCCAATCAATAAGCTTTATTAACCAATATCACTATAACCCTACTCGAGTAGTCGTTATTGGTGAGCCACCCTGTGTAACTAATACTGATCAGTGGTTAAATACACAGTTAACTATAGAGCAGCTAGGTTTTCGAATAGAAGAGATAGTCTTATATAGGGGTGTTATATACGCTTATATAGAATAGATCCCGGCGATACTATACTACCTTAGACTTGCGGAAAACTAGTAATAGAAGTGTCACTAAGTACTAGGAGATACTAAGTTGCGTCTATTACGCAGAACAACCACGTTTACGAAGATTTGGTTAAGTACTTTAGGTTAGAAGTATCACTAAACCTACGGTCCCAAGTTAATATCTAAAACGCGTTAAAAGACGTCCAAAACGCGTTAAATAATATCTTGAATTGCCTACCTCTTAATAGTAAACCTATAAGATCCTACAAAACCGAAAATCCTACCTACCTTTAACGTACAACACCCCGTTAATTCTATATCTACTATAGCGTTAACCTATCTAAAGAAGTACGAGAAGGATATTAGCCCGGAAATATAGAATACCGATATAATTAACTTTGCAAATACTAAGCAATAGAACCTAAACGGATTCTTATTATACCGTATAGCATACTATAAAGACAGCGAATATAACGACACTATGCTATAGTACTATATAAGGGAGGATTTTATTAGATAGATAAAGGAAATATAGACTCCTGTAAAGAAGGATATTATATAAAACTTCCGTAACTTCTTATGGGAGTATAGAGTATTTATACCTATAGATAGGGGTACTATTAGAGATAATATTTAGGAGCAAGTCCTTAATATAAAAGAAGAGCACGAATAGACTCTATAAAAGATTAAGCACTAACTACGCACTATAAGGAAGCTTAACTTATAATAAAATCCAAGCAATATACCTCTAGAGACGAATCTACCTTTGCCCTTAACTCCTCTGTATCTAATTTAACTTATAGCTTTAATATTAGACACTATACCCTAATAAGAGTAGGTACAGGATCCTATTGCTCCGCAATTTAATAACCTTTAGACTCTATTAATTAGACCTATGCCCCCACTATAGCCTGTAATACAACTCCTACCTCCTCTATTTTAATCTTAAATTAAAGGCAGTTTAAAATTGCTTACAGAGCTCGCGAAGCTCTATTTAGATCAGGAGAAGAAGTTTAGTAGGGAACTATATAATGTCCTTAATTTAAAACTACGTATCTTCTATAACTATTGCTAGAAAGTAGGAATAGAGTCTAATTAATACCATAACGCCTATTCCGTTATGCTTAAGGGCCGAGCTAGTACCTTCTATTATAACCATTTAGCAGAAAAAGGATATAATTTTGACCGTATAATATATAAGTTAAAATACCACTTTAAAATAGAAGAGAATAAGTAGCAGTATATGTTAGAATAGAGAGAGACTACCTTCTTAAGAATTATTGCTACAAACCTAGGTGTCCCTTAGCTTAATTATCTTTAAAAGCTCTTTAATTAACTTTAGATAATTCAGCGTAGTTTATTTAAATTATATTAAGAGGATTTCAGCCTACGTAATTAAGTTATTAGCGTATACTAAGGCGTTAAAGAATGCAACCTTGTACTCTTTAATCCTATAAATACTTATAAAGGAGTATATGCCTAATTAAGATCTTCTGTTAGCACCGCTCTACGCTTTTAAAAAGTATAGTAATTTAACGCCTAACTCTAACCTACTTTAATCGACCCGCCCGATTAATATAATTATAACTAGACTAATTAAATATATAGTAGCTGTAGTAAGTAATACGGTAGAGGGTATAATTAATAACTATAAGGCAAAAGTAGAGGTCCTTATAGAGGTTTATTTTAAAGTAATTACTAAAAGAAGTGCTATATTTGTAAAAAACCAAATTACTAGTTAACTAGGCATTCTCTTAATAAGTAAAAGAAGGCATATAATAAGTTCCGTTAAAGTATAAGAAATGTCGGAAATTATAAGGTTACTATAGCCTACTTCTAAAGCTTCCTAGTTTAATATAAAGGCGTAAAAGATCTTAAGGGTAAGGTTAATAAGACCGAATAGCTCCTTATAAATATGGAAATTAAGAACTACTTTCCTAACTAATACTTTACTAAGTATAGTAAGGTAGATAGTATACAAACCGTCGCTGTTCTTAATAACTAATCTACGCTCCATTCTATTATGAAGTTAGATATCTTTAATAAGCTAAAGGAGAGCTCCGCGTTCTCCTTTAACAACAGATACTCGGCAAATATCTTCTATAGTATTATACCAGATACTAGAGCCGCAGGAGTATCTATAATAAGAGAACCTTAAGTTCGAGCCCTTTAGCAGCTTAATAACTCTATTTAGATTAACTATTTAACAGCAGGCCAATATACAATTCGTTTTAGTAAGGGTACTATAATCTCTCTTAGCATAATTAGGGTCTAAACCCCCGTAGGGTATATTACTTTCTACGTTATTTCTATAAATACTCTATTTCTATTTTATATCGGAGATATAAATAAATTAGGCGTTAAGTTTAATAACCTTAAGAATATACTTATATAGGGAGATAGTTAGGTACCTATCGTACGTAAGTAGGGTTACCCTTAGTTACTCCTTTATTAACTAGAAAAGAGTATTACTTAAAGCTACCTAACTAAGTTAGAGTTATATTAACTACACCATCATTTTAGCCACCTATCCGTTTATTAATTGCTTAGGGTTCTTTAGTAAGTAGGCTATAAAGTTAAGGTTAAGGTAATTAAGCATTTTATAAAGTATTATTACTACTACTAAATAAACCAGAAGTCCCCTAGCCGATTTAAGTTTACCCTTAAGGATAACTATGACTTTAACTTCTATATTATTATTAACGTTATATATTTTAGCGGTAAGCCAGTGCTCTAAGTTATTAACTTCTTAACCTCCTTCTAAGCCGCACGTTTCTTAAAAGATATATTAGCCAGAAACGCATAGGATACCCTTTAGTTATACTAGATTAATATCTATTTAGGACCCCCTAACCAAATCGTCTATAATATAGAAAAGAACTTCTTATCTATAGAGTTTTAATAATAGATAAAGGCAATGGTAATTAAGGTTAAGGAAGTCCCTATTAAGGCATATAATAGTATTAGAAAAGTAGAGCAATATTACGCGCCATTACGCCGCGTATATAAGATTATCTCTTTAGAACTAGAGGACGCTAGTAAAAAACTTACCTTATAAATAGCTATTAAAGCTATTAATAATTCTGCTAGCCCGGATAGACTTATACCCACGCTACTAGTCTTTAGCGCCTACCCTTAAATAACTAATAATTCTCTACTATCTCCCTCCGTTGTATAATAAGCTAAGGCTATTTACAAGGTAACGAAGGAGGTGCGATATCTCTACGCTACATGCTAGGTTAACAACGTACTAGGAATAAGAAATGGCCTAAATACCTTAACTACGCTTAATCTGCCACTCTAGTCTAAGGTACGCGTATAGCGTAAAAAGGAAAAGTAGTTAGGCCCATATTAACTTATTATAATTAATAGTTAAACTTATACTATTTAGATGCCTTATAGACCCACTTAATTCCGTTTAACTATTATTAAGCCTTATTATAAAAATAACAGTTCTAAGCCTTTATAGGATGCTATAGAAGACGCCTTAGAGGAGAGCCACGATTAACGTGCTCTAGAAAGCAACCATAATCCTAATATAATTGTAGTAGATATGCCGTAACTATAACGCGATAGAGGTCGCCTAAAAGGATTACGAAATCGCTAATATCTTATTAATTTTAAAGAGCAATTTATTACTGCTATTAAGAATAGAGTTAAGCTATTAATAGCCTTTATAACAGCTAAGGAGAAGGCTAACTTTAAACTTGTAAAACAGCTCTAAAAGAAAGGTTATATTATAACTTTAGGAGCTTCTTTCTAAGTATCTAATAAGCAGGAGATCGATAGTCTTATTATAAGAGGAGTCTTTAAATTTAAGAAGTATAACCCTACTAAGTTTAATAGAGTCCGCATCTTTAAGTTAAGAATAGTTAATAAGATTAAGGGCAAAGCTATTAACGCCCTATTTAAGAAATTAAGGCTTGTTATCTAAGGCTACAATAATAATAGTAAGGAGGTAATTTTTATATGATCTCCTATAATTTAACGAGCTAGTTAGCGAGTTATTATTGCACTAGCTCCCTCCCTAATAAAGAATAGAATAGCGGTCTACCTATAAGATATTACTTAGGCCTATACCTAATTAGAGACGCACCTTTAGCGCTTAATATTAGCATACCTTTTAGAGTAAATTCGCCATTAATATCCCGAAGATATAATTATAGTTGTGCTTAAGCTATTATATAAAATTGCAGAGGTAGGAACTTGTTAGTAGGCTACCTATAGCAAGCACTATAAAGAGAAACTTTTAATAACTACTTCTATATTTAATTTATACTTCCTTATTATAACTACGGGAACCCTATTTGGAATTGTCGGTATATAAACTAATAATATAATTATTTTAGGAGACAACTAATTCTTAGCTCTTAAAGAAGATAAGCTAGTAAAGGTAAATCTTATAGTAAAGCTAAAGGAAAAGCTTAATTTAATAACACTATTACTTTTTAATAGATGCATCCTCTCTCTAAATGAGGATTCTATTGCTTTACGCCAGAAGGGTTAAGGTAAGAAGATTAATATTATTAACGTTAACTCTCTAAAATAAGGATATGTAGAGTAACGCGCTTATAGAGCTTATATTGCTTTTATTTATTAACCTAAGGCTTTATTTAATCTCTCTATTGCCGCCTAATACTAGAAACCAACTAAGGATAATATTCTTACCCTAAATAAGCGTCTTTCTTAGTAAATGAACTATCTCGATTAGGGACTACTCTATATACCTATTAATCTTCCTACCGCTAAGCTCTTTATATTTATTAATAGATCGTTTATAAATAATAAAGATTTTAGCTCCTAGCTAGAATATAAGATTATTATTATAAACGAATCTACTAGAGAGAATAACTTTATAATCTACGGTAATCTTATCTATTAGAGCTTAACTAAGAGTAAGCGCGTTACTTGGAGCGTTCTAGCGTTAGAGATATATAGAATGGTTAGCGGAGTTAATATAGCAATTACAATTAGAACTACCCTAAAGATAATTATAGATTGACTCGAACTTCCTATTATCCCTATAATTATATATACCAACTTATATTCCCTCTATAAGTATTTAGTTAAGCTCGGTGCTATAAAGGAGAAGCGCCTTATAATTAATATTATAGTACTTTAGCAATCCTATAAGCGTTAAAAACTCTTTAAGATTTAATAGATTAATAGCCAAGATAACTTAGTAGATGTAATAATAAAGGCGAACCTAAATAAGGCACTAGAGACGTTTGTTAATATAAATACTCTATATATATAAGTTAAAGGTTAGGTTAAAAGGGAGTCCTTAGAAACTTCTTAGTTATATAAGGTCTTAAGATATCTAGGAACTTTAACCGGCGGTTAAAGTTATCTAATTAGTCAGATTCTCTTACCAAGACTTTTTTAGAGGGGGGAGTATAATATTCTATAGACCCTAACTTAACCTAGCTAATTAGGATTTTCTATCCCTAGGATGGAAAATTGCTATTGGCTCGCTTCTAACTAGCGCCTTAGCGGCCCTAACACAATATCCACCCACAACTTTAAGTAAAAAAGCACCACGTGCTAAGAGGCAAATTTTAAAATAGCGGGACTTATATTATAATAGCAATAGTAAGTAAGGAGGATTAATATTTGTTATACTAGTCAAGCAGTATTTATATATAGATGGCAACCATAAAAGAAGAGTTGCTAGTGTCGGGAATGAGGTAAGCGGTCGTCACGTGACGCCGCGACACTAGCGTGGCGAGGAGTCTTAAGCTCCTCGCCCTCCTTCATTCCAATCAATAAGCTTTATCAACCAACATCACTGTAACCCTACTCGAGTAGTCGTTATTAGTGAGTCACCCTATATGACCAACACTAGCCCTTATAGTTGGCATTATTAATCTTGCGGCTAAGGGTAAGGGCTAGGTCTTTTATTTTAGGGGAAATATTCTTTCTAAGTAAATCTACCTTTTATTCCTTAGTCTTGTTTGCTTTAATTATTAACTTATTAAGCTCTGCTTTCTAAAACTAGTAGTTACGCTCGCCTTAATATAAAGTATCCAACTTATTTTTAGCCGCTTGGGTTATATCTATAGTCTTATAATGTCTTCTTATATATATAAATATAGATTCTTAGTTAGAAAAGGTCTATTTACTTAGATTGTTTGGGTATATACATAGCATATTAAGGTTATATTTAATATAGTTGTAGGCCTTATCTATTAGTATATCTGACATATAGAGGACTTTATCCATTAGGGTCTTAAAGCACTTTACATCCCTTTAGAAAATACCTTAGATCTTTATTTCCTATATTTTAAATTTTTCTTACTTTTTAATTGGTGATCCCTTGCTGTTAAATAGGGTTAGATTTTTTGCTTTACGCTTTTTCCTATAGGGCTTAGCTGGAAGAGGGGAGCTAGTTATAGGGTTTGTGTTTTTATTAGCAATAGCTTAAGTAAGTATAGCGATCTGAGAGCTTAGACTTTATATGGTCTTAGTATATATAAAAGCTTACTATTTATATTGTTGTATATATAGTTTAGGCATTATAAGGGAGTTAATTTTATACTAAGCTTCTTTAAGTTAGGACTTTGCAGTTTAACCTTTATTATAGACCGTTTGGAGACCACTCTTAACACTAGTTAAAAAGGTTATATATATAGAGAAGTGCTAGAAGATTTTTACCATATTAAGGTCCTTAGGGTACTTAGGACCGTTCCTAATTGCCTAGGTAATATTAGTGTAGGTAATATTAAAGAGGCAGGCGAGTGCTTTGCGTGTATTTATTAACGGGGTGTTATTTATATTTTAGTCGCCCATTCCAAGGGATCTAGGTAGGGCAATTAAAATCTTATAAGGCTAACTCTAATACTAAGGTTATTAAGACTGTCTGGAACTATGCTGAGGCTATACTAAGGCTATGCTAAGACTATAGTATAGTGTTGTTAGTCGCGCTAGGTCGTAATTATACTGGGAAAAACAGAGACTATAGATGGAGGCGGTAAATTAGGAAGATAAAGATCGCGACGGGGCGTAAGAGGAGATACTACAAACTGTTACGGTGCTGTAGTAAAGTAGACTAAATAACTACGTTATGGTATAAAGAGGAGAAGAGGCGAAAGGGGTATTATATATAGATAGTAGGGCCAGCCGCCAAGGCGCTAGTGGTGGGCTAGCTAATAGTAGGAAATAGTATAAGATAGGTCAGTGCCGTGACAGCCTTTTATAGTAGGGATAAGTAATAAAATACTCTTCTTTTAGTACTTAAGGACTATGGAATTATGTAAAAGCTAGGTGCCGTTATATCTAATAACTATACTGTAAATAATAAGCTCTATTATATAATAAGCAACTAGCTTCTTTAGGAAGAACAAATTAAATAGAATCCCGTCTATTAATGGATCCGCTATTAGGGTTATATTCTTAACCTTACTGTATAGGCTTTCCTCTTTAAAAACTTAATTAGTTTTAATAATATTAAGTTATATAAAGAAGATAAGGTAAAAGGGAAAAAGTTAGATCTAAAAGAGGAGAAGAGAAAAGTAATATATTTCGGAAACTTGGCGTACTTAGAAAGCTTTATAACATTACCGTATATACCTATAGCTTAGCTAGTTATATAAGGGAGTTTAAAAGTCTTATAGGGAGAAGAATTCTACTTAATAATTGTATAAGATGGAATAGCTAGTATTTTATGCTTAGTATAGCAATTTAGAAAAAGTCTACCCTTAATACGTATACTAAGCGTAACCTTAATATACTTAAAAAGGACTATCTTAGTCTAAAGGACTAGGAGGCGCTTTATATAATAAAAAGTTTTCTTTAAATATTTTACTAGGCAACTCTAAAATGCCAGGGATATAAAGCAACGCTTAAGAATATACTTTTTATAATAGATATTATAATTAAGCACCTTAATAAATTCTAGGTTAGTTTATCTCCCCTTTTTATTTCTTAATTTAGCTAATATTATTACTATAAAATAGATAACTCGCCCCTTTACGCCGCTGTACTTATTCTTTATCTAGCTCGTTATATAAGATATATTAAGTAGGTTTAAAAAAAGGAGCGGTATAAGCCTATACTTAATAGCGTTAAAGAGCTTTAGAAAAGATATTAAAATATAAGTTCTACGCCTAGAAGTATATTATTATATAAAAAGCTAGCTCTAGCTTAAGACCTTAATAAGTTTAATAGAATTGCTAAGGATCTTAATAGCATAATGTTTTAACTAAAAAGTTAAGATAAATATAAGGACTTTATCTCTAAGACGCCATATAAGATTTTAATAACTATACTTTAGTAGTAGTCTTAAGAACAGCAACAAAAGCGCTAGCTACGGCTCTTACTTATAGCAATTAAAATTCTCTTAATTCTAGCAATAAGCGATAAGCTAGAAAGAGTCTTTTTAGGAGGACGTTATACGGTATTATAGGAGAGAATATAAATAAATCCTAAAACTCTTAAGAAAACAGAGTGTTTAAAGAATTGGCATTAGAGAAGAACTATAAGAGAAATAGGTAATTTTTCTTTAAGTATTTAGCTATTATATAGTTAGGGGGGGGGGAAGGTAGATACCTACTTATTCCTACTGTAATATCCGCAATATCCGCAATATCTGCAATATCCGCAATATCCGCAATATCCACAATATCCGCAATATCTGCAATATCTGCAATATCTGCCAAATTCTGCTTGGTTAGGGTAGAAAAGCTCCGCACGGGCACTTTTATCCTTATCGATTGCGATATTTTATGCATTTTCTATTGGATAAAGGATATTTTATGCTCGCTTATTCGCATTATCCAAAACAACCCTGTTCAAGCTACGACAACTAGCCGAGAGTCCCCTTGCAACATCCTGAGATCGTCACCAGTGGGCGCTTGTTCCTGAAATTGTTCGAGAAGCGTGGCCATAATGTCCGGAATCTCTACTTTCGTCTGCTCAATATCAGCCATTGAATCCAAGATTATGTAATATAGGGCTTCGGAAAGGGTACCTTCATCCTCTCATCTAACTGGATGCAGCAGAATCCCACAAGTTTATAGTAATCTTTCATAAGACTTGGGATCTGCGATAGCATCCCCGAATAGCCATACAGGAAGCAGGAACGCCATTGTCTCCATGCCATCGTTTAAGAGTTTTACGGCCCAGTGTTCCTTTTCATTCTGAAGCATGTTGAACGGCTTGCCGAAAGCGAGGTCCCCCATGATATCGAAACTGTAGTAGTTGAACAATTTGGAGACATTGATAGGTTTTCCGGAAGATTGAGCAACCCTGGTGATGAGCTGACTGTCGTAAACCTGGATCCTTTGTTCATAACCACGCAAAGCTTTGTCGCTGAATGCTGGGCTCCAAACGCGGCGCCGTCGGTCATGCGAAGCCCGATCTCGTAGTGATACCATCGACGGTGTGGGGTCACCATTATAGACAGCAGCTCTAGTACACTCGGATCCGGGTCTGTAAATAGCATATGTGGCTTTTGGGTGGATTGTCGATAGATCAGATGATCCGATGCGTACAAAATTGCCATATTTCTTATGAAGATTGAGGACTTTCATATAAGCGTCAGCATTTCCTAGCTGCATCGAAAATCAGAGATTTCCAATCTTATTCCCGAAAGGGCCGGGGAATTTCTTCAAGGGGTGAAAGAAGATACGGTAGACCAGGAGGCTGGTATAGAGGCCGCCGAGGTAGTAGGCTGTTAGCGCTCCGGTTTTTGTAAAAGCAGTCCCGAAAGCTTCATTATTCACACGAACGATGGCGATGATAGTAGTTAAAAAGGCTAGGAGAAAGATCTTTATATACATCAAACCGTGTAGATGATGCTCATTTCGAATGAAGAAACCCAAATGGGTAGTAACGCCAGCAGCCACAGCAGCCAGAGGCGCAGTGCCGTTTTTAGCCAAGATAGATTCCATACGGACGGAGAGCTTTATGATAGCATGAGTAGAAAGATTGAGAGTACATAAATATATCGAGCACTTTTTGCAGATGTATATAATGTTCTTGCGATCAAAGCGCATGCGGCTGACTATTGACGATCATGGCCATTTGGCTGAAGTAACTGAGTGTGCTAGAGTGGGATTGGAATAAATGATGGCTCGCCTACAAGGATATCATTAATTGCACCGTTCCGCTTGTCTAGGAATCTATGCAGCTCCCGGACGAAAGTGAAGGGCTGAGATGGTTGCAATTTGCGCTAGCGCTTATTAATGCTGATGAACGCCTCTTGTGCCTAGATGCCCTTAGCGTCCTTCCAGTTACTCGGCTTACCTTCCGTTTGGTTTTCATCTTCACCCACAGCTTCATCCCACAAAGCAGTTGCAACTGTGGGGAGATAACTAAAGAATCCCACATTTCAGAGAGCTATCTGTGCAACAATGATGCTAGACTTACTTCAGGTTTGCCCTTTGGGGAGCCGACCTCTACTTAAACTCTCACGGCTCCTTACTATTCCTACATCAAAGGTTGCAACCCTCACTTCAGAATTCCTTTATACAGAATCTACAACTGTGTCCTTTGATACAGAAGTCCTCATTGGAGCTGGCATGTCGGGCCTTGGCCTGGCTATCCAGCTCATAAGGAAATTCGGAGTCAATAGCTTTGAGATCATAGAAAAGTCGAATGACGTTGGAGGAACGTGGTTAGTAAACACTACCCGGGATGCGGTTGTGATGTACCAATCTTCCATGTCACCATATGTTCTTCCATAATTGCTAACGGTATTTTAGGTTGCTTCACGCTTCTACTCCCACTCATTTGCTTTCAATCCTGACTGGCCTCGAAAGTACTCGATGCGACCTGAGATACAGAAGTATTTCCACTCCATCGCCGAACAATATAATATCGTACCTCACATCCAATTCTGTAAGCTTTGCAGTGTGTGGGAATTGAACGAGCAACTTGATTGTAAATCTATGGAAATCAAGTGATATAAATACATGAAAGTAGACCGAGTCGGTGAGCGAGTCAAGGGCTAGGCAACTGAAACAAGGTGGTACGCTAGTGAGACAAATGACGTTTTGACATGGTACCGGTAGTCGGTTACAAATTCCATTCTACCGTAGAAAAGGCCATCTGGGAAGAGAATACAGCTACTTGGGTAGTTGCAATCAAAGACCAGAAGACGAACGAAAGCAAGACGCGCCGATGCAAAATCCTCGTGTCCCCAGTCGGGGCTCTCTCCGTCCCTAAGGAATGCGAAACACCAGGAGCATTAAACTTCCAGGGTCTACTGTTTCACTCTGTTAAATAGGATACAGTTTTGATTAGAAGAATGAAGATGTTGTAGTTCTGGGTATAATCATTCTCCCTACAATGCAAGACATTGTAGCTAAACTTCCACTTAGGAAATGGATGTTCTGCAACCAGACTTGCTAATAAACAAACAGCCGTTTGCCTGTTTCTATTGTTTGTTTATTTATACCAAATAAACAAATAATCTAGAGGGCTAGGAATAAGCAATTAATCAATCCAAAGGGAGGCTCGTTTGTTTGGGTAGATTGGGTCGTTTATATATATATTTAGTAGAGTTTTAGGTTTTAGGGGGAGTAGGTAATTTAGTAATAAGGTTTAAGCAATTATATAATATATATAGGCGTAATATAATATACCTAATTATGGAAAAGTTAATACCTACTACTACTACGTCGCCTATTATTAATATACCGCCTCTAATATATCCTACTATTTTACTAAAGCTAACCTTACTAATCTTATAGAAGAAATATACTTAGTTATAGACACTAAGGCCGCCGAAGCCTCTAATATTAATATTACTAAAAGTAGCTTAGTATAGGACGATAATAATTATATAGGGCTTAATTAGGATAAGGTACTAAAGTACTAACAGCCTTATTTTAGCCTAAAATGTACTCTAAGCTATATTTAGGACTATAGCTAGCAACTTTAGTAGTAGTATAATACTAAATCGACCGTTTAGCTATATAAGTACTACTATAAGTATAATATTAAAGTAATACTTTATAAGACTGGTAAGGCTATATCCTTAGTAAAGATATATCTTACTAAGGATATAGAGGGCTACTAAATTGGCTAGGACGGTAAAACTATTAATTATTTTAGTTAAAAGCGCGTAGGAACTGTTTTAGAGTAAATTTAATAAAAACACTATATTTTATAAGTTATTGCTAATAAGCTAATCGCGGCTTATAATACTAAGACCTTTAAAAACGCGTTAATTAATTAGCTGGTGGCTAGTAACTAGCCTCTATAAGAGATTAAGTAACCTAAATTTTATACCTTAATTAGCGCCGCTAATAAGGACGCCAAGCGCGATCTATATAAGAACTACTAGTTAATTTATACTAAGATCCTTATTAAATATAAAGGTAATAAAGGCATAATAACGGAAGAACTGGGTATATTATTATCGCTTATTTATATATTATTTAACGGCTAGATAATAAAGGATAAAAAGAAGGCGCTTACTAGTATTTATATTTACTATATTAATGCTAAAGGCCAAATTCGCGACTTTCTGCTCGCTTTACTAGAGCAACTTAGTAAGTATAGTGGCTTTAACTACGCCGATACTGTTAGCAATATTATATTTAAATTTGGCCTTACTAATTAAATTAGCTGGTTTATTATAGATAACGCTTATAATAATAACACGGCTGTTAATAACCTTATAATTAAACTCGGATTTAATAGTAAAGAGTATTATATTTAGTATGTCGCCTATATCTTTAACCTAGTAGCTTAATCCTACCTTTTTAGTAAGGATAAGGACTTTTTTAATAATAAGTAGAATATTAATATAGGTAGGCGTCGCTATTACCTTTTTTTTATTAATTGCTGATAAACCTTATAGGCCAAAGAAGCCTTTCTTAATAAGTAGCAAAAGTAAGGCCCGCTTAGAACCCTTATTAATTTTATTTACTTAATCTATTTACCTTAAAAATATAAAAAGCTTTATTAATTTTAGCAAAAGGACAATAATATACTAC
Organism: Cenococcum geophilum 1.58; assembly: GCF_001692895.1. Classification (NCBI taxonomy): domain Eukaryota; kingdom Fungi; phylum Ascomycota; class Dothideomycetes; order Gloniales; family Gloniaceae; genus Cenococcum; species Cenococcum geophilum. The sequence goes on from NW_027137560.1 coordinate 5,739,803, forward strand.
CGCGCGATAACTTTATAGTCCGCGAGGTAGTTACACCTATTAAAACTTAGTAGAATAGCTACCTACTAATATTTATACGGGCTGTTAATCTATAAGGACCTATATTAATAATAATAGCGTATAATATTAATAAATGGAATAAGAAGATTGCGGCTATTAAAGTAGCTTAAGTATAATAGAAGAAGCTATTAAAAGCGAAGATTCCGGAGCTTCCTCTCTATATTAAAGTTAGCGGCCTTACTGCGTATAATTAGGATATTATTAAGTAGTATATCGCAATCCTCTAGCCGCTTTATAAGGTAACTCTTAAGCTTAAAGTAAGAGGTAGAGCTAGGCGCAATAGCGTAATTTAGGAGGTACTTCCTTATATAGAGTAGCTTATAAAGATATTTAAAGAAGCTAAGGCTTAAATAGCTAAGGCGATAATAAAGGATTATCCTAATTAAGAGGCGATTAAGGATTACTACAATATTAATATTAACGCGGCGTAGAGTAAGCTTAATAATATGCCCGTTTACTATATAGCCGTTCTTCTATACTTAAATCTAAAGCAATTCTACTAAAACGCCTAGGAGGATAGGCCTAAATGGATTATTAAAGGCGACGCCTTTTTTTAGACGCTCTAGCTTTAATATAAAGGTAAAAAGCCGCGAATTAGGAAGTAGGTAGTTAAAAAGAGCTAAAGCTAGCAATTTAATATTAATGATTTTACTAGAAGCTTTATAGGTCTTAATACTACGCCCTCTTCTTTCTCTTTAGCTAATAATAATAATAATAAGTATAAGGAGTGGAAGAAGCTTAACCTACTACTAGAGGAGTACCTACTGGCTTAGAATATGTTCCTCTACTAAATTATAATAATAGAGTAATATCTAAACATTAGCCAGATGGCGCTTAATATCCTTTTAATTCTAGTAATAAGCTATAACTGTAAATATATTTTTAGTAAGTTAGGTAATATACTGGCGCCTTAATAATTAAGAATAAAGCCAGATATAATAGCGGCCTTATAATATAATCGCAGCTTTAATTACAACGGCTTTATTAAAAAAATAACCTTTTTTAATAAGGAAATTAGATACTAGTTTGGATTTAAGCGGAGATTATACTATTTAACTTAGATTGCTAACTTTTAGGCAGGTCCTTTATAAAATTAGATTTTTTATTAATTCTCTATAGAACAAGATTCTTTCTTCCCCCTATATTTTATAAACCTACCGTTATATAAGTCAATTAATATACCTATAATAATAAGTTCTAAGGTTTAGCGTAATAGCTAAATTAATATTGCTGTTATTCTAGGTAGCGATTAATTTTTAGGCAGAATCTTAATGGACGAAGTTCTTTGTTAAAACTAAAGTTATATAACTATCTCTGTAATACCAAAAGTCTATTACAAACTCTCTTAACCCTAAAATATTACTACTATACTGCGCAAGGGCCTGCGGGCAACTGTTTCCTATCTTTATTATACTTATAGAGCATTCTACTGTTAACTATTTTATATATAAAGCTTCCAAACGAGATAAACAAGTTTGACTGTTTGTTTGAGTTGTTTCTAATCAATTAATTAATCAAACGAACGCTCTAATATAGGCAAACAATCAAACCTGAAGGCCTTCGTTTGATTTGTTTGTTTAATAGCAAGTCTGTCTGCAACACAATTCGTGCCTATAATGAGCGGCGGCCCGAATGCTGTTAAGCGGATTACCCAATTCAACCGCCAGGCACATTATCTTGCCGAGAGACAGAACCGGTATTACTCGCCTGCCTTCAAGATGGTTATGCGCTATCTTCCATTCACCATGCGTTTATACCGTGCTTTGCTCTGTTGGGAGATGGAGCGAGACTTACCTGGATTTGCCATTGAGGGTGGGCAAACCAAGGTGTATGTAAAACAGATAGCACCAAAAAATATTAGGACGCTCTCATTCCAAAGACAGACGCAATTGTGCTCGCAATTGGGTTTGAGACACAACAAACGCTATTCCCTATGGAAATCAGAGGTGAAAAAGGCATCAGTCTAAACGACCATGTCGTAAACCCTCTTGACTCAAATCGCTTCTCACTGATTCTTCTGATGTTAGCGGGGATGCCACAAGCCAAGGCGTAGCTCAGGCGTATTTCGGAACCTGTGTTTCGAGCTTCCCCAATTTCTTCATCATGATGGGCCTGTAGGTCTATCCACGTACTCTGAAAACAACTTAACTGCTCAAAGTCATTCACTGTCAAAAACACCGTTACGGGTCACCTTTCGGTCATATACACCGTGGAGTGTCAGATCAACTTCATGCTACGGCTCATTGCTCCCATTTTGCGTACCCTTCCCGCGTATCGTTCACGTTCAATCCTCCCGTCCTTACCTTTTTTCAGCCCCTCCCCTAGCTTCGTTGAAGTCAAGCCCAAAGCTGCCTGCGCCGATGGCGCATGGACACGGCGCGAGGCCAAAAGGCTCGTCTGGTCTCCCAGTTGCATAAACTGGGCCATAGATCCTAAAACCGGCATGAACAATACCACGTATCCAGATTGGCAATTTTTGTTCTGGTGGCGCAGTGTCTTCTTCCGGAAGCAGGAATTCGTTTATAAGGACGTTAAGAGTGGAAAGGAGGTCAGCGTGCGGGGTTCCGCCTTAGGGCGCATAAGCCAAACCGCAGCATTGAGTTTACTAGTTGGTGGCTGGTTGGTGGCAGCTGGGTTCATAGATCGAAAAGTCATTGAAGAGGTTGCGGAGAATTTGGTTGGGCAGGCACGGGAATTAATCGGTTGGAAATGAGAGGTACGTTCAGTTTCACTAGAATTAAGTATTGAGAAAATAATAGCCCTCACCTAAAAAGCCGACGCGTATGGAGAGTAGCTGTTTCGCGGCCTAACGCCACGATGTGATGGTACTGATTATAAGCCTGTGCTGTATGGAGGACAGGAGACATCGGGCTACCGTTCTATTAAGTGGGCAATTTATTAAATATAACTGACGTCATTCCAGCTTAACATAAGCCGTGCACAAATAGTTGTTGCAATAAGAATACAACGGGGGGTGAAAGACAACCTAGCGAAAGCTAGCAGTTCGCTTAGAGCGCAAATATCTCCACTGCTCTTCCTCTCGCAGATTCCCACAGATAATTCCTTCCCAAGTTCCATGAAATAATAGAGTAGTATCACGGAATTTCTCTTTACGTACTGTAGTTGGAGCTCGCCAAGAGGTCTAGCCCTCTTGGGGTCGTGTGTGTTCCTCATCGCTCTTTTGCATAGTGAGTTCCGCATTGGGTAAATTTCGCCATTAGATTCACGTCTCAACATCAAACTCCACGAACCATTTCACTATTTCACTCATGGTTAATCGAGTCCCCAACCTTCCTCATTCTTGTGCGTCTGCCGTGAAGCGTCCCCCGTCTCAACTTTTCTCTTTCAGCACACCTCCACTCCTCAATTCCAGCGCGACACCTCTATGGCTGGTCAGTTGAGCTCTTTGTAGCATACCTTCTCTATCGTAATCCATCATTGTTCATCGTCATGTCACAAAAAGTGAGTAGACCGGGCGAAGGAGTGGCGCCATTGGAACTGGACGCTAAGCCTGCGGGCATCTGCATTGCGAAACTCGGCGGCGGAAAGTCACCAGAGTCCTGCCGCGGAACTATGGCACTGAGAGATGCAACCGCAAAGACCATCATCCTCACGCGAGCAAAAGAGTTGTACGAGCACGAAAAGAATTCAATTATCTGGACCAAGCAAGTGAGGAAGCCGTGCTTCTGACTTCCTTCTGTGCATTCTTCAGCTTACACAACATAAAACTCAGACACAGGATGGTAGAAACCAACTTATATTCTTCATTTATCGACTTGAACAAGGCCTGTTCTCTCCTGGCCCTACTCGACCCAAAGATGCCACCGACGCAAGCCACCCTTCCAAGCGTGCTCACCGCCGCACCTCGTCGTCACCCCGACAGCGTGATCTTGCCGATTATGAAGACGTATTCTACGCTACATGTGCGAAGACTTGTGAGTTGCACGAAAGCCTCGCTATTCGTTTCGAGAGTGGTTTTATCACTCCAGACGTGATTCTTCACGAGCGTGGTGAAAATTTACGGTCTCATGCTCCATTCACTGCATGGGAGATGCTCAAGTACTTGGAAGTGACCTGGTCGATCCTTCTTGATCCCAGACTTGTAGTCGCCTTAGACAACGCAGTTCGCCGCAATCGTGTTTGCCACAGCCAAGGTGTCACCCTTAACCCTAATTTCGATCCGAATAATAATACGCCCGAGTTTACGGCCCATCTACGGCGAAGTCTGACTGATAGACTTGGGAAAGGCCGCAGCCTCCCGGAAGATGCTCTGACAGGCTTGATGGATGTCACCAAAATGAGTCCTGGACACATCAATGCTTTGCTGTGGGAAAAATATCGCCCGCTTATTGCTGAAGAGCAGCGCCTGAAAGAAAATGAGAATCTATTGCGCGCCCGTCAAGCTGCTGAAGCCAAAGTTGCACGATTTGCTTCAATGTCAGCCAAGGAGCACCGCGCACGCGCACTGGCCATTATTGAAGGCAGGCCAGTTACGCCAGTACCGACGGATGTGGATACCAAGTCTCTTTTGTATCCTCTGAGACCAATATACGAGGAAGGATCGACCATATTCGACAGCGTGGTTATTCCATCTACAAACTGCGATTGTGTCCTAGGCTGCATCTGTAAAACCTCCTGTTTTACCGAACCCGACGAGCCCTGCCTTTGCAAAAGATCTTCCATCTTTAGGCAACAGGCCGAGCAGACAAGAACTGCGTCCACTGTCCGGGATATTATGTCGCGCAACTATGGAAAACCGTTAGGCGATGACATCCTCTTGGATGCACCAACTAACGAAGTCGCTCAACTTCAGGTTGCTGCTGCGGCTTCCGATTTCCACCCAATGTTTAATGATGCGTTGGGCGAGGTGCAATCAGTGATTGAGGAGATGGAAACTGATTATGTCGAGAGGAAACTAGTTGCAAGTGGGATGAAGTTCCCAGCAATACCGACCACTCCGGTCAAACCATGCAAGAAAGCTAAGGATCCTTATCCGCTTGACTTCTATTCTCCCCCCCATACTCTCACCCACTCAAAAGTATTTGACTCTGGCTATGGCACGCGCTCCGTCAGTGCGGGAAATCCACCAAAGTCGGTCTACGCGACACCTTACCATAGGGAATCTCAAGGTAGCAGCATATACCCGTCACCCATGTCACCACCAACCACTAGTATACAATACCCGCGCGCCGGTAAGGCGTCAAATATTGAGAGACTACCACCACCACCCTTCTGCCTTAAACGTACCGAGACGGAGCCACCTCCCGCGCTGAAGCGTCTCTTCACTGACCCAGCATTTACGCAAATATACTACGAGCATCTCCACGAAGAGAGCAAGTCTACCGAAAGCAGTCTCCCCCCTATGCGTATAGTCAACTCTGTGCCCATGCATGATCGTATCTGGTACTCTGTTGGTGGCACCAAGGGTACCAATAACAGGATTGAAGTTCAATGGGGAGTCCCTACCCCCATGGCTAAAACCTTCTCATATCTTGCAGAGGAATTCATTGCGATGCTCCCAGATCCATATCCGTCTCGGCATTTGCAAGATGAACAATCCAGCCTCTACGTACAGAAGCAACGCGCTGAAACTGAGGCATATCTGAGTGAGCGGACCAATCGCGAAGAGGAAAGTTCTAAGCAGAGGATTGAGATGCTTCAATGGGGCCGCTCCGCAACCGTTGAAGAACCGCTGGAGCGTGCGAAAGGCCAGTTCACCGGTAAAGGTACGGGGGACAGAGACAGCAACGAATCCAAGAAATCCAACGAATCCAAGAAGTCGGAGCAGAGCTTCTACAACGACCAAGGCAAGAGAAAAGAAGGCGAGCCGGGCAGCGAGAAGAAGAGAATACGCGGCCTAAAGTGGGAGAATGCCAGGAAGATCTTCAAGCGATCTATAAGCTCGTCTGAAGAAGCGAAACATTGAGCTGATCGCGTGTGGCGCTTGCCGCAACGATACTACGATTATTCCATTTTGGTGTGGAACGCATTCCGAATATCTGGATACTTGATGGGGAGGCTGGAGCTGGCACATCCAGGATGAACCGGACTACTACTGGATACGAGTGACTATGAATTTGAACGAAAAGTTTTAGGCGCGCTGGCGGAAATGAGGGGATTGTAAGCGCAAGAAAATTTGAAGGCAGCTTTGCATAGGCAGTGAGGTAACCTATATTCAATATCAATGAGGGCGTATTGAAATTGATCAGCATAGTCGATTAAGTAGCCAGTCCGTAGACTGACCGTCGCCCGATTGATCGCCCAAATTTTAGCTACCCAATCCAGTCAGTCCATGAAATTATCCGTGTTAATCCGGATCCGACTGATAGAGCTCTTAGCACCTCTAGATACGCGTGAAAGAGAGGCAGAATGACGCGTTCGCGTTGTTTTCGGTCCCATACGTGGTCCATGCATTCACTATCTCCCCCTAAATTACCCCTAAACTATACCTAAAAAGGCTTAAAACTAAGCTATACAACCCTATCCGCCGTCCGTAGGCGTTTGCAATCGGGCTTTATTAATCAGGCCAATCCGACGGCTTTAATTAAGAGGCCAATCTGGCTGTCCATCTAGGTCGGGTAATGTTGAACGGACAATCAAGAATGAGAACTCTGTCTATTAAAGAGGGCTCTAGAAGCTCTTTATATACATTAGGTAGGTCTAGACAACTGAGTCAAAATAGGTAATAGAAAATAGGTAATGAGACATTCGATGAGATATTTAGTTATAAATTGAGAGACAACTAAGACATAGTTTGTATAGACGATCTAGGTCGTCAGACAGTAGTACGATGGTAGTAAGGAACTCCGATTCAGGTCGACAGGTAACTAACTACGCTAATATTGGTAACTTATATTGAATGAATATTAAATATAGGATATTAGATATAATATGTAGAGCCTTGCCATGGTGTTCTTGTTGAAATTAAGCCATGTAGAGCTTTAAAATCCGACCAATCTCTCACCGAAATTGATATCTTCAATCTGGTGATCTTTAACCTAGTATTATAGTTAACTACTCTCTTAGTACTCCGTGATTAAGAGCCTTATCTACTATATCTATAGCTATAAGTCTACCGCTAGCTATAATATTACTTCTTAACTAACTCTTTAAGCACTCCATACGTTTAATATCTCTATTACTAAGCTATATACGGTCCCATATAATCGTTTAACGGCCACCTAAAAAGATTCGCTTGGCTTCTACCAATATAGACGGTATAGATAATAAATTAATAGCTATCTAAGAAAGCTATAGGTAATTAGCTCTGCGAGTTAGATCAAACTACTTCTATAAAGCTATGCCTTAAATTAAGGTAGGCTTTACTTTAATAAAGTTTTTATACTTGTTCTTTACGCTATTAGTGACGTTAAGTATATATATAGAGCGGTTAGTAAGAGTAACTTTAGGTTTAGCTTCGCGATATATATACTACTTCTTCTAAAGCTTCCTTACTATATTAAATACCGCCTTATACTACACCTTATTCTAGTACTTTATAATATAGGTTTTGCGACGCGATAGATATCCCTTAACCACATACAGTATTACCACTCACGTCTCCCTTAGAGGTTTTTTCTACTTAACTTAACGGCATTTATCTATATAGACCCAGATAGGGACCACATTAGACATTAAGCAAGAACAAGTAAAATAATAATTAAGCACACCTAAATACCCGTATAATTCGTCTTTGTATAATAGCTGCTATACTCATATAAGGGTTATTTTGACCCTTACTCGGGCTTGCAGCCCTTCCCTCCTCATCGGTTCGTCTCTATACTAGGGTATTGCCATACCTACTCTTTACCATATCGTCCTCTTCCATCGACTCTCCTACAGCCGTTTTCGAAATATCGGTAAAAATCGCCAGGTCGTAGCAGCACGCATCACCCCCCTATTAAAACAATATACCCCCACTAATATAGTTCTATATTTCATAAATAGAGGCTTATTTTATAGCCTTAGAATAGGGCTATTGTCGGAATATATGGACAGGAGTATATGGGCAGACGTTACGCGGTCGTGTCTTTGATTAGTCACCCTTATGGTGACTAATCAACCCCCTACTTAGGCACCGCGATCCTTACGATCCTCTGCTTTCTACACCTATTAGACAAGAATCAATTTAACAGTTAATAGGCCATACAAGTGCACTTGGGTGATACCGACATTGATCAATGGTTAACCTCACCGGTTGGCTATAGAGCAACAAGGTTCACTGCCGCCCCAGCAGCTTCGTTCGATCGCAAGCAGCATTCCAGTACCTAGCAGCAAAACCACACTAGCAGCTTAGGCAGCACCTAACCCCAGTAGCTTAGAATATACGACAAATACGCAACGCATAAGACGTTCTACAGCAGCAAATCAACCCCCAGTACGACCTCCTCACTAAGTGCCAGTACCCCCAGCTTTGACAGCACCCAACGTCCAACAGCCCTCGGGCAGTACCCCAGCAGCAGCTACCCCAGCAGTACTACGGCAGCGCTCTAGCCGTACACAGCACACCAGCTTTAACAGCACCCAACATCCAACTACCCAACTGCTTTACGCAGTACCCCAGCGTAGCTACGCAACTCAGCAGCAAACCACTACCTAGTGTGCTTAGCATATAAATTAACACCCAACAGCCTCGAGCAGTCCCCAGCATCACAGCAACCCAATAGCTTCGCGCAGTACCCAATACCCAATAACCCAACAGCCTCGCGCAGTACTCCAGCGTCACAGCAACTTAGCAGCGTCAGCAGCACCACCCAATACCTAGCAGCATCAGCAGCACCCAATACCCAACAGCCTCGTGCAGTACTCCAGCGTTACAGCAACCTAGCAGCGTCAGCAGCACCAAATACCCAACAACCCAGCAGCGTTAGCAGCATCCCACAACCCAGCAGCATCAGCAGCACCCCCTACAACCCCGACACCGTCTGCCGCCTTCCTTGCAGATCTGCTACGTCGAAAATCACGTTAATAGCACGCCCCTAAACGCCAGCGTGCCCCCTTCCCTCCTACGGCCTTTGCAAGCCACGAATACCACGTTAACAGAGTCTATATATTAGTGGTTTTACGCATAAAGAAAGAACTGCTAGTGTTGGAATGTATAGACAAAGGTTACGTAGTTACACAAGAATTCGTGCCGATACGCCTACGAATACGACCCCGTTACTAGCATTATACTGCCACCCAAACGACCCTGTTGCTAGTACCGTACTACTACCTACACAGACAATAATCGTGCCAATATGCATACGATACATTGACCAACTGATTGCGCTAATACGCCTGCGATCTACCGACCGAATGATTGTGCCTATACGCCTGCGATCTACCGACTGATAGACAAGCTCTATACTTGACCACTATCACTACCGCCGCTGGTACCGTACTACCACCTAAATAGACTTTTGTTGCTTCCACCTCCAGCTAAACCGATACCTTGCTGCCTTGCTGCCTTGCTACCTTTCTATAGCACCATAAGCATAAAGAAAGAACTGCCAGTGTCGGAATATATGGACAGGAGTATATGGGCAGACGTTACGCGGTCGTGTCTTTGATTAGTCACCCTTATGGTGACTAATTAACCCCCTACTTAGGCACCGCGATCCTTACGATCCTCTGCTTTCTATACCTATTAGATAAGAATTAATTCAACAGTTAATAGGCCATACAAGTGCACTTGGGTGATACCGACAGCTATAAAATAAGCCCTTATTTATATAATTTAAGGCTGTCTTAGTAGAGTTATAGGGGGTACTTATTTCTAGGAACAGGTGTGTCGGATTAGAATAGTCAGCGCAGAGCCTCAATTTAAGTTTTACAGCCGTTGCAAAGCACCTACTATAGCCCCACTAATATAGCTCTACATTTTATAAATAAAGGTCCGTTTTATAGCCCTAGAATAGAGCAATAAAATGGGCCCCTATACATATAAATTGGATTAATATTGGTGGAATTATATGGGGTGATGCGTGCTGCTGCGGCCTGGCGGTTTTTACCGATATTTCGAAAACGACTGTATGACTTATGCTCGGCTTGCCTGCTCCCTACCGTACACCTAGGCAATATGCCTTACAACCCGCGCCTATGGCGATTGTTCCTTGCCCTCTCGCTACTGCTCTGCGTACTTATTTGTCTAATCTACTAGCTGCTCTATAACCTTATCCGTAAAGAATTAACTAAATATCGCGAAAGGATTTCTCTGCTCGACGCTTAAGGGTAGATTTGGCTTGCTACGATTGTTGAAATCGTTAATATGAAGGGGGTTGAAAACAGGTAGAGGCCACGGCTTGGGAGGGGTTCTTTTGCTTTGTGATTTGGATTAACTTGATATTGGGTCGGTTTAACAAGATCTATGTCGTTGGAAGTACGTTTGGAAGGCATAGTTAATAATAATCTATTGCTTAAATCTGTATACAATATACGCATATTCTTGAGCTCGGTGTTCCGCACGGACCACTTTAAAGATAGACGCAGGCGTTCCATGGGTGTGAGGGGACTTTGTAGATAGGGGGCTGTAAAGGAGGAACAAGATAGATTGTGGAGGAGACGAATCCTTAAGGAGGTGAGGCCTCCGGGATCGCGGAGACTATACTACGGGCACGTGATCGACGACCATCCGAGGGGTATCCGGGGGTTGTCCTGAGGGCATCTTGAGGCAACCGCAATAATATCCCTTACAATGGGATAGATAATAAAGGTTAATAAGCTTGACGTATAGAGTAAGTACCTAATAGATTAACTCTAATTTTAAAATTTACTACGAAGAGAAAACTATTTAGGTAGGGACTATAGGTCCTTAAGTATAATTCCTAACGCCTAAGAATTCCCTTTAGTACGTAAGTACGTTATATAAGTATATAGTACGTTAGTACGTTTAAGTACGTCTAGTACGTGAACATATAATCGTCTATATAACTCGCTTAGCCGTTATCCTATAGTTTAACCAGTTCCATTACCTCTCTTACTATAATTACTAACTTATCTACGTCCCTTCTAAGTAGTCGTATTACTACCAATATAAGGTCCGTAATATTAATTACTTATAGTGCTTAATTAATAAGAAGTTACCCTAATTTATTAATATAATCTTATTGTTGGAATGTATATTACGCGGTCGCGTGTATCTGATTAGTCACCCTTATGGTGACTCATCAGCCCCCTACTTAAGCACTGCGATCCTTACGATCCTCTGCTTTCGACAACCTATTTGCAAACCATCAGAACAAGAGTATACTCTTAATAGGTCACCCCCCTGTGAAACCGACATTGATTAATGGTTAACCTCACAGGTTACACCATAGATTGACAAGGTCTTTTCAGAAGAGATAAGGCCTCTGCAACTTCCTTATACGAACTTACGGAACTACCTTATGCTAAGGAATATTAGATATTTTCTTTCCTCCTTACACGAGCAAAGAATCTAAAAGATATTTAAGGAATTAACAGCCTCACCCGCCCTTAATTCTACGTCCATCACGCTCACCGCAAGCTCGCCACCTTTACTTCCTTACACAAATACGAAGAAGACCACGCGTTCCCCAACTCCCCCTCAGCTTCTTGCGCAACTACCCCTTACCTCTTACGCAACGTTAAACTCGACTTCTTTACTGAACCTATTAAGAAACCACGTTAAAAACAACTGCAAACGCGTCCAGAATACCTCGCACGCGCCAAAACAGTTACCCTATACAAGCTCGACACTCTGCCACGACCCTAGTGGCTCTGCCACGTCGAAATCACGTTAATAACGCGCTCTCCAGCCCCCTGCTCCTCTATCAGCATCTACGGCAGTTGCCAGCGCGCCCTTATCTTACGACAATTTCAGCTCTGCCAGACTCTCAAGGTTCTGCCAGCACGCTATCCCTACATTCTTGACACTCTGCCACAACCCTAGCGGCTCTGCCACGTCGAAAATCACGTCAACAGCGCGCCTATAACGCTAGCGCGCTTCCTATCCTCTACCCTCTCGAATCTGCCGGCGCCTTGCGGCAGCTACGAACCCTCAATAATGGCACCGTACTGCCATATACCATCGACAAACTGATAGCGCCGCTATGCCTGCTATTACGATACCGATCGCGCCGATACGCCTGCGATCCATTGACCTACGATAGCGCCGATATGCCTGCTATCTATCGACCGGCTGATAGACAAGCTCTATGCTTGACCACTACCACTACCGCCGCTGGTACCGTACTACCACCCAAACAGACCTCTAGCTGCTCCGCCTGCAGCTAACCCCCATTCGACCGTTACTGCTCCGCCTGCAGCAGACCTACCCTTGCTGCCTTACCCGCAGCCGACTGATAACTTGCTGCTCCACCGGCAGCTATACTGATACCTTACTGCTCTGCCCGCAGTAAACAAACCTACCTTTGCTGCCCTACCTACAGCTGATCGACTTCTACTGCCTTCCTATAGCGCCACAAGCATAAAGAAAGAACTGCTAGTGTCGGAATGTATGGACAGAGGTTATGTTGGAGTGTATGTACAAGGGTTACGTGGTTGTATGTCTTAGGATGGCTGTTCTACGCACAAAGAAAGAACTGCCAGTGTTGGAATGTATATTGCGCGGTCGCGTGTATCTGATTAGTCACCCTTATGGTGACTCATCAGCCCCCTACTTAAGCACTGCGATCCTTACGATCCTCTGCTTTTGACAACCTATTTGCAAACCATCAGAACAAGAGTATACTCTTAATAGGTCACCCCCCTGTGAAACCGACACTTATAGAACGGTATACATCTCCTTAATAATATTCTAGTTATTAAGCGTAAGGAAGTCGTCTTTTATTTCCTTCTATCTATCGCAGTCACGTGAGGGGATATTTAATTTTTGTATAATTGGGAGGCGTAGGGCTATAAGGTCGCTCTAGGGCTAGTTCTTAGCAGTTTTGCTAGTTCCTAGCACTTAAATCTGCTAAGGATTTGCCCTAAAGCGGCTAGATATCCCTAACCGTAAGCCTATAGCTGCAAGACTATCTAACTATAATAGTCGCATTAAGGCTGGCTCTTAGTGGTTTTACTAGTTCCTAGCACCTACTAAAGAATTGCCTTAAAGCGCTATCTATATATAATGCATACTAAGTATAAGGGATGGCGGGTAAGGAAAGCGAATTAGCCACGTAGTAACTGCGTTTAATATTCGCGAATATTATAGGAGGTCTCAGCATTATACGTTACTAAGGTAGATGCTACTAAGTAATATATAGACGCTAGTATCTATCTATCGTAGTCACGTAAGGGGATATTTAATTTTTGTATAATTAGGAGGCGTAGGGCTATAAGGTCGCTCTAGGGGTAGTTCTTAATAGTTTTACTAGTTTCTAGCACTTAAATCTGCTAAGGATTTGCCTAAAGCGGCCAGATATTCCTAAGCAAAGCTCCTATGCCTAATAAGACATTATTACATTCTGCTATATTTTGCTAAATTCAGCCAAATTCTGCTACATTATTGCATTCTGCTAAGTTCTGCTATATTATCGTATTTTGCCATATTCTGCCAACCCTAAGTTATAAGCTAACTAATTAGGATTTTCTATACCCGGTATAGAAAATCGCTATTAGCTTACTTACCACTAGCGCCTTAGCGGCCCTCTTAATATCTTAACCTACTACCTAGTAATCCTTACGCTAAGAGCGGTATACTACGCTAGAAGTAAGAGTTAAGGTAATAGAGGTTAGTGGTTTTAGTCCTAATATATAGGCGAAAGGCTTTTAATAACCACTAACCTAGTTGCTAAATTTGCTAATATAAACACCCTAAATATTTAGTAAACTAGGTAGCGCCCTAGCGGAAAAAGTAGTTTAAGTAACTACTTAGGTTAATCCTAGTAGCTACTAAATAGGAGGAAAGGATCTTACGAACCCCTAGAGAGGTAAAGGGTTTACTATTAAGACTAAATAAGGGAGAGTTAAGGGGTTAAGGGTCCCTATTAAATAGCTTTATTATAGTAGCGATTAGGCATAATAGGCTGCCTATTGCCGCAATAGCGATATTAACGCCCTAGTATTACTTATTGGCTTTGCTCTATTTAAGGCGGAATATTATTTTACTAGGCGTAAAGGTAATATTATATTAAGTAGCCTTTTTTACTAGGAAGGTCGTTTAGTTTTTAAGCTCTACCGTAGTATATATAATCTCGCCTATTTATAGAAATCTAGCAAATACAAGGGTAAATACGGCATTAGTATTAATATCCGATAGTAATAGGCCGTGTGTTACTACCTAGGCTAAAATATCCCTAGTAATAGGTTACTTATCCTTTTTTACTAAGGGAGAGATAGCGGCTGCTTTAGTGAGTAATTGGTATACTATAGGATCCTTAAATACTGTAATTAAGATGCTATAATCTACGTGGCGTAAGCAAATTACGGAGATATAGGCTTATAAGGTTTCGGCCTTAAGCCTACCTATTTATAGCTAGGAGGTACCAAACGTATAGCGGGCAATTTATTTGCCTAGTTTACGCGGCTTAGCTAGGTAGGGGGAGACTCTTTTAAGTGCGTAGTATAACTCCTAGCTGTTAACTACTAAGGAATAGTTCCTACGGGTTACTAGCGTAAGGCTGTTTTAGAGAAGGAGCGCATAGAGGTTAGATAGCGCGTTAATATTATCTTTAAAGTTTATAGGCGGTTATAAGTAGTCCGTTAGGTTTACGGCACCTATTAAAAATTTATTAGCTTTGGTAGTAATAAATTAAGAGCCTAGTATAGGCAGAACTAATAGATAGCCGCGGCCTAAAATTAAGATAGTGTATTAGCTAAGCTATTTAAATCACCTAGGATCTACTTTACGAATATTATAATATTATAAGCTATAGCAGCTAGCATAATCTTATAGAGTAATTCGTTTGCTACGCTATAGATAACGGTTTTTTTAATGCCCTAGTAAACCACTATACTATTAGTATAAATAGATAGCGCGCTATACTGCTAGTTAGTAGACTATAGATTAAATATATAAGCAATAGTATGCATTTCTTTTAGATTAATATGGTCTATTTATTAACTAGGCTTAGGTAATATACTAAACGCCTAAGATTAAGGGAGGTTGGCTATATACTACTACTAGTTATCCTTATATTTAAGTTTCTTAAAAAAGTAAAAGCCACTAAATCTAAACTAAGTAGAGGTATTAGTAAAGAGATAAATATAGGCATATTTAATGTTATTAAAGAATAATACCCTATTACTTATAGTAAGTAGGTTAAGCTAGATATATAAGTTACTTTATAACTTAGTGCTAAATCGCCTAGGTTTATACTTATTTATTAAAGTCTTTAGCTAAGCAGTAATAAAGATCTAAAGGGATCTAGAGTAAAATTAACCGAGTTTAATTATATAGGCGTACTATATAAGGTAGCCCGTAAGCTACTAGGCTTAAAGGAATAATAATAAGCCGTATTAGAGTGTGGTAGTAACTTTCTTAATAGTATATAATTGTTTCTATAGTAATAATCGCGTTTATATTTATATGGTGTTAATAGTATATCCTAAAACTTTAATAATAGTTCCTGCTATATCTTTAAAGCTATTTTAAGGGATACCTAGGGAGTTAGTAATAGAGATATAAGTCTAGGTAATAGCCGCTAAGTTGTTTGGGTTAGTAAGGACAAAGATAAAGTTATCTAGGTAGTGTTTTATCTTATAAGGCAGTTATAAATAGAGTATCTAGTATAGGCCTTCCGCGAAGAGGTTAAATATAAGTGGCGTAGTTTAAA
This sequence comes from Cenococcum geophilum 1.58, assembly GCF_001692895.1. NCBI lineage: Eukaryota > Fungi > Ascomycota > Dothideomycetes > Gloniales > Gloniaceae > Cenococcum > Cenococcum geophilum. The sequence continues at coordinate 5,755,582 of NW_027137560.1, forward strand.
GACTAAAGGATAGGCAGTATTTCTAATAGGTAATACCTTCCTAGAAAAAGCCTATTAATGTTCTTACCCTATAAGATAGGGGGACTATACAGAACGCGTCTTTAATATCTCTTTTAAGCAGTAGATATTTACAACTTATAGAAATAACGTATGCTTAAATAGCGGTAACTATAGTGTATATTAGTGCTCTATATTCTTCTAGGATTACGTTATTAACTAAAGATACTAGTAGAAAGAAGAGATCGTAAATTTAGTGGTATCCTCTATCTAATTTTGGCACTAGGCTAAGAGGTAAGACTATAATAGGCCCTATCGCGATTCTAATATATCCTTTTTTAAGGTCTAATATTATCTTTTTAGAGATAAGGCCGGCGTTATCCTAAGAGGAGTTATAGTTTCTATAAGATCTTAGGGTAGGGATAAACTCGGCTCCTATTTCGCAGCTATAGGTTAAAATGCCTACTAAGATGGCTAGTAGATTGCCTAGGTAGTTAAATAGAAGGGAGTGCTACGCTAAAATCTTTAGGGGCGATGGAAAGTAATAAAGAGCCTTCGCCTCTATAAAGGTAGGGAATAATAGTAATATATTAGGCCTAGGTCCTAGGCATATAATTAAAGTTAATATTATTATTAGGCTAGACCCTACTTTATAAGGTTCGCCTTACTATTTCTAGGCGCAAGCTTTAGATAATATAGTGTAATCTTTACTATAATTTAAGCACTTACATTAGGAAAATTTTTTTCGGGCTCGTTGTTGCAGTTTGCGGCAATTTGCGGCAAACTGTACGGTCGCGGCAGTTATATATAGTCTTGTGCGGTTTACGCATTTTGCGGCAAACTATATAGAGCCTATATATTTTGCAGCAACTTATAGCAAACTGCATAGAGCCTGCGCATTTTATAGCAACTTATAGCAAACGCGCAGAGCCTGTATATTTTACACGTTTTGTATATTTTATATATTTTATATATTTTACACATTTTATATATTTTATACATTTTATATTTTGCATATTTTATATTCCTATATAACTATATAAAATGTAAAGCTATTTATTAAGTAATTAAGATAAGGGGGATACTCTTTATAAAGGCTCCAAATTATCAATTGGCGGTATTCCTAACGATCTGCTAGCTGTATACCGATTTCCTAACTAGGCCTAGTGCCTGCCTGCCTACCTGCCTACCTGTCTATCTGTCTATCTATCTACCTATCTACCTATCTGCCTGCCTGCCTATCTATCTATCTATCTGTCTATCTATCTATCTGTCTGTACCTGCCTATGCCTACCTGCCTATGCCTACTGTCTGTGCCTACCTGTCTGTGCCTACTGTCTGTGCCTACCTGTCTGTACCTACCTGTCTNTGCTACCTGTCTATGCCTACCTGTCTATACCTACCGTCTGTGCCTCCTGTTTGTACTACCGTCTATACCTACCTGTCTATAATTTAGGGGAAAGGTCGGCCCGATCGAAGGCTCCGCCTAATTCGATTAATCGATTAATTATATTAATTTAAATCGTTCTCTACGGCCGTTCGCTAGCTGTATATTTAAACGGTGGTCGTCTAGGGTGCCTACCTAGGAGGCCTTAATTTGATTCGGCGACGGGCCAATATTAAAGCTCTGGTTTAATTCGATCGATTAGTTAATTAAATCGTTCGTGGCGTTCGCTAGATGGTTATTTAAACGGTGGTCGTCTGGTTCTGGCGACGGTCGTCTGCTAGCTATTGTTCTAGTGTCTCCCTAAGTAGGGAGGATATAAGGAAGGGTAGAAAATAAGGTGGCTACCTAGGTGTATATAAGGGGTATCTTGGCAGAGGCACGTGTAGAGGCTATTGGGAATATAGCGGGGACCCGATGCAGAGCTTCGTGTAGAGCCTCCGTACGCAGAGCTTCGCGCAAAGCCTCGTGCAGAGCCTCTGTACGTAGAGCTTCGTGTAGAGCCCTATGCAGAGCTTCGTGTAGAGCCTTGTGTAGAGCCTCGTGCAAAGCTTCGTGTAGAGCTTCGTGCAGAGCTTCGTACAGAGCCTCGCATAGAGCCTCTGTTACGCAGAGCTTTATGTAGAGCCTTGTGTAAAGCCTCGCGCAAAGCTTTGTGTAGAGCTTCGTGCAGGGCTTTGTGTAGAGCTTCGTGCAGAGCTTCGTGCAGAGCTTCGTACAGAGCTTCGTGCAGAGCTTCGTACAGAGCTTCGTGTAGAGCCTCGTGCAGAGCCTCTGTACGCAGACCTTCGTGTAGAGCCTCGTGTAGAGCCTCGTGTAGAGCCTCGTGTAGAGCCTCGTGTAGAGCCTCGTGCAAAGCTTCGTGTAGAGCTTTTGTGTAGAGCTTCGTGTAGAGCTTCGTGTAGAGCCTCGTGTAGAGCCTCGTGTAGAGCCTCGTGCAAAGCTTCGTGTAGAGCTTTGTGTAGAGCTTCGTGTAGAGCTTCGTGTAGAGCTTCGTGTAGAGCTTCGTGTAGAGCTTTGTGTAGAGCTTCGTGTAGAGCTTCGTGTAGAGCTTCGTGTAGAGCTTTGTGTAGAGCTTTGTGTAGAGCTTCGTGCAGAGCTTCGTGCAGAGCCTTAGTAGAGCTTTGTGCGGAGCTTTGTGGTATTTTTATTGCAGCCAAAAATTAGGGTCTGCTTAAGTCGCGATTTTAGTAATTTTAGCAATTTGCAGCAACTTGCATAGGCTACTTGCGTATTTGCAGCAATTTGCACAGGCTACTTGCGTATTTATAGTAAATTGCTGCAAATTGCCGCAAATTGCCAAAATTGCGACTTACGCAGGTTTTGCAGACCCCGATTTTCGCTTGCGACAACGTGCCCAAAAAAAAATTCCTGATATATGTGGGTATTTATAAGCTATATTATTGCAGCCTCTACTATTAAACCTGCGGTAGGTATTAGAGGTATAGGAGGTATTTAACCTAGGTTTCTTTAAGGCGGTAAAGCCGATAGCACTAAATATTATAAGGTATGGCGCTATATACTAGGCTAGTATTTACTAATTAGCGGGCTTTAGTTAGCTATTAGTTATTATAAAGGTATAATAGTTAAGTGCTAAATTAAGTATATAATTTACCTAGATATACTAGGTTAATAAAGTACAAATTATATTTATTTAGAGAAGTATGCTAGTAATAAGGTTTAGCGGGCATATATAGAGGGTGCTAGTAATAACTACGTAGTTAGTAAAACCTTTAAACTAGACGCCTTTATCTATAAATAGCTTCCTATTTACCTTTACCTTCCTTATAACTAGAGTACCATTCTTAATCTATATCTTATTAGTAATCTTAATTCGAGCGGTATAGACTTAAAGATAGGCGAGGTTTACTGGATTAAAGGTACCCTTAAAAATATTTAGGTAATCCCTTTTTATAACGCTAAGAAGGCGGAGTTTAAGCAACTTTATACTAAAAGGGAGAGGCTTACTAAGGACATTAGCTATAGTAGCTATTATAATAGCCTATAAGGCTAAAGCGGCTAAGCCTAACTATAATTAAGCCATTTAAGCTAGGTGGTATTTATACTAGTAAGCCTCCTCCGCTAGGCGGGCTTTGCGCTCTTTCTTATACTTCTAAATCTCCCTTTTATCTTAGGCTTATTCCCTTTACTCTTTAGTAATTTTACGCTCTTTTACGGCAGCGGCGCGTATATTAGCCTTAGACGGCATTATAGGACTAGTAAAGGAGGGTGTAGCGGTTATAGACAATGGTGTAGTTAAGGTAGGTCGTCTAGGTGGGTTTACTTATTGGGATTATATATGCGTATAAATCTCCCAGTTAGTTATAAGCAGTAATAGCGTTATAAAATAATTCTTAAACGAATGGATAATAAATATAGGCCACTACTAGTTACACACCCCCTAATCACTGCGCGCACACCCCCCAATTAATACGCGTACACCCCTCACTGAACAGGCTTAGATTCTTCCTCTTCAGGTTAGAACGTCACGTGTGTTTGACTTGTTTACATCTGCATCAGTGCGCGACGGTCGCGCGCCCATACCCAAATCAACACCTCGCATTTGCATTACTTTCCCTACATCTACCATGGCTCTTAGCCCACCTCCGTTGAAGTCGTACGATTGCGCGAACTTTACCCTTGGTGATATTAACAAGTTCGCTAAATCGCAGGGCTATGCGGTGTTACAAGTGGTGAGAATGGCGGTGGAAGTTAAGATGCCTCTGTGGATGGCTTGCTAAGTTTTTAGCAGTAATATTTCACAGGCTTACAGCCGTCGTGGGGCCTCGCCCTTTTAACACGACTTTACTGGCGGGTCCTTTGGCGCATTCCAGCTCTGGATTAAACTCTACAAGTTATACTACAGTTGAAATTAAGACTTAATTGTGGTGGCACAGTCATAGAAGTTGTATTTTAAAAGTTTGATTTTCGCGATGCAGATGCATATAAGTCAAACACACGTGACGTTCTAACCTGAAGAGGAAGAATCTAAGCCTGTTCAGTGAGGGGTGTACGCGTATCAATTGGGGGGTGTGCGCGCAGTGATTAGGGGGTGTGTAACTAGTAGTGGCCTAAATATATAATAAATATTAATAAGTTTAGCGATATTGAAAGCGAATTAGCCACGTAGTGACTGCGTTCGATATTCGCGAATATTACAGGAGGTCTTAGCATTGTGCGTTGCTGAGGTAGATGCTGCCAAGCAATATATAGACGCTAGTATATACTACTTTATCGCTTATACGTTAATTACTAATTAAAGGTTCTACTTCGGGGCTGGAACCGCAAATTAACTACCACCACACTTTCCAACACTCACCTCCAAACACCCATCTTGCTTCTAATGCGCCCTCGTTAATCCTAATCCAGCTCAAATGAGTAACTCTTTTTGAGTTCCTGCATAATGGCTTTCCTCGGCTTCACCGCCACACGGCTCCAGATCGCCACTTACCTCCTATGCATCGCGCTCTTCAGCATCTCATTCCTCGTCTTCCTGAACAGCTCCGTTAGCTTCGTCATCATCCAACGAATTGGGCAACAAGACAATGTTGGCGATGCAGTTGGTACGCTTGGGTTTGCCGACGAGCTAATTGCCCTAGTGGCATGTCCGTCATGGGGAGTGTTGAGTGATAGGGTTGGAGTGAGAACCGTTGCGGTACTTGGATATGCCATTGTTGGAGTGAGTCTTTGGGTATTCGTGCAGGCGCGCAATGTATATCCTCAATTGCTTCTGGCGAGATTATTCTTCAGTTTTGGGGCTGCAGCGACGTGAGTAACTTCCACTCCGCAATTCCAGCTCTTAAAGGCTTACTTGTTTTTGACTAACTGCTAATTCATCTCTACATTATAGCGCGACAATGGTCACAGCGATTCTACCAACCATGACCTTTAGCAACTCCCTCGCAGATCCTCGCACGCCCAGCCGTCACCCAAACAACACCTCACACACCATGACACCCTCCATATCCTCCGAGCTCACCATAACCCCGGCCAGCTTTATGTCGCGCTCACCCACAACCCCTCCCAGTAGAAATCAGAACACGGGTGCTTCAACATCCCAACTCGCTGGTCTCGTAGGAACGTTTACAGGACTAGGCGCATTATTGGCATTGGGCATATTTCTGCCACTTCCAACCCACTTCCAAAAGGGTGGAGCGAGTCCCTCCACCGCAATCGCGGACTCTTTCTACGTCGTCGGCGCCATCGCAATTCTAGTATCTTTTGTGTGCTTGCTCGGCTTGCGTGGATTGCCTGGGGAAGAAGAAAAAGGGTTTCAGCGTCTGCTCAGTACCAAGTCCAACAAACCATCCGAATCCACTCCTTCAGACCGCCCGGTTTTATCTTACCCGCGGCTCCTTTTAACAAGCATAGTGCTAGGCTTCAAGAGCCAAAACATTGGCCTAGGTTACCTTGGGGGGTTCGTCGCACGCGCCTCCTCGGTCGCCATATCCCTCTTCATCCCGCTTTTCACCAACGCCTACTTCCTACGCACAGGGCTCTGCTCCCCCGCCGACCCAACCGACCCATCTGACATCAAGCACGCCTGCCCGCGCGCCTATCTCCTTGCCGCTGCCCTCACCGGCACCAGCCAGCTCGTCGCGCTCCTCAGCGCCCCGCTCTTCGGTTACCTCTCCGGCCGCTACAAGCGCTTCAACGTCCCGTTGCTGATCGCCGCCCTTGCGGGTGTAGTAGGCTACACCGCCTTCGGTGCACTACGCAGCCCCGACCCAAAGAGCGGTGACGGTTCCGTCGCTATTTTCGCCATCGTCGCGCTGCTCGGCCTCAGCCAAATCGGCTGCATCGTATGTTCGCTAGCGCTCCTCGGCCGCGGAATCCAGAACGACGAAGGCAATGGCGAAGACAGCGACGCAGCAATCGCCCACTCCGACCTCAATGGCGACTTAAACGCCCCCCACGTCTCCTCTGCCGGCGCGACGCCTCTCCCCTCTCCACCCGTCCTCCAACACGAGGAAACCGAGCCGCTGATCCCCGCGCACACACCCTCACACATCCGCTACCTGCCGCCATCATCGCGCTCGCGCACCCATCTAAAGGGCTCGATAGCAGGCACGTATAGCCTCGCCGGTGGCGCGGGGATCCTGCTGCTGACAAAGGCGGGCGGGGCGCTGTTTGACAGCGTGGGGCCTGGGTCACCGTTCTATATGATGGCCGGATTTAATTTGGTGTTGCTGTTCGTGGGAGTTGGCGTGGGGGCTAGGGAGGCTTTAAGAGGAAGAGGGAGGGGGGTGGAGAGGATGGGTTTCGGGGAAAACTAGTAGGGTTGGTCTGCAGGAAGATTTGGGCGGCTGCGATGTGGGTGGTCCTGATATTTGATCTTGGATTCTGATTCTTCGGCGTTTTGGGTAAGAAAGACAGTGCGATTTATATGGAGGCGTTCTTTGGGTTACAGATAAGGCTTTGTTGTAGGATGGGCTGGCGCGCGGACGACGCGCGATGTTGTAAGAGCTTTGTAGGAAACAAAAGGGGGCTTGAGATATATATATTGGCATGATTATTTAACTGCGGAGATGGGATGGAAAGATTAGCCCGCGCTACGGAATAAAGAGGTATCGGAGGTCTAGGTTAAGATTAGCATAACCTCGGGTTGCGCACCGTCCCCCCTATATCCTCGATATATCGTATATATATTACCCCCCCCCCCCCCCCCCCGGGGGTAGCCCCTACTTTTCGGACGCGTTTTTAAGGCCTAGGTTAGTACTAGGTTAGTATAGAGGACTTTGTCGCGCGCCTTTGACCTTATTGTCGCTTTAGTCTATTTTCTAACGCTCTTCTATTTTTATACCCACGCTAGCCTCTAACTCGCGCAGGGCTCCTAATTATATATAGAAAGGCCTACTATAATTCTAATTCTATAATATAGAGCCCTCTTCTTCTCCTTTAATATTTACGTGTTTAGTAGCTTTGTTTACCCACGCCGCGCTTACGCGTCTTACCTCTTACCTTTTACGGATATCTTTTAAGAATCTTCTTACCCTACAGTCTACTTTATGGTTAAAGGAAGCCCCCTTAGCCTCCTTCTCTATAACGTGTCCCGCCTCCACGTCGCCATACGGCCAAAAAGACACAGAGTGCTTGCGAACTTGTCGCAAGCGCGACGGGATCTAATATATATACTCTTACATTCTCCTATAGTCTCTAGAGCGAATTTAAGGCCTAGACGGCGCGGCTATAGGATATCTATAAGGCCTAGCGCCTAAAGAATACTATAAGGGCGTATAAACTGAAGTAGAAAGAGTAGGAAGACTAATATATAAAATTAAAAGGTAATATGGACAGCGGCTAGGTAATAGAAGATAAGCTTTATTTATTTTAAAAGTAGAAAGTTATTAACTAAGAATTATAGGCCGCTAGCTTTTACAAACGTAAGTTAAAATAGAAAGAGATATAGAAAGATAATAAGTAGGTAAAAAAGAAGCAGAAGATAGGAGGGTAGCTAGGGGGAAAGGTAGTTATAGTAGTAGTAGTAGCTATAGGGGAGGAAGCTATAAAGGAGGATAAAGAGGAGATATAGAACAAGGAGGCCTTAGACGCTCTATTTAATAAGATGGTCTAATACTTAGTTATAAATAGCTACGTCTCCGCTATTACTAAGCTTTATATATAGTAGTTAAAAGGTAAGGCCTTGCCGCCGCTATAGGGGGTAAAGCTCTTAGCGGTACTAGATAGTGTCTGCCATAATAAGAACTATATTTAACGCGTTAACTTTATTAATTAAGGCCTATTTATAATTACTAGCAGCTATAATATAAAGGGCTTAAAAAGGCAATTACTTAGTGCTAAAAGACGGGCTTTAAGATATTAGGTTTAGTTAAGTCTTACCTTTAAACTATAGCCGAGCATTTATTAGGTTTATATATTATTACTACTCTACTATATACTTTATCCGGTCCGTACAGCTACTATTTCTTAATCTGTCCCTTAGGCTATACTACTATTACTTAGGGTAAGAGTAGACGGATTATTTAGCTTACTAATCCTATCCTTATTAAACTAAAGAATAAATATTACAGACCTTATAATAGAAGTATTACGGATACTTTTTAATAAACTAGATAAGCTATAGGACGTAGTATAGGCTATAATAGAATTAGTAAAGCTATATAATAAGTAGTAAGCAAGGTTATATAATAAGCTTTATAAGCTCTATAAAATCTATAAGATCTATTAAATATAATTTATATACCTTATATATAAAGGGGGTTTCTTAAAAGTACGGTTGTATATTTAAAGGACTATAGTCTTTACCTAGATAGTTCTCTCTTAGTAGTAAATCTTAAAATATAATTAAAGTTAAATTGTTAGGTACCTACTCTATAGTTAAATCTTATTATTATATCCACCTATATACCTAGCCTAAGAGGTTTATCATATAATAGTTAAAGAATATTAAGCCGTTTACTTAATTAATAAAGAAAGAGAAGCTATAGGTATGGGGTAAGGAGGTAATATAAGAGGTAATATTAGGTGGGCTGCTGGGGGGATCTAATTAGCTAAAGGCTTTATTGCGAAAGGAGGGCGCTATAACGCTTCCATATCTCATAAGATTGCCCTCTACAGTATAGACAGTCGTCTTGCAAACACCAGTCTCCTTAACAATAGATTAAGGGCGCTAGCCAAGGAGGAGCAAGCGGAGGATATCGGCCTTCTTAGAGGCAGGAAGAAAGTGTCAATCGGTAGTCCGTGCACCGATGAGTAAGTAAAGAATGAGGACTCTGTCTATTCAACTATGAAGAAAAGAAGCTATTTATATATAAGGTAGGTGTCTGAAATAGGAAAGGGAGGGGGGGTATATAACTAAAATAGGGGTATTAGTACACCCGGAATAAGAACAAGGATAGGGTAATAGGCTAAATCCAACCTGAATCGACATACCCCCCCAGCTTTAAGCCCTTATAGGTCAAAGCTGTATCACGGGTCTTAGTATAGTGTTAAGTTAAAAATACCCTATATCTTTTTACTTGCCTTAGTTAATTTAGATCCTATCCTTAATATTAACCAAATTTAATTAATAAACGAATGTCTCGTGCTTCTGCTTTGGCAGAGCTTTTATTAAGCCGTCTGCTACTATTACTGCAGTAAGCGTCTAATTAATCTTAATTTAATCGTCACGTACCTCTTAATATAACTAATAGTGGTGTATATTAACGTGTTAGAGCTTTATAGATAGCTCTAGTCCGTCCTTTATAAGTAGTTAAATCGTCTATAGATTATTACAGTTAATTATTTGCCTGTTATCTAAGGTTAATCCGATTTCTTTAAAAAAGTAACTCTACTAGATTAATTCTGTTCCTATATACGACAGAGCTATAAGCTCTACCTTAGTGCTTAACTTTATTACTAACGTCTGCTTAGTAGAACGCCAGTTAATTAGTCCCCTAAATAGGGTAAATAGATATCCTTCCGTATTACGTCTACTTATTAAGTTGTCTCTAAACGCTACGTCACTTGCTCCTATAAAGACTTAACTCCCTATATTATATCCTAAGTATTTAATCGCGAGGGTTCTTTTCTAATATAGATAGGCGATTGCTTAACGAGCTGCGGCGTTATATAGGGGTAAGGGATTTTATAGGAACTCCAATAGCTTGCTTAAAGCTCTCGCTATATTAGGTCTCGTAATATAGGTTATATAAAGGAGTAAGCCGATTATCCTCTAGTAGATATAAATATCTTATTTTAAAGCTTCCTCTAGATTTAATAGGAGCTCGTTAGTGCTTATAGGTATACTAATTAAGCGTATATTAGTTAAATAAAAGTTATTAGCAATCTTTTTAATATAAGAGTCTTAATAGAGCTATAGCTTCTTCTAACTCCTATCTCTTAAGACTTAAATTCTTAGGAACCAGAATAGTTTACCTAGGTCCTTTATCTTATATCTCTTTATAAGCGCATTCTTAAAGCTTAGAAGCTCTAACTAGTTCCCCTTAATACTTATAGTATAGATATTATCTATATAGAAGAATATAATTAGCTAATTATTATAGTAGAGACACAGCTCTTCGCTAATAGGCTTTAACCCCAATTTAGTTAGTTTCTGACTTAAGTTATTATATTAGAGATATAGCAATTATTAAAGTCCGTAGAGAGCTTTATATAGAAGTAGATATTTACCCTTAATAGTAAATCTATTAGGATACTTAATATAGACTATTTTGTTAATTAAGCTGTTTATAAACGCGTTAATAGCGTTGCCCTACCAAACGTCCAAATTAAATGCTGCAATAACTGCTGCGAGAGCCCTAAAGACCTTAGCTGCCTGTAACGTGGCCCGCCTCCACGTCGCCATACGGCTAAAAAGACTGAGAGTGCTTGCGAACTTGTCGCAAGCGCGGCGGGACCTAATATATATACTCTTATAATTGCCCTCTCCTCTGCGCGCTCGTCCCCGAGCGCTCGCAGGGATTCCTCTATACGCCCATTCCGGGCCACAGGGATCAAACGCCAAGAGTATCACCATATTAGTTAGTCCCCAGTAACATAAGCGATTGGACTTAGCCGACCCGCCTTATCGCACGGATGTGTGTTAGACTGTACCAGAGCGAAGTAACCGCTGGGGATCGAACCCACGACACCTAGCCCCGGTAAGTTCGCAAGCACAATTGTAACGTGGCCCGCCTCCACGTCGCTATACGGCCAAAAAGACTAAGAGTGCTTGCGAACTTGTCGCAAGCGCGGCGGGACCTAATATATATACTCTTACACTGCCAGAGTCGCCGTATAGGTGTCCTTATAGATTAATTCTTATAGATCGCCTCTTATACAGAGTTGTGCTTTAAACTTTATTAGATATCCGTTAGTGTCTATTTTATAGGTAAATATCTAGGTTATAAGCACTGTTTTAATTAACGGAGTCTTATCTATAACCTTAAATATTCCTTAACCGTCTAGGTCCGTATATTCTTTTATAGCAGTAGTAAGAAACTCTTCCCTATACTAGTGTTTTATAAGCCCCTTCTAGTTCTTAGGCGGAGGTAGTAGCTTATTATAATAGATTTTCCTATAATATTTTAGGCCTGCGTAAAAGGCTGCCTAAAGTGTTTTAAAGCTATTTACCTCTTTAAGGTGAGTTAAATAAGCCATATATCGTTTAGGTAGCCTCCTTAATTATTTACCTTTTATAATATTATCTTCCTTAACAGCTACGCCGTTATCCTATAAGTCATCCTCTATAGGTACGTATTTATAATACGGTTGTTAATAGGTAAAGTAAGCTAAGGAGCTTAAGGATCCTTTAATAAGAATTAATTAAGGTCCTAGCGTCTTATCTAGGGTAAGTAGGAAATCGTCCTTTAAGGTTTATAAGCTTGCTACGTTATTATCTTAATTAGTTACTTAGTTTTAATTTCCACCAGAATCTGCCTATTAATTTCTATTATTATTCGCTTAAATCTTATTATTGGTATGACTTTTACAACGTGCAGAATATATATATCACAATGATATGTACTATACGGTGTTATAGATGGATGATTCATTCTCTAAGATCTACGCGTCGCGAGAGGTAAGGCTTATCGCGTGTTCTCCTATAACCTCTATTAACCAATTACGATTTTCCATACCCGGCATAGAAAATCGCCATTAGCTCGCTTACCACTAGCGCCTTAGCCGCCCTCATGATATGTCTAATACTTCTAGCTACACTAGGAATACTTTAGAAAACGTAAAGATCCGGTATCCTATAACTATGCAATTTAAAAATCTATATACGCATTTCTCCTTCCTTCCTTCCTTACTATTATAGTATAGGTTATAATAGTACCAGGTAGTGTTATAGGTACAGGCAGATTACTATAGGTTGCCGTAGATTACTGTAAATTGCGGTTACGTAACACAGAGATCGTATATACCCTCTTTGCTATATTTATATGTTAATTAACTAGGTCGCTAATATAGTGCGTTTTACCCATTCTACTATCTTTAACTTAATTCGGTTTGTGTTAATAAGTCGCTTAAGGGCTAATAATAGTTTACTTTTAGTTATAGCGTCCGTAGGGTTGCTGTCTCTGTTAACGTGAGCAACGGGGTTATGACGGTCCATGGGGTTATGACGGTTTTGAACACCAAAATTCTGCCAAATGCTTGTTTGCAGGCAAAATACTAGGCGGTAAGGCCACCGTCATAACCCCATAGACCGCCATAACCCCGTTGCTCACGTTAATCTATTTAACTTCCGCTATTTCGCGTCTTTTATATAACTGGCGTAGGCACATAATATTAATTATAAGTCTCTTCTTTTATATAGTTCCTAGTTTAACAAGGCATTTATAAATTAACTTAGAATTAGTACAAAGAATAAGCGGGAGGCTAATATTAAGTTGCAATTTAACTATAGCTTTAATTATAGCGCCGATATTAAAACCATGGGCCATAGCATATAATTTAGAGGCTAGTATGCTTCTAGTAATTTTCTTACACTTAACTAAGGACTAGTGGATAATATTCGCCTTATTTAATAAGTCTGCTAATACTAGGATATACCTAATCTATAATAAGAGGTCTTTATTATTTGTAAATAAGGAATTAGTAAATATAAGTAGTTAAAGTGTCTTTATATTAAGCTTAACAAAGCTTAAGCCTCTTATTAAGTTCTTAATTTGCTACTAAATTCTCTTATTAAGTAGTTTTGCGTCTTTCTTATTAGGGTTAATCACCTAGGCAGCATAGAATAAATTAAAAGAAGCTTTAGGCTGGCATATAGACGTAATATAAGCTTCTCTTACTCGTTGGGCAATATATCGGTCCTTGGGTATAAGTGCTATATAAATAGTGCCTTTGGAACTAGTTATTATAGTAGCTTTCTTAATATTAACAAGGGTTAAGTTCTAGCATTAGCGCTCTTATATAAGCGTAATTACATAATCCTATTATTAGACAATGCCTCTGTTAAACTTAATTGGGTATTCCGGTATAAGTTACTTGTATTTTTTAGTTAGGAACTTAGCTTTTTTAATCTTCTTCTGTTCTAAAGCTATAAAAACTAAATTAGCTAGTAGGAGGGTGTTATTAGTCTATAAACCAACTATTCTAAAACTTATAGGGTTATTAAGGTGAAGTAGGCAGGGGTTATAAGTGGATTAGCTTATATTTAGTTCTTTAATATAGTGGTTATAGTAAGTCTTAAACTAATAATTGCCTACCTTAGGAATGCCGTATAAAGGTCTAACAACCTTTAAAATTATACCTTGTAAGACTCTAAGTACTATACTAAGTTTAAGAGGTGCTTTAATATAAAAGTCTTAGTTTAGTTTTATAGTTAATTATATATAGGCCTATAAAATATCTCGTAAGTAGAGATATATACTATTGTTCTAAGTTATAGCTATAATGTAAAGAATAAGGCGTTGGCTAACTCGTTAAATTATAGGTAATTAGGTTAGTATAAGGTCTTTCTCTAGGTTGTTATAGGCCTATATAACTAGTCTTAACTTCTTAAAGGCTTTATTAGTGCCGGGATTCTTAATCTCGTTAATAAATCTAGAGTTAAATACTTTATTACCTTATGGTATATCCTTAGGGTTAACTAGTTTAAAAACTCCTTTCTTAAGCAATCCTTTAATCTCCTTCTAGTATAATGCTATAAACTAATTAGGATTTATAAGTTAATTATTATCCTTATCCTGTAGATAAATTAAGATATTTGTAGTATTTGCTTTAATAGGGTACTTATATAGTCTACCTCTTCTGTATTTAACGGGTTAAGGTCTAGGCTTAGTTTAGGGTTAAGGTCTAGGCTTAGTTTAAGGTTAAGGTTTAGGCTCGGTTTAAGGTAAAGGTAGTTTAATATTATTATCTTCTAGTTGCGTATCTTCTATAATTTTGGGGTCTATTATATATAGTTTCACAACTATACTACGGAAGTTGGTAGGTCTGTAGGGAAGTTATATAATATAGGTTTTATTTTTAATACTAAGCAGGTTATACAGACTAGACTAGTAGCTGGGTTAGCCTATAGGTTCTTCTCTTTATACTAATATAGGTAAGTTAAGTGGTAGGTTATAAATCGCGGTTGTCTTAGGTCTGTTACGCATATTAAGGGCATCTACCACTTAGCGCTTAGCTCTAAGCTTCTTAACTTCTTCCATAGCCTTTTTAAGAGCTACTGCTCGTTTTATAACCGTAGGATTGGGTGCATTAAATTCTACTATATATAGGTAAGCTCTAAATACTAATAAGGTAGGTATAAGACCATTAGGGCCTACAGAGTTGTTAATTGCTTTAAAAGCCATTTGTAAAGCTATGTCTTTATTAATATCTAGTAGTTCCGTAATAATAATATGGTATATATAATAGAGGGGGCCATAGTAACGTTCTACTATTTTAACTAAATTGTGGGCTTTGATAGGTACGCCTTTTATAACTATTCTAAGTATTATAGCGTATTATTTAAATTCTTTACTTATAAAGTTCTTGCCTGCGTTATATGTAATAATATTAGGGGGTCCTAGGTATATATTAATCTAGTATATTTATAGTATATCCCATATATGCTTAGCGCTAATGCTTTATAACTATCTACCGGCTTAAAATTATGTTCCTTTATTAATAATATATAGCAGAGGTGTGCTATTAATATACATAATATTAACCACGATTAAGTAGTTAAAATTAATATTATTATATAAGGTAAATCTAAATCTACTAGGTGACTTTTTATATTTTTAATAATAGTGGTAGTAACGTATAAGATGGTCTAAAATCTTACTATTAATATTGTGCCCTAAGCGTTTAAGTATTTATATAAGACGCTTAACTAAAGGGTAGCTAAAGCAATGATATAGTCGTCTTAATTTAATATTAGTTAAGTAGTAAGTGTTAGGAATAAAGGCAAATGGTCACCATATGAGGCATATTGCCGTCACGTGTGGCAAGTTGCCGTTACGTGCGGCAAGTTACTATCACGTGCCGCCGCGGCACTAGCGTGGTAAGGAACCTTAAGTTCCTCACCCCTTTCTTTAAAAAGAAAACAGAATAGAACAATTATCATACTATCTACAAACCGTAGCTACGTAATATCCCCCTTGTATAACCAACACTAATTAGTAGTTAACTTCACTGTTATACTATAGAGCAGCTAGGTATTCCACTAAGAAGAGATAAGCTACTATACCAGTGCTACTCATGCTAAAGGAAGCTGTTTTTTAAGGTTAGAACTGGTCCTAAACCTTAAATAGAACTCTTCCACAAATCTAAGGATCTAAAGGCCAGAACTAGTCCTAAGCCTTTTTAAGATTACGGATTCTTGCGTTTATTACGCAGAATAACACGCTTTATAAGTCTTCGCGATTTAAGGCTAGAACTAGTCCTAAGCCCTATAATTATAAATATATGTTATAAACGCGTACTAAATAATAAATATATATTATAAACGCGTACCAAATAATAATCCCTACGCTAATAACACTTCCCTCCCTCCAAAAACATGGCTACGCCTACTTTAAACGACTAGGAAGACTCCTTACTACTAGGGGTAGCTTTATACGCGAAACTTATTAATAAAAATTAGGATAAATTTACCTTTAATATAATAACTTATACCGTAAAACAAGTTAATAGCTTTCTTCTACACTATATTATATTCTACTAAAGTAGACACTACGCCGATATACAGCTATGGGAATATTTTAGGGAGGATTTTGTAGAATAGACCGCTAACACCTAGGCACTTAGTAATGTTAATATTATTTGGGATTTTTAAGACTTCCTCTATAGGAACAGGGTATACGTTACTAAGAATAGTAACCCAATTACTAGCAATATTTAGGCCGTTATTACTAGTATAGAAGAACTAGTATAGACGGAAGCTAAGATTATATATTAACTATAGAAACCTAAAACTAACCTATATTCTTTAGAAGGCAACTTTAATTTAGAACAAAACCCCTAAAACACTACTCTCCTACCTAAAAGTGCTCTCCTACCTAGAGGTACTCGTCCTCTACCTCCGCCGCCTCTAGCTCCTCTACTTTAGCTAACCGGTAACCCTTTACTATAAGAAGTTATGAATCTAATAAAGGTATATTTAGACAAAGAAAAGAAGTTTAAAGGAGAATTATATAATATACTTAGAGTAAAACTATAGGTCTTTTATAACTGTTATAATAAGGTTAGAATTTAATACTACTAGTACTACTACGCTTTCTCTATTATATTAAAGGGATAGGCAGTAATATTCTATTATAACTATATTATAGGTAAAAACTATAGCTTTAATATAATGCTTTAGCTTACTAGAGCCCACTTTAAGACTAATAAGAATCGCCAACTTTATATATCTAAATGGCGAGAGACTATATTCTAGAGAGTTATTGCTTCTAACCTAATAAAGACTTATTTAGAGTGCCTTTAACTACTTTTTAATAAACTCTAGAAAATCTAATATAGACTTACTAAAACTTACTAAAATAAGAACAGCCTAAGGGACTAGGTTATTTTAGTATGCTATAGCGTTCCTAAGTACAACTTGGCGCTATATAAACCTATAGATATATTTAAAGGAGTATATACTAAGCTACGCTCCGCTATAGGTACTGCGATATAAATATAAGAATCTTAATAGCTCTATACTAAAAGCCTTACCTAACTAAGTATTCCTAACTAATATGATTATAACTGGACTGATTGAATATATAGCGGCCGTGGTAGGGAATACGGCAAAGGGTATAATTAATGTTAACTATAAGGTAATTATAGAGGTCCTTATAGAGGTTTATTTCGAAGTAATTGCTAGAAAAAGTGCTATATTTGTAAGAAGCCAAATTACTAGTTAACTAGACACTCTCTTAATAAGCGAAAAGAGGTATATAATAAGTTCCGTTAGAGTATAAGAAATATTAGAAATTATAAGGTTATTATAGCCTACTTTTAAAGCTTCCTAGTTTAATATAAAGGCGTAAAAGACCTTAAGGGTAAGGTTAATAAGACTAAACAGCTCCTTATAGATATAGAAATTAAGGACTACTTACCTAACTAATACTTTACTAAGTACGGTAAAGTAAATGGTATATAAACCGTTACTGTTCTTAATAACTAATCTATACTCCATTTTATTATAAAGTTAAATATCTTTAATGAGCTAAAGGAGAGCTCCGCGTTTTTTTTTAATAATAGATACTTAGCGAACGTCTTCTATGGTATTATGCCGGATATTAAAGCCGTAGGAGTATCTATAGTAGGAGAACCTTAAGTTTAAGCCCTTTAGCAGCTTAATAGCTCTATTTAGATTAACTATTTAACGGTAGGCTAATATACGATTTATTTTGGCAAAGGTACTATAATCTCTTTTAGCATAATTAGGGTTTAAACCCCCTTAGGGTATATCACTTTTTATATTATTTCTACGAATACCCCGTTTCTATTTTGCATTAAAGATATAAATAAACTAGGCGTTAAGCTTAATAACCTTAAGAATATGCTCGTGTAGGGAGATAATTAGGTGCCTATTATATATAAGTAGGGTTACCCTTAGCTGCTCCTTTAATAACCAGAAAAGAGTATTGCTTAGAGCTATTTAACTAAGTTAGAGTTACGCCAACTATACCGTTGTTTTAGTTACCTATTAGTTTACTAATTACTTAGGGTTCTTTAATAAGCAGGCTATGAAGTTAAGGTTAAGGCAATTAAGCATCTTATAAAATACTACTACTACTACTAAATAAACTAGAGGTCCCCTAGCCGATTTAAGTTTACCCTTAAAGATAACTATAACTTTAACTTCTGTATTATTATTAATGTTATATACCTTAGCGGCAAGCTAGTACTCTAAGTTATTAACTTCTTAACCTCCTTCTAAGCCGTACGATTCTTAAAGGATATATTAGCTAGGAACGTATAGGATACCCTTTAGTTATACTGGATTAATGTCTACCTAGGACCCCCTAATTAAATTATCTATAATATAGGAAAGAACTTCTTATCTATAAAGTTCCGACAATAAATAAAGGTAATAGCAATTAAGGTTAAGGAAGTCCCTATTAAGGTATATAATAGTATTGGAAAAGTAGAGCGATATTACGCGCTATTACGCCGCGTATATAAGATTATCTCTTTAAAACTAAAGGATGCTAGTAAAGAACTTACCTTGCAAATAGCTGTTAAAGCTGTTAATAATTCTGCTGGCCCGGATAGACTTATACCTATATTGCTAGTCTTTAGCGCCTACCTATAAATAACTAACGATTCTCTACTATCTTCCTTTATTGTGTAATAAGCTAAGGCAATTTATAAGGCAATAAAGGAGGTGCGACGCCTCTATGTTATACGCTAGGTTAATAACGTACTAGGAATGAGAAATGGCCTAAATACCTTAACTGCGCTCGATCTGCTACTCTAGTCTAAAGTACGCGTATGGCGTGAAAGGGGAGGATGGTTAGGCCCACATTAACTTATTATAATTAATAGTTAAACTTATACTATTTAGATGCCTTATAGACCCACCTAATTCTATTTAACTATTATTAAGCCTTACTATAAAGATAATAATTTTAAGCCTTTATAGGATGCCTTAGAAGATGCCCTGGAAGAGAACTACGATTAATATACTCTAGAAGGCGACTACGATCCCGATATAATTGTAGTAGATACGCTATAACTATGACGCAGTAGAGGTCGCCTAAAGGGATTACGAAATCGCCAACACCTTATTAATTTTAAAGAATAATTTATTGCCACCATTAAGAATAAAGTTAAGTTATTAATGGCCTTTATAACAGCTAAAGAGAAGGCTAACTTTAAGCTCGTAAAACAGCTCTAAAAGGAAGGTCGTATTATAACCCTAGAAGCTCCTTTTTAAGCATCTAATAAGCAGGAGATTAACGGTCTTATTATAAGAGGAGTCTTTAAATTTAAGAAATATAACCCTACTAAGTTCGATGGAGTTCGCATCTTTAAGTTAAGAATAGTTAATAAGATTAAGGGCAAAGCTACTAACGCCCCATTTAAGAAATTAAGGCTTATTATCTAAGGTTATAATAATAATGGTAAAGAGATAATTCTTATATAATCTTCTATAATTTAATAAGCTAGTTAGCGAGTTATTATTATATTAGCTCCCTCCTTAATAAAGAATAAAATGGCAGTTTATTTATAAGATATTACTTAAGCCTACACCTAATTAGAGACGCACCTTTAGCGCTTAATATTAGCATACCTTCTAGAGCAAATTCGCTACCAGTATCCTAAAGACATAATCATGGTTATGCTTAAGCTATTATATGGAATCGCAGAGGCAGGAACTTACTAGTAGGCTACCTACAGTAAGCACTATAAAGAGAAGCTTTTAATAACTACTTCTATATTTAATCCCTNCTTCCTTATTANAACNANNGGAACCCTATTNNGAATNNTNNGTATATAAACTAATAATATAATTATCTTAGGAGACGACTAATTCTTAGCTCTTAAAGAGGATAAGCTAGTAAAGGTAAATCTTATAGCAAAGCTAAAGGAAAAGCTTAACTTAATAATACTATTACTCTTTAATGGATGCATCCTTTCCCTAAATAAGGATTCCATTGCTTTGCGCTAGAAGGGTTAAGATAAGAAGATTAATGTTATTAACGTTAATTCCTTAAAGTAAGGATATATGGAGCAATACGCTTATAGAGCTTATATTACTTCTATCTGTTAACCTAAGGCTTTATTTAATCTCTCTATTGCCGCCTAATACTAGGAACTAACTAAGGATAATATTCTTGCCCTAAATAAACGTCTTTTTTAGCAAATAAACTATCTTAATTAGGGACTACTCTATATGCCTATTAATCTTCTTACCGCTAAGCTCTTTGTATTTATTAATGGATTATTTATAAATAATAAAGATTTTAGCTCCTAGTTGGGATATAAGATTATTATCGCGAATAAATTTACTAGAGAGAATAACTTTACAATTTATGGTAATCTTATTTATTGGAGCTTAACTAAAAGCAAGCGCGTTACCTAAAGTGTTTTAGTATTAGAGATATATGGAATGGTTAGCAGAGTTAATATAGTAAATGTAATTGGAACTACTCTAAAGATAATTATAGATTAACTTAAACTTCCCGTTATCCCTATAATTGTGTGCACTAATTTATTTTCCCTCTATAAGTGTTTAGTTAAGCTTGGTACTATAAAGGAGAAGCGCCTTATAATTAATATTATGGCACTTTAGCAATCCTATAAGCGTTAAGAACTCTTTAAAATTTAATAGATTAATAGCTAAGATAACCCGGTAGATATAATAATAAAGGCAAACCTAAATAAGGCACTAGAGACGTTTATTAATATAAATACTCTACGTATATGAGTTAAAGGTTAGGTTAAAAGGGAGTCCCTAGAAATTTCTTAGTTATATAAGGTCTTAAGATGTCTAGGAACTTTAACCGGCAGTTAAAGTTATCTAATTAGTTAGATTTTATAGACCCTAACTTAAACCAGCCAATTAGGATTTTCTATCCCTAGGATGGAAAATCGCTATTAGCTCGCTTACCGCTAGCGCCTTAGCGGCCCTACTAACAAGATACCTACCTATAACTTATAAGTAAGAAAGCACTACGTGCTAAGAGGCAAATTTTGGGATAGCGAGACTTATATTATAATAGCAATAGTAAGTAAGGAGGATTAATTTTTGTTCCGCTAGTTAAGCGGTATATATATATAGATAGCAACCACAAAAAAAGAGTTGCTAGTGTTGGGAATAAAGGCAAATAGTCACTATATGAGGCATATTGCCGTCACGTGTGGCAAGTTGCCGTTACATGCGGCAAGTTGCCATCACGTGCCGCCGCGGCACTAGCGTGGTAAGGAACCTTAAGTTCCTTACCCCTTTCTTTAAGAAAACAGAACAGAACAATTATTATACTATCTACAAACCGTAGCTACGTAATATCCCCCTTGTGTAACCAACAGTAAGGGTTTTAATTAAATAATATAGTTAAGTAGTTGTATAGGGATATATTCTAAAGGAGAAATAAATAGCTAAAGTAATGTATAACTGGTACTTCGCTCTAAGGGGTAATTAGCATATTTTTTAGGTTGTTAAAGTATACTTATAGTTAATCTATATCTGCTAGGCAGAGTAAAAATAGGGTGTTAACTTTAATAATATAAAACTTAATTATGCCAATTAGGGTAGTTACTTTAGTTAATCTAATTAATAAGGTTAATCCGATGCTAAATTATATATTAACTATGCCTTATATGGTGGTATTAAGTTATATACCGGTATTAAGTCTTTAGAATGCTAGGAATTGGCTATATCCTACTATAGATCGTTTAGATGCTCCTATATTAATTATTATGCCTATAAAGTAGTCTATAGTATAGCGGGACGTAGATATAGTTATATTATAGGTAAAGGGGTCCTAATTAGTTATAAGAGGTATTATATTATCTATAGTTGTAACCAAATAGCTAAAGGCTTTATTAGCTAGGGTAGTAGCTATAAAAGTTACTTTATACTATTCTACTTAACTAAAAGAGGTATAGAAGTGGTTAATATCTTATTAAGAGTTCTTGTTAGTTGCCTTATAATTTATGTTAATAGTTAGTACTTAGAAAGCTTCCTTAAGCTCTTCTTCTAAGTTAATATTATTATCCTTATAGTCTATAATATATTAATTAAGTCGTTTATTAAATTAGTTGTTAAATTTACTAAACTTATCTCTATTAGCGGTTCTAAACTTAGCTTTAGACTCTTCTTATTCTTCTTAGGTATAGTTCTATAATTAGTAGCCTTCCTTATTATATATAAAGCAACGTGGTTTATAATATAAAGAGAAATAAAGGCGGGTGTAGTTGTAGTTATAGTTTTAGTCGTAAGTTCGGTTTTAATATTAGTTATAGTTTTAATACTAATTATAGTTATTCTCTCTTCCAAAGTACCGACGATCTATATAGTAAGCTTAAGTTTAAGCTTGCTCTGGGTTCTGTTTTTTATAAGCTATAATTAAAGACTATAGTTTGTTAATAAGGGGGCCTAGTTTTTAAGGTGGGTCTAATATAGTAAATTGGTATGCGTGAATTCCCTAGTAAAACGTAACAAGTTTATTAGTCAAAAATAGTATTATTTATAGTTCTGGGGTAAGACCATACTATAGTTAGGAGAGTATATTAATTAATATTTGGAGGTAATTACTAGTCAATTTATCTATATTCTTATCCATTATTATCCTTAATAAGATTGCATTCTATTTACTAAGGTTCTTATATTCTAAGCTAGGGCCTTTAAAGAAATTACGAAGGTGCCTATAAGCGTCTTTAAATAAAAGATTACTAAGTCCGCTGTTAAAGTACTGGTTTAAGGCTAGACCTATTAATATAATTAGTAAAGCTTTATTATAAGCCTCTTATAGAACATCAGATTAGCTATAGATGCTATAAAAGATAGTAAGTTTATAATTAAAGCTGCTATTTATGCTATTATATTTAAGTTCCTCTATATACATCTTTACTGCGTTAGAAATCTCTTTACCCTATCCTAGTATAGTTAGCATCTATAGGAGGGAAGCGGTTTAGGGTCGTGGGGTTATATACAGTAAAGGTCCTACTAGTATTTCTCTAGATAATAGTAGGGTTATAGTTTAGACACTTAATAGTTATTGTAGTTAAAATAGGGTTATGCAAACTATTAGGTCTTATAATACTTTATAGTTAAGACCGCGCTTAAGTGTATTATTTATTTTATTTAACTAAAACCCGTTTCTATCTAGCTTATTATATACCTTATCTAAGTTCTCTTAAGTTTAGGAATATTAACGTTCTTCCTAGGTTAATTTAAATAATAGTTGCGTATATATACTCCTCCGTGTTATAGGAAGGTATATATGCTTTAAAGATACTATATATTTACTTTTAAAAATATTTTAATACTAAATATTTTAAAATCGTCTTAGAAGGAGGACTAAAGTCCATTATCTATTAACTTATACTCGTTATATTCCTATAACTTAAATAGTATAAAATCTATAAGGTCTTTACTAGTTACCGTTTATATATTAATCCCGTTCCTCTATTATTCTATTTTTACCTTCCAATCTATAGGTATAGCCATTTTTTAAAAAAAAAAATAAGAAAGATATATAGAATAGTTTAGGGGATAGTTTAAGTGGTCGTTTAAGGGACAATTTAAGTAGTAGTTAGGGTGGTCGCGTTCTTAGTACAGTCGCGTTTTTAACGTAATTACGTTAACTACTAGTATAGTAGTCTGTCTCTAGTTAAGGTAGAGCGTTAAACATCTTCTAAATCTAGGTTAGATTTAAGGTATTTCCGGGTAAGGTAGAGCGTTAGACATCTTCTAAATCTAGAGTACTTTAATTCTCTTTAACTAAAATAGGGCCTTTATAAGGTAGAGCGTAAACATCTTCTAAGTAAGTGCGTATCTCCTAATCTGTGCGCGCTTACTAATTAGTGTTAGTATGACTTTTATAACGTGCAGAATATATATATTATAATAATATATACTATACGGTGTTATAGATAGATAATTCATTCTCTAAGATCTACGCATCGCGAGAGGTAAGGCTTGTCGCGTGTTCTCCTATAACCTCTGTCAACCAATTACAATTTTCCATGCCCAGCATGGAAAATCGCCATTGGCTCGCTTACCACTAGCGCCTTAGCCGCCCTCATGATGTGTTTAACACTTCTAGCTACACTTATCTAAAGTCTTATTATCCTTATCTAACGTTTTATTAAGCTCTTCCTAAAGCGTCCTATTAACTTATAATACATTAATTACCTCTAAAATTTGATTAGCGCGTTTACGGAGTAAATTCGCAAGATCTGGCTAACTGTTATTATAGAGTAATTGCTTATTAAATATTATATCTCTTATTTAAATTACCTTCTTTTTACTGGGTATATAGACCCTAAAGATATTTATTAACTAGTACCTAACTAGGTATCTAATATAAGCCTTTAGCTTAAGCTTTTAAGTATATAGAAGGTTATATTTAAGTAGGTAAGCTCTACAGCCGTATACACGTAGATAAGCTATATTTAGTTTTAATAGTAAAAGCCCTAGTGCTAACTAAAGCTTTTTAAAAGGTGTTATCTAGTTAAGCTAGGCGTTTAGTATTCTATTAATTAAATACGCTATAGCTCTAATAATCTTTAGCTAGAGCTCTTCTAGTAATTAAGCTTCGATTCACATATAACGAGACTTAATAATAATTACTCCCCTAAAACGTTTAGTAGAACCGTTTTAAGACTTTATATATAGGGCTAAGTGCTCTACCGTAATTCCTTCTTAGGCCATCTAACTATAGAAGTCGCCACTAAGGGAGGTTTTGCTATTAATTTAGATGACCGCGATCTTCTATTTATATTAACGCTTTACCCTATTTAAATATTATATAATTGCTTATGTCGTTAATAACTTTTAGGTAAAGGTCTCTACCTTATTTATCTATAAAATTTTATTAAATAAATATATCGTCTAATTATAACCGTTATACGCTATAATCTCTAGAAATAGGTTAATATATACTTAGTAGAAGGGCCTCGTTGCCTTATTAGTAAGTGCTCTTCTTAATATAATTTTATAAGCCTTGCTAACAGTATAAATCTTATAGTTAATTATCGTTAGTCCTTAAAGCTTTACACCACCTACCTCTTAGGGTAGATGTAAGGTAAGGATGTGGATAGGGAGTCTAATAATAGAATAATGGGTATATTGTATAGACAGAGACGAATCCTTAAGGGAAAAGGAGGAGTCTGTATGCGAGGTAGGAAGGGTTTTCCCTAGGTATATGCAGAGCACGTGCCTTACGGGCGAGTCACCCCTGGGTTGCCCTAGGGTCGCCCATACCTTGCGGCTATATAACTATCTACTTAGGTTTTACCTAACAATGCCCCCCCCTTTAAAAAGGGTCTTTCCCAATCCTTTATATACTTAAGCCTTAATAAAACCCCATAAAAAACCTTAGTAAGGAAAAAATTTAAAGGGGAAAGAGCATTTTAATTTTATGTATAGAGAGATGGGTATATATACGCGGCGCGAAGATATTAAGGAACTTTAACCGGCGGTTAAAGTTATCTAATTAGTTAGATTTGCCTTACTAAAACTCCCCCATATTTAGCTAAGCTAGTAGCAATTTTGCGTACCTAGTATAGAAAATCCTAATTAGTCTATTTAATAGGTGGAGCTAGTGGAGCTTAATACTATCGCCTAAATTCGGTAGACCAGAAATATTCCAAAGCTTACTTATATAGGTAGGTTGCTAATACCTTATAGATAGGTTATAGGTTATTCACATACAGCCAGATTCGTAAACAGTAAGGCTATATACCTATTAAATCCGCCGCTAACCCTGCTTTAGCCTTACGCTATACTAGCGTAGCGCTATATATACTTCGTGGGTAGGTTATAGGTTATTTACATACAGCCAGATTAGGATAGTAAGGCTATATACCTACAGCAATGTGCACAACCAGCTTCCACCCCCTCTGGAAAAATATTTTTTCGCTTTAGTACGCGGGCTCGCCAGAAATTATAGCAAACGCCTATACTTGGCTATAAGAACTTTACTTTTAGCAGACTTTACAATTAGCCTTCCTCTATAGTGTTATAATCTTTGTTAAATATCGTGCATAAGGTTTTTACCCGTATAATATTGCTAAATTTTATTAGTAATTGCAGGAATAGCTTTATATTCGCGTTTTAGCGGCTATAGCGGGGGGGCGCAGTTAAGGGGGAGGGGAGGGCGCGTACGTCCTTCCCCTAGCTAACCAAGGCAATTCTCTAGGGCAATTATTAAAAGGTCCTTGCGTGCAGGCACATGTATTCACTACAATTACTATATATAGTTGGTGGCGATTTGGCGAGCTCGCGTACCAAAGCGAAATAATATTTTTCCAGAGGGGGGGTAGAAGCTGGTCGTGCACATCGCTATATTAGACCCGCCGCTAACCTATATTTTAGCCTTATACGTTATCTACGTAGCGTATATATAGAATAGTGTATAAGTTATTAGTATAGGTTACTACTAGTAGGTTACTAGTAGGTTATAAACCCTAGTTAAAGGACCCTAGTTATAGACGGGTGTAGGATAATATAAGTCATTAGTATAGGTTACTACTAGTAGGTTACTAGCGGGTTAAAGACCCTAGTTAAAGGATCTTAGTTATAGACGGACCTATCTAGTATAAGTTATTAGTATAGGTTACTACTAGTAGATTACTACTAGCAGGTTACTAGCGGGTTAAAGACCTTAGTTAAAGAACCCTAGTTATAGACGGACCTATCTAGTATAAGTTATTAGTATAGGTTACTACTAGTAGGTTACTACTAGCAGGTTACTAGCGGGTTAAAGACCTTAGTTAAAGAACCCTAGTTATAGACGGACCTATTACCTAACGTATAAACAGTCTATAAAGGTAGTATAGAGTAACGGACTAGGTCTTAGGAGAGTACTTTTAAAGGGTTATAGTATATATAGTATATTAACGAATTAAGCTTTATTACTGTTGTACGCTATAGCCCC
This sequence comes from Cenococcum geophilum 1.58, assembly GCF_001692895.1. Taxonomy (NCBI): domain Eukaryota; kingdom Fungi; phylum Ascomycota; class Dothideomycetes; order Gloniales; family Gloniaceae; genus Cenococcum; species Cenococcum geophilum. The sequence continues at coordinate 5,782,504 of NW_027137560.1, forward strand.
GCCTATAAGTCGCTAGTAAGTCACTAGGGAGTCGCTAGAAAGTCACCGGGGTTGCGTTAAAGTATGGCTTACGTAGGATATTAATAAATTAAGCTTCGCCCCGTATATATACCGTAACTCTTACTATAAGCATTAGCTTATTCCTTAATCCCTATATCCTCTACCTTTCTTTAATACAGGCTATATCTTAGCAGCAGCGCTTACCTTTCGCTTACGCTTTAGCTATAAGGCTAGGTAGTAGCACACTAGTTTATAAAACGGTCTATAAGGATAAGGAGGTATCTTATACTTAGGAAAATCCGTAAGAAAGTTAAGTAGATAATGCTGCTAGGCTTAGGTGGGGGCCTTAAGAGGCTGCGGCTTACTATAAGGTATATAGTGGCGTAATAGAGCGTTAGTAGGCATTATAGTTACCTAGGTATTTATAGAAGTCCTTAGTAAGGCTAAACCTTATTGCCTTAGGAGTCCTTAATTATATTACCAGTAAGAGCTTGCCCCTAGGTAGTTACGTATAAAGCGTATAAAGGCGTCCCTTATACTTTATAGATAGACTAGTAACTTAGGGGTATTCTATAAGCCGTTTTAGCTAAGGTAGCTACTACTACTACTTACTATAGCACGAAGCTCTACGTAAAGCTAGTGCAGTAAGGTAACTTATAGGGTTGTCATAGGGGACCGTCGCCTAGGCTAAGGGTCTAGCGCTATAGGTTAGTTAAAGTCTTAGTAAGAATAGCAAGACGCTCTAGTCCGCCGGCGTTAGGTTATCGGTGTAGTAGCACTAGGGCCGCCCACAAGGCCCATAACCTATAACTTTTTAATGTAGTATAGGTATAGACGTAGTTGGGTTACAATGCGACTGTATAAAGTATGCGTTTAGGGGTATACAGTGTCCGAGCCTTCTGCCTATACTAACGTCGGGTTATAATATCCTGCGCATAATATGCGTTTAAGGTATGCGTTATCCTAATCTTGTTTTAACGTCGGGTCGCGATATCCTGCGCATAATGCGTTTAGGGTATGCGGTATCCTAGTCTCGTTCTTTAACATTAGGTTATAATATTCTGTGTATAATGCGTTTAGGGTATATATTATCCTAGTCTTCTTATCTAATATTAGGTTGCGATATCCTGCGCACGATATATATTTAGGGTATACGGTATTCTAGTCTTAGGTAGCTTAGCATTAAGGTTAATTTGGTACCTATTGTTATATTAAGTATATAGGCGGACTTTGCCAGGGCGTATCTATCGCAATATATACCATAATGCGTTCCTCTTCTCCCTCCATATTAGGCCCTAGTTACAGCTAAGAGGTACGCCGCTAGGGCCTTAGGTTTTCCGAAAGCTGCGTTCGTCTTAGCAATTTATATTTATAGCGCCGGTGTCTAGGGGGTCCTTAGAGCCGTCTAGCTGTTAAGTAGTCTCCCTTAAAGCTTAGTTAGGAAAGCGTTGCCTTCTTAGGGTTCCGTTCTCTAAACCTAACCCTATAGAGCCTATACTACAACCACGCTTTAAACGTAAGGATCTGCCGCTACTAGCTACGCGGTCTTCCGCGAGCTTTATAGTGTAGAGCAGTTACTCTATATAGCGGATTTCTATAAAGAGGTCTTTAGCGGTTCTTACCCATATAGCAAAGTTCTGGCAGAAGAGCTCTGCTTATAGGTAGGTTAAGAGGTATAAGAATTAAAAGTCTACCTCTTAATTACGGTTAATAAAAGGGGTATATAAAAAAAGGTCCTCTAAGCTACGTATACGGGCTAAGAAGGTATCGCACTTCTGGTTCCCCTTTATTACAGTTATATAGTACGCAGTAGCATTTTTAAAGCGTCTTACTGTAGGGTTCTTAATCTAGTCTTGGACCATAGTCTTAAGTTCGTCCTATAGTAGAGGACCTTTATCTTTAGCGCCTAGACGGTAATGCACTAGTTAGGCGACTATCTTCTCTTTTATAAGACCTTTAATGGCCTAGCGCGTACGTTGCTTGTAGTCGTAGTTAGCGTTATAGATCTTAAATTAATTCTTAATTACAGTAATCCACTGGTCAAACTTCTGTTAAGTAGTGCCACTAATATTAGGCGGTAACTTCTTAACCAGGGCGTTAAGATTTGTTCGTCATATGCGTTTGCTGCGCGACTTATACTCTTCGCTAAAGAGACAACGGGAGGGTTTTATTAAATTGATAATACTCCATAAGTTAGCTATTATATTAGCTAGCTTATCTAGCTCCTTTAGGTTAGTAGTATTTAGTAGGACGCTAATAACCTTACTAAGCTTCTATTAAGCCTAGGTATATAAGTCAAACTAGTCTCTAGCGTTTATAGATATTTAATCTTAAGATTTGGAAGGTGGCTTAGATTCTACTAGTGTGCTACTACCGTTTTTATTTACACTAAATACTAAGGCACTTTGCCGTCGTATTGCGGGCGTATTGCCGTTAAGTATAGGCGTTAATCGTATCTTTGGAGGCATTATAGATTATATAAAATTAAACCGGCTATCCTCCTAAAGGGATTAGTAAGGATTTAAATATAAGGTAAAGATATGGATAGGGAGTCCAATAATAGAATAATGGGTATATTTGTATAGACAGAGACGAATCCTTAAGGGAAAAGGAGGAGTCTATGTGTAAGGTAGGAAGGGTTTTCCCTAGGTATATATAGAGCACGTACCTTACGGGCGAGTCACCCCTAGGTTGCCCTAGGGTCGCCCGTACCTTACAGCTATATAACTATCTACTTAGGTTTTACCTAATAGTAGATACTTAATTGCGTTAGGTCCTATATAACCTAGTCTCTTATACTAGAGCCTTCCTACTACTTCCTAATCAGGAAGGGGGTTTTACAATTAGATTATAAATAAGGCCTTTAGCTTATTATATTTAAGCGTGTTTTGGTTATAATATCGCCCGTAATAGGCAAACGTTTTACAATCGTCTTTGTAATATAGTAGGTTCTTTTTATTGTCCCACTATATATTCTTATCGTTAAACCTATCTAGATAGGCCAAATTTATATAGAACGCCGGTATATACGCTGCGTTAGCTAGTAGGATCCTCTTAGGGCCTACTAGCGTCTAGATCGTAACTGCTGCCGTTTTTATACCCTTAACTAGATCTAGGCCCGTTCCGGCGTATATAAAGTTATTACTTAGCTAAAGCTTGTCGACGAATCTTAATTAGTTGTTAATAACGTATATTATAGTTCCATTGTTAAAAATTACGCTATTACGCAGCTTATAGTTAAAACCTGCGTTATAGGCTCCCACTTAGTATATGGTAAAGATACCATAGTTATCTTCTTTTTAACTTCCGTCTAGGCTCCGTATAGCTTCCTTTTATAAAGCTTCCTTACCTAAAGCCTCTTTTCTTATTTTCTTAATTTTTAACTTAGTCTAATCTAATACGCTTATAATCCTTTCCTTAACTTTTATAGCCGTGGCTTTATCTAATTTCCAGTCTTTTAATTGAACTAATTTGTTAATATAAGGACACTCCAGAAACCAGTAAATATCTCCGTAGTAGTACGGTGGGGCGTCTTTTTTCTATAACGTTCTAGACGATATAGTTCTAGGAGCCTTGTCCTTAGGTGCTTTAGGAGCTTTATCCTTACGAGCTCCGTTAATTAACTCGCCCTAGAAGCCTACTGTATTAGCACTAAGCTAATCTCTTCTCTTTTGGGCAGTCTCTACCTATTAATAGTTCCAATATATTTTAACTAGTTAATCTATAGATATTATCTAGTCACTGGCCCAGTCGTATTTATTAAATTTAACCCTCCACGTTAAGGCCTAGTTTGGTAATGCTGGCTCTACCGCTATTAGAAAATCTCTAATCGCTTAGTCGCCGTATACGTCCGGCAATTTAATCTTTTTATAGTCGTTATATGTCTTCTCCTACTGCTATAGCCAGGCTTCGAAGTTCTGGTTCTTTAGGCCCTTTTTAACCTTGGTATATTAAGTAGATAGGTACAGTTCTTATGCTATATTAGTGGGGGCAACCCTCTCCTTAAGAGCCACTAGGGTGTTATATACCGAGTTAATACCCAGTATATAGGTGTTAAGGTTCCTGGCCACTATACTAGTAATATAACTTTATAGGGAGGTTAAAGCTGCCTTCTACTTTTTATATTCCTTCTCTACTATCTTATACCTCTTACGGAGAATTTAAAGCTCGTCCTTCTTGTCCTTAGAGAGAGCTACATATAAGGTTATTCTTAACTTTATATCTTAAGGCTTAGGAAAGACTAGTTTAAGTAAACGGGGCAACTTATCCTATTTAGTTAAGGGGTCGACGTACTCCCATACGTTACCTGTTCGAGCTCGAAGCCTAATAAGGTTAATCCATTCGTCCCAATCAGCTTAGTTTAATAATATCACCGTTATAGTAACAGCTTGGGTAGGTTGAGAAGTTATATTGAGAGGTGCTTGCAAAGACGAATGAAGTATTTAATGAGGGGTACGATTAATCAAATTAATTAGTTAAATAGGTGCAATATGGCAAGTCACCCGGGCTTATAACTGTCGATCGGTAGTCCGTGCACCGATGAGTAAGTAAAGAATAAGGACTCTGTCTATTCAACTATGAAGAAAAGAAGCTATTTATACATAAGGTAGGTGTCTGAAATAGGAATGGGAGGGGGGGTATGTAACTGAAACGAGGGTAGTAGTACACCCGGAATGAGAACAAGGATAGGGTAATAGGCTAAATCCAACCTGAATCGACAGAAAGTGTTGATTTGTGCGCTTTCGGCGAGGGAGTGGTTGAGCGGCCATCGCTGTTTGCCAGAAGTCAGTATACAGTTGCCTAATTAGGTAAGGATTAAGGCTTCATACTAATTTTTATCTTTGTTGCAGTAAAAAATTGATAGTACAGCGATGTGCACGACCAGCTTCCACCCCCCTCTGGAAAAATATTATTTCGCTTCGGCACGCGAGCTCGCTAAATCGCCACCAACTGTACATAGTAATTGTAGCGAACGCATGTGCCTGCACGCAAGGACCATTTCAGTGGTTGCCCTGGAGAATCGCCTTAGTTGGCCAGGAGAAACGTACGCGCCCTCCCCTCCCCCTTAATTGGGCCCCCCCGCTGTGGCCGCCAAAACGCGAATACAAAGCTGTTCCTGCAATTGCCGATGAAATTTGGTGATATCGTACGGGTAAAAACCTTGTGCACGATATTTGACAAAGATTACGACACTGCGGAGGAAGGCCGATCGCGAAGTCTGTCAGAAGTAAAGTTCTTGCAGCCAAGCATGGGCGTTCGCTACGATTGCTAGCGAGCCCGCGTACCGAAGCGAAATAATATTTTTCCAGAGGGGGGTGGAAGCTGGTCGTGCACATCGCTGTAGTGGTATCCTAAGGTTCGACCATACAAATTTAGGGGGATGGATTTGCCAGGCCTTTCCGCGCAATTATGAATACGCTAAATACTTTCGCAAAGCATAGTAACGCTGCAACGCTGTCTGCCCACGCTAAGCCTCCTGGTACTGCCCCACATCACTGCGCATGTTCTCCATGACCATTCCACCGAATCTCCAGCCAGCATAGTCGTATTTCATCTGTTCCTCGTCGAAATAATGCGTCTTTTAGAGCGCACGAACAACGGCGAGCTCCGCTTGACCGACGACATGGCTAACGACGATATTCCGAAATATGGTATACTCTCACATACCTGGGGAGCGCGTGGCCAGGAGGTTACGTTGGAAGATCTGATAAACGGCACTGGTACGAGTAAAGCTGGCTATAAGAAGATTCGGTTCTGTGGGGAACAAGCTGCTCGTGATGGCTTCCGGTACTTCTGGGTGGATACTTGTTGTATCGACAAATCAAACAACAACGAGCTCTCAGAGGCTATCAATTCCATGTTTCGCTGGTACCGCAATGCGACTCGATGCTATGTGTATCTGTCAGATGTTTCGATTGGTGATTGTGAACAGAATAGTCAACTCTCCCAGCCCCTATGGGAATCAGCTTTTCGGGCGAGTAGATGGTTCACTCGAGGCTGGACGCTCCAAGAGCTTCTTGCACCAGTCTCGGTTGAATTCTTCTCCCGAGAGGGACAGCGGCTCGGTGACAAGAGATCTCTAGAACGACAAATTCACGAGATAACGGGGATTGCTGTTCCGGCGCTTCACGGAACCCCACTATCTCAGTTCGGCGTTGATGAGCAATCCAAATGGGCGGAAGAACGCCAGACTACGCGTGAGGAAGACTGGGCGTACTCTCTACTCGGAATTTTCGGTATCTTCATGCCGCTTATATATGGCGAGGGAAGGGATAATGCAGGTGTTCGGCTTAGAAAGGAGATCCACGAAGCTATAAAGTATAAAGATGATGAGAAAGGCGAACGAGGAATACTGGAAGGGTGTTACTTACTGCAGACGCTCGAGGGGCATGATAGCCCGGTCTGGGCCGTGGCCTTCTGACCAAACGGCAAGCTGCTGGTGTCTGCTTCGGAAGACAAGACAGTTCGGCTCTGGAACATAGGCTCGGGAGCGCCATTGCAGACGCTCAAGGGGCATACCGGCGTGGTTCGGGCCGTGGCCTTCTCGCCGGACGGCAAGCTGCTGGCATCCGCTTCGGGAGACAAGACCGTCAGGCTCTGGGACGTAGGCTCGGGAGCGCCACTGCAGACGCTCAAGGAGCATAGGGCCTCCGGCACAGCCGTGGCCTTCTCACCAAACGGTAAGCTGCTGGCGTCAGCTTCGGGCGACAGGACTGTTAAGCTCTGGAATGCAGGCTCGGGAGTGCTACTACGGACGCTTAAGGGGCATAAGGACTGGGTCCGGGCCGTGGCCTTCTCCCCCAACGGCAAGCTGCTGGCGTCCGCTTCGGACGACAAGACCGTCAGGCTCTGGAATGCAGGCTCGGGAGCGCCACTGCGGACGCTCAAGTAAGGACTGGGTCCGGGCCGTGGCCTTCTCCCCCGACAGCAAGCTGCTGGCGTCAGCTTCGGGCGAAGGCATCTTCTTGAGCGACAATACCGTTAGGCTCTGGGACGCAGGCTCGGGGCGCCCCTGCGGACGCTCAAGGGGCATAAAGACTGGGTCATGGCCGTGACATTCTCACAAAACGGCAAGCTGCTGGCTTCAGCTTCGGTCGACAAGACCGTTAGGCTCTGGGACGCGGACTCGGGAGAGCCACTGGAGACGCTTGAAGAGCATAAGAACTCCGTCAGGGCCGTGGCCTTCTCACCAGACGGCAAGCTGCTGGCATCCGCTTCGGGCCACAGGACAGTTAGGCTCTGGAATGCAAGCTCGAGAGGCACAATAGCTACGTCAGCATCGTGGCCTTCTTGCCAAACGGCAAGCTTCCCATTTGCTTCCACCGACACCGAAAGACAGTTTTCAAATCAGAATATGCTAGAATACAGGAGCCGGTAGCAGCGGTGGCAAACAACCTGTTGGATAGTCGGTATTTTACCAGTTCCGGTGTCTAATTGCTTTTCCTTAGGCAAAACATCATTCTGCTACCTAGCTCAGGCAGCTCCATCTCCGTTAGGCGTCATCCCTTATATTGCTTATATCTACCCCTCAGTCGTTACGTAGTGCAGTTCAGGCTCATGTCTTGTCTTTCACGTTATTCCTCATCTGACACAACCTAGCGCACAATGTAAGTTGGATATTTGGGTGAGGGATTAGTTATATTCCCTTTAACCTCACTGTAGAAAGTTTTAATGATTTATATAACTAAATTCTGCTTTCCTTTCTAGAAAATTCACATTAACATTAGGATGCTATTATATAAAGGTCTGTAGTAGCTTAGCAGAAGTGGCAGAGATCCAGATCATGTGAAAGCCCGTAGTAGGACAGCAAAATTGACTAGATTCTTGGTAGTTAAAAGATGGAGGGAATACGCGACTAAATATATCGATGAGTTCCCATCTAGGCTCCGTACTTAAGCGCTTAGTATAGAAGGTGATGGTTACTATAAAAGGAGACTACGATAAGAGTTATAGAGCAGATTGAGCTAATAGAACTTAAGACCTTATCGTCTAGCTTGCTGGCTTATGGTATTGACCTTTGCAATAGATGCCCTGCTTTTATATAATACCTTAGGCTATAAGGTATCCACTAATTAGATTAACTTTTTTTTTTATATTTATAATTAATGCAAGCACGTATTCTGTTAAAATTATTATTGAAAGCGCGTGCTTAGGAAAATATATCTTTAAGCGCGATAGCTTAGCAGGGTCTAATTTAGGAATGGCTTCGCAATGCGGACCGTACGGAGAAAGTTAGGGAGCGTGCCTAAGGGGAAACCAGTTTTGTAACGGCTAAGATAATAGATTATATTAAGGATAAATATCTTAATTTATTTGCACTAGATATAAAAATTCCCTATAATTATTGAATATATAAAGAAAGCTATATAATATTAGATAGTGATCTATATTTTAAAAGCTATACTTAAACGGTTTATAAAGTAAAGTATTAGGTTCTAAAGATAAATTCTATCTAGCCTTTCTACCTTTATTATAAAAAGTATATTTATATGTTGACCTAAATCGAAGTTCCTTACTACCATCGTAATACTGTCTGACGACCTAGATCGTCTATACGAACTATGTCTCAGTTGTCTCGTATCTTGAGCTCGTATGTCTNATCGAACGTCTNATTACCTGTTTCTCTTAACTATGACCTACTACATGACGACGTCGTCGTNATTGTATTTGGGACCTACCTGATGTATATAAGAGAGCTTCTAGAGCCCTCTTTAATAAAACAGAGTTCTTATTCCTAATTGTCCGTTTAATAGTTATAAGCCCGGGCCGTTTACTGCATTATCTTTAATTCTAAAGCCTTTATTCCCATTAATTTTAATTATTATTTTAATCGTAGATAACTACCTATAATGACTTCTTAACAAGAAACCCCTCTTGTTATTATATCATCCGTTATCTTTGTAAGCCTAAACAATTGGGACGAATGGATTAAGGTTATTAAGTTAAAAGTAAATAACAATCGTCTCTGGAAGTATGTTAACCTATTAATACCTAAGACCGATCTGCCATAGCTTAAAGAACCTGTTCGTGCCTTACCTAAGGATGCTAATAGCCGGGGGAAGACGAAGCTCGCGGACCTAGATAAGGAGAAGAAGGAGGAGCTCTATACGCTTAAAGCCGACTATAGGGACAATATAAAGCTATATAGAAAACAGCTGTCAGCTCTTAATACGTTGCGCAGCTATATCCTAAGCTCTATCTTATATACCTACCTTATCTACACGTTTAAATGCACCACCACCTATAACGTCTTAGTATCTCTTAAGAAGAGAATTACTCCAACTAACTACGCCTAAAAGCTTTAAATAGCCACTTAATATATAAGGCTTAAGAAGGCGCCTTGGAACTAGAACTTTAAGATCTGGTTATAAGAGTGGGAGAAGGTATACACAGAGTATAAGGAGCAAGCTCTACCTAAGGTAGATGGTAATCGTTTGGTAAAAGACTTCGCATATATAGTTAAATTAATTATACTAAGCTGGTTAGAATATTGGAAGAATAAGCTTAATAAGCGTAAGTGGGAGAAGAAGATGCTTTCTACCTTCTTTAAACTAGTTAAAATATACTAAAACCACCGTTGTACAGACCTCGCCTAAAAGGGCAAAACCCCATAAGGAGGATCCTTTGGAGTTACCTTTAAAGATAAGTCACCGAATTTAAAGCCTAAATTAAAGCCTTAATTGTTAGCAGATAAGCAGAAGAAGGAAAGGTAACCGCCGCTAGAGTGCCTATATGGAAAGCGTCACTACTTTAATAAATACTGGTATATTATAGAGTTGATTCCTCGCCTATTGTGGTTTAAACCAAGTAATGAAATTTAGAAGAAGGTGGATAAGAAGATTGCTAATGCAACGCCCGAAATTAAGGCTTATATTAAGTAAATTAAAAAGGACAATTAAGCTAATAAGGACGATTGAGCCAACAAAAAGCCAAAGAAAGGCAGTAATTAGAGCTTATAAGGGCCTACCGGAAACTTTATAGTTTATTATATAGGATCTAACAACACAACTTCCAATTACAAGCTTCGCGATAGTGTGATTCTTAACTCAGGAACCAGCTTATACGTCTTTAATAATAAAGCTAGGTTTATTAGCGATATCGAGCCTATAATAGAACGTGTCTACACAGGCTCGCATATAGAAGAAATCGTAGGCTATAGTATAGCTATAGTTACGATTAATAACCTAAAAGGGAAGAGATAGATATAGCTCTTAGGAGCAGCCTTTATACTAGGCTTCCATACCAACTTGGTATGTCTTAATAAGCTTAATAATAAGGGAGTCTACTAGAACAATAAAGAGAACACTCTCTTCTATAGCGACGACGAGACGTACGCCTACTATGGCCGCTACTATGGTTAAAACACCATTAAATATAATAAGCCAAAAAGTGACTTACCTGAGGCTTTATTTGCGACTCAATTAAAGCTAATAAAGTATTTATTAAAGCCTCTGCTAAATTAGGTAGAAGGCTATATATAGTATTAGCAAATGGGCTATGTAGGAAAAGACGCGATTAAGTAACTACCTTAGTTAGTAACGGGCGCGATTGTAAAAGGCCTAACGACGGTAGAATGTGAATCGTGTAGAGTAAGTAAAGCTCATAAGGTGGTATCTAGAAGACCTCCGACTTGGTTGCTAGTTCCTTTCTATAAAATCCACCTTAATTTAATACCCGGAATAGTCGCATTTAATGGCGATAAGTATACGGTATACTTCCTTAATAACGCAACGCGAATAAATAAGGTAGAGACGATGGCTAAAAAGTCGTCCCTTACCCAAATTGTTATTAAATATTGCAATGTCATTAAATAACGATATGGCTTTAAGGTAGCCATTATCCATATAAATAGAGAGACGTCTCTTGTAGGCGAATTTAAGGAATGGGCAGCTGAACGAGGAATTAGTATCGAAAGATTAGCACCTAATACTTAATTATAGAACGGTCCAGCGGAACGATCTAGGGGGGTGATTATACAGAAGGCTCGGTGTATAAGAATTGAGGCTTATCTACCAGAGGAGCTATATCCTAAAGTTTACAAAGTAGCTACCTATCTACTCAATTAAACGCCCAGTAGAAGACTCGGGTGGTAGACGCCTTTTAAAAGAATCTAGTTAGCTATGGGTATATCACTACTAAAACCAAATATAGGCTACCTATAAGTCTACGGCTGTAGGGCCTACCCTCTTAAGTATAATATTCTACGCCTAAATAAGCTCGCGCCAAGGGCCTATATAGGATATCTGGTAGGATATAATTCGACGAATATATTCCGAATCTACATTTCTAGTCAAAAGAAGGTTATAAGAACTAGAGACGTAAAGTTTAATAAGCGGTTGCTTTATAATAACTTACAGCTAGATCTAGCGAATGTACTCCAAGTCAGAACTGACTAAATATTAGAAATTATTAATATCCATTAAATATAGGATCTTTAAGACAAATTGGAATTGTTATCTAATAAAAGTAATAAGACTTAAGATAAGATTTAAGTTAATACTAAAGGGAGACGATAGGTGGAATCTGGTGGAAATAAGAAAGAGCCTAATATTGAGAGTAGTAAGTAATAAGATTTAAGCTCTAAAGATGACTTAGCTCTAGGGCTTTCTACCTTAGACGAGACATTAGAACCTAACTCACCAGAGCCTCCACCACCGTCCTTAAATACCTTAGTAAAGAAGCCGCACTATATCCTAGTTCCGACTAATAAAGCTAAGCTAAAGAAGAAGATTAATGGCGATATAGGAGAGTAAAATGTGGTTAAAGGAAAGAGACTTAAAGGACGATTAAAGATCTATGTAGGCTTTCTTGCTAACGTTACTAACCAGAGCCTTCTAGCTTAAAGATTAGCCTTTAATGTAGGGCTCACATTTTATAAAAAGCTATACCGCAATTAGCTTCTACTGCCGCCTAGGAATTAGAAGGAGCTTTAAAGACATTAATATAAGAAAGAGTTCGCGGCTGCTGCTTAGAAGGAGTATACAGACCTTTAAAATTAAGGAACGTTTTAAGTTGTTAACAAGACAATCTATATTAAAACTGTACCTATTATCTAGGTATTTATATATAAGACTAATATTAATAGATATCTAACGAGATTTAAAGCTCGTCTTTGCGTATAAGGTGATCTATAAGAGTTAGTTTATAAGAACACCTATGCTGTAACTTTAGTAGCAAGATCGTTTAGAGCCTTAATAGCTATTATCGTAATATTTAACCTGGACTGCTAGTAAGGCGACGCTGTTAATATATTTGTAAATAGCGTAATCAATAAGGTCGTATATGTTAAGTATCCAAATAGATTTCTAGTTAAGGGTAAGTGCCTACTTCTCCAAAGAGCGCTCTATGGATTAAGGCGATCACCTCTGCTATAGCACGGTAACTTAATAATAACGCTAAAAAAGGAAGGCTTAAAGCTAGTGGCAAAGGAACCTTGCCTATATTACAACGATTAGCTAATAGTCTTCTTTTACGTTAATAATATCACAGCTATATTTAGGAAGAAAGATCTACTTAAGCTCTAAACCTTTAAGGAGTACCTTATAAGAAAGTACGAGATAAAGGACCTAGGTAACCTTACCTAGTTCTTAGAAATTTAAATTATCCGCAATAGAAAGAATAGGAAGCTCTAGCTTAGCTAGGATTCCTATATTAATAAAATTACAACAAGCTTTAAAGTTAAAGATTATCGCAAGATATATACACCAATGGGTATTAAGGAACTTAAGCCTAATCTAGAGTAAGCCTCTAAGCAGGATACCTATGCCTATTAGAGGAAAGTCGGATCTATACTCTATATAGCTAATATCACTTGTCTAGATATAGCGAGAATAGTAAGCAAGCTATCAGAATTCTCACAAAATCCGTTACTAATTTATGACGCAGCTGCTATAAGGGCAATTACCTACCTTAATTAAACCAAGACTCTTACGATTAAGTACTTAAAGGAGAATATAATAAACTAGATCTTCGTAAGGGCTAGCGACGCATTATTCGGCAATAACCTAGTGAGTAGAAAGAGCATAGAAGGTTATCTATTTACCTTATTTAGAGGGCCAATTAACTGGCGATCTATAAAGTAAAAGTTAGTAATAAAATTAAGCACGGAAGCAGAGCTCCTAGCCCTATTGTATACAGCTACTAAGTTAATTTGGTGGCAGTAATTCTTTAAAGAAATCGGATTTAACCCTAATAAGAAATAAATAATATATTACAACAACCTGTAGATAATTTAACTACTTACTAAAAGCAACGCGGAGCTCAACACTAAGCTTTGACACGTTAATATCTATTACCACTAGCTCTGCCAGGAAGTTCGTAAAGGAAGCATTAATATTAAATAGGTGCCTACTGCGGATATAACAGCAGATGGCCTAACGAAGGCTCTGCCTCGTTAAAAGCATAAGACGTTCGTTTAGCAATTAAACCTCATTAATATTAAGGATCTAATTTAATTTAATTTAAATAATATTTGGGCAAGGTAAATATATAGAGGATTTCCTTTAACTCAACACTAAATTGCTATTGTGACTTTTTAGTATTTTCTATAGCAGCCTAGAAGGCTCTGTGTAGCTAGGGGGGTGTGTTAACCTAAATNGAAGTTCCTTACTACTATTGTAATACTGTCTAACGACCTAGATCGTCTATACGAACTATGTCTTAGTTGTCTCGTATCTTGAGCTCGTATGTCTTATCGAACGTCTTATTACCTATTTCTCTTAACTATGACCTACTACATAATGACGTCGTCGTCATTATATTTAGGACCTACCTAATGTATATAAGAGAGCTTCTAGAGCCCTTTTTAATAAAACAGAGTTCTTATTCCTAATCGTCCGTTTAATATTATACTAAGTAGTTTAGGGGCTAGAAGAAAAGAGAAGAGGGGGTTTAATTTTAGTAGGACGTATAATTTAATTAAGAGAGTATAATTTAGCGGGCGTATAATTTTTAATAAAGGTTATAAATTTAGTAGGTATTATTTTTAGTAATCTCTTTAAGGGTCTAAATTAAAAATGCTTTTAACCTTAGGCCTAAATTTAAGTACTTTATTTTAAGGTACTCTATTTTTAGGGTCTACTTAATCTTCTATATCTTACCTTCTCTCTCTAGCTCTATAATAAATATCTAAATAATTATAGGTAGGACGATAAGTAGGCTGTAATCTAGACTATATTATTTAGAATTAGCTTAATAGGCGGCTATTATAATAATCTAATACGCTAAGGGTTCTAACTTATATCTAATTAAGTAGGAAAAGGTTTTAGATATAACTTAGGGTATAAGCCTATTTTATTAGGGTAATGCTCTAAACTATAGTTATAAGGGATATTATTGCAGTCACCTTAGGTTACCCTTAAGACAACCCCCAGACGCCCCTTAGATAGCCGCCAGTCACGTACTAAAGGCACGTGCCCGTAGTATATAGTCTCCACGATCCTAAAGGCCTTATTATCTCAGTTAACTTAGACCCTCGGAGAGAAAATCCACCTTACCTTCTATAAACTCCTGAGCTAATTAGCGGCTGGTACCGCCATACCTCTATAACCCTTGTAACTCCTATAAACTCCTAAGCTAATTAGCAACCGGCGCCGTAGTCTAATATACGCCGTAGGTATTAGCGCTTACGCTACCTTTAGTAGCTAATTATAGACCGTTAAGGTAGATTCCTCTTTAAGAGTCTAAGAGATTATAGGCGCGTTTTATAAGAGCTATATAGCCTTACTAGTAAATAACAGTTATATTACCTTTAATATTATACTTTAATCCCTAATATAGCGCTACTTAGCTTGCTAACACCTCTATTTAAAAGCTTATCTTCTATTTTATATATTCTATCCGTAATAGAGCCCAACTATGCCCCTAATAGGCGTATATTTAAGTAGGACGCTTAAAGCCCTATATCTAGCCTTTTTAGCCTTTTTAGCCTACTAGAATACCTTATTAATATATCTAAAGATTCCTCTAATAATAATAATAACTAAATAGGTAATAACAGCTAACCCGGTACTAGTAAGCCTAAACCTCCCTTATTAAACTAAAGTAAAAGATAATAGTAGCGCGCAAAGAAGTTATAATCTATAGTTAATACTTTAAAATAAGAGGGTTAGAGCTTTGCTTAATTCTTATCTACTTAAGTTAAAGTTGATAATATAAATAATAGGGGGGCTAGAATTAGGCACTATTAATATAATTATATTAAGAAATAACGGTAAGTATTATTAAATATAGTTATAGAGAATCCGCAACCTAGCTATATTTAAGGGGTAGTTATACTAATAGGGTCTTTTATTATAGAGTTAAACCACCTTATCTAGGAGCTATATTTTAATATATTTAATAAATGTCGGAACGTTAATTACGTGACGTGGTCACGAGACCACGAAGCGAGGTTAACTAGTCTGACCTTGGAGCAACCCCTTACTTCTAGAAACAATCAATTAACTACTAACTTTAACACAGCATACGTACCACTACAAGTGATATTCGTGCACGTTGATAATGTGAGTATACCGACACTAATCAGTAGACGTACAGATTAGGAAATACGCAATAGCAAAGCTCGAAACCACGCATTAGCTTAACCGCTAACGCGTCAGATCGCAGAGCTATCGCCCCATTTCAGTTGAAGGAGAAAACTACGTTACCCTCGAAGCTCAAGACTACGTATTAGCTTGCTAATACGTCAGATCGCCTAGAGAATCGTATCTTTACTTAGAGAGAGCTACGTTATCCTTAAAGCTCGAAACCACGCATTAGCTTAACTGTTGACGCGTTAGATCGCCTAGAGGACCCTTAAAGCTTAAAACCACGTATTAACTTAACTGTTGACGCGTTAGATCGCCTAGAGGACCGTATCTCTGCTAAGAATCGTCTACAGTGTCTAAGAACTGTAGATTCGTCGATAGGACACGTACACACCTTTACACCCTCACCTTAATACCCTTACCTCGACACCCTTACCCTCGACCACCCTCATACCTACCCTCTCGACCACCCTCGTACTACCCTTATACCTACCCTTACACCTACCCTTATACCTACAACCATGGAACTAACGGAAAAAGAATAGGCCGTAATAGCTAGTAAATATGGATACGGAATTGATGTAGATAAGGCTATAAAAGACGAGCTAGTAGAGTTCGTAGAAACGATAATATATCTAATATAAGACCTTACGGACAACGACTTATGGTATATCTTTTGGGAGTAGTTTGAGGGGTTTATAGTAGAGAGCTTTAAGAAGATACGTATAGATATTAGATCCAAGCTACGAAAACATCTCCTTAAAAGAGGTGTTTACGTAGGCAGACGCACTAGTAGAATTACTGTATCTGAGCTATTATTTAAAGTTATATAAGAAGAAGAGCTATATTAATGGACAGATAAGGAGATTATAGCAACTATTAAGGAGTTAGTAGAACTATTGGCTATAAGAGCACTGCGAGACAGGTTAAACCACACTCGTAACGGTCTATTGGGTTAGCCTATAGCTATAGTTGCTACCCCACCTGGTCCTCCTCCTGCCCGGTATCTTTACCCTAGTACTGCTAGGGGTAGACTAAACTATACTTTTAACGGTTTAGCTATTGGCCCAGAATTAGTTTAGCCTATAGCTACAATACCGCCCAGAACGCAGATACCTACCCCTATAATACCATAACTACCTATAGAGTCTCGACCGCAACTATCACAACTACCTGTAGAGTCTCCGCCGCAACTACCCCTACCGCCAGCTACCCCAATCGCTACCCCCGCTGCCCCCCCTGGTACTCCTACCCTACCACCAGCTGCTCTGCCAATTCCACTGGCTATTCCGACTGCTATACCGCCGGCCGTCCCGATCGCTGCGCCGCCGGCTACCCCAATTGCCGCACCGTCGGCTACTCCGATTGCTGCACCGCCGGCTACTCCGATTGCTACCCCTGCTACTATCCTACCTGGTCCTCCTCCTGCCGAGTATCCTTACCCTGTTGTCCCGATCGCTACACCGTTAGCTACTCCAATCGCTGCCCCTGCTACCCCTACTACCCCCCCTAGATCTATTCCAACTGCTGCACCGCTAGTTGTCCTAACAGCTACCCCACCAGCTGCTCTGATTGCTGTACCGCCAGCTACTCCAATCGCTGCACCGCCAGCTACTCCGATCGCTGCCTCTGCTGCCCCTGCTGCCCCTCCCGGTCTATCGGCTCAGCCTATGGCTATAGTTGTAATACTACCTGGGCCTAGTACTGCAAATACTAACCTAGCTATAACACCGCCTGGAACGCAGATACCTGCCCCTAGGACACCTTAACCACCTGTTGCATCCGTACCCTAGTAAGCTGCACTAACCGCTACTCCAACCGCTGCACCACTAGTTGTCCCGATCACTGCACCGCCAGCTACTCCAGTTGCTGCCCCTGCTGCCCCCGCTGCCCCTGCTGCCCCTGCTACCCCTGCTACCCCTCCTGGTCCTTAATCCTCTAATTACGACTAAATCCACACTCTTATCGACTAATTGCTATGGTCGCAGCAACTACAGTAGCCGCAGCAACCGTAGCAGCTACATATATATACACCACCTAAACTAGCCGTGCCTAGTGTGGAGCAAGGACCTAGGCAAGGACCTAGATATAGTAAAGAGGTGGCTATGATTGTAAAGATCTATACAGACAACTAAAAGTACGATAGATCTTCTATTGTTATATGGGAAAAGGAACACCTTAGCTAGGGAGTGTATACTACCTTCTCTACGGATCGCTGCTACTATAACTAAGATTAAGGTCGGAACCAGGACCGAAATCGCGATCGAAATGACTAAGACTATAGCCGTAACCGAGTATGCGGATGCTATAATAAAGGGGTAGGTTAAATAAGCGAACTGTAAGGTATTGCCTGGGTGTACGGTAGGGAGTAGGCAATACCCTTGTATAGGAGAAAGAGAGAGACAAACTAATAGGGGAGGAAGGAGGCTGTAAGCCTAAAGAGCTTATAGGGGGTGGCTAAGGCCTAGCCGAAGGCTACCCTTAGCAGCCCTAAGAGCTCCCAGGATGTAGCTAAGATGGTATTATAGGACTACCTATAATACCTTACACACGCCTACCTATTTGCACTGCTAAGACACTAGTGTCTAATATCCGCAGTATCTAATATCTGCAATATCTGCAAGATCCGCAATATCCGCAATATCCGCAATATTGACAATATCCGCAATATTCGCAATGTCCGCAATTCTCTACACTGATTCAAAGTCTTTATACGACTGTCTCGTCCGATGAGGAACTACGCAAGAGAAACGCTTGATGAT
Organism: Cenococcum geophilum 1.58; assembly: GCF_001692895.1. Classification (NCBI taxonomy): domain Eukaryota; kingdom Fungi; phylum Ascomycota; class Dothideomycetes; order Gloniales; family Gloniaceae; genus Cenococcum; species Cenococcum geophilum. Next base: position 5,800,793 of record NW_027137560.1, read on the forward strand.
TGATATTGATAGAGACACTAACCCTACGGACGCTACGATAAAGGTCGAATTATGGGCTGTAGGGTGGGTTAAACGAACGGATTTGGATTTGTAGGCGAGCCAATAGCGATTTTCNATCCCGGGGATGGAAAATCCTGATTGGCTGGTTTAACGGTATGGCAGAATCCGACAGGTGGCGCGCTCTAGGATTAAAGGTGGAGCTATTGCGTATTATGGACGGAAGAGCTAGTTATTGCGTATACGCTATGAATAGTCTAAAAGTAGACTTAACTTTAGAAGTGTAGATTAGCCTTCTTCTTAGAGTTGATAATAATAAAGTTTATTCCGCCCGGAGGCACTAAGCCTAAAGGGCACTAGTACTATATTACATAATTACGCTTCCTTTAGTCTTGCTATATTCTCGTATAAGCCCGTACATATGCCTTATTTAGTATTCCCTAGTATTACTTATGCCTTATTCTACGAGATCTCGTAGGTAGTTAGTAGCAGGTAATCTTGGGGGGCTATTCCTCTAAGTGTTTAGTGTCCTATCTTCGGCGATTAAAGCGAGATCTGCTGGTAGTACGAGGGTGTGTAGTGTGGGATGGTTAAAGTATAAAAAAGGGGGGGGGGGGNGTTTCTAACTGTGGTGGACGGGTTATTGATCCAATTCTGCTTTGAGTCGTTTAGTAGCTATTATATATTTTACTGTCGCTCGGACCGCGTCTACGTTTAGTGTCCATTGTCTAGGGTTGGTTGGCGCCTTCCCCCCAAGATAGAAGGATAGGCTGCCTCTTCTTATATCTATTTGCTGCAGCATTTGCTCTTAATATACTATCCATTTTATACACCTAAAGAGGAAGTGTTTAACTGTTTCTCTTACCTATCCGTAATTACATTAATTTGATTCTACCGCTCTAATACGGTGCAGATATCCATTAAGTTATATTATTCCTGTCCGTAGCTAGGCTAATACGTTTACCTTTTTTTGCTTAAGGGAGTTATATAGCCTACGGGTATGTTTACCTGGTAGCGCTGTGTCTATTTTTCTTAAGTACCTTCCTACTCCTTCTAGCAGTGTTTTCCTACCCCACTGTTTTGTTCTTGCGGTGTTTATTATTATAGCCTTAGCCTAGTATTGTTGTCCTCGCGGTAGGCGTCCTTATGTAGTGGCTCGCCGAGCTATTACTTTTACCTTTTTACCTAATTCGAACTCCCCTTATAGGACCTATATAATAAGAAAGTGGTTACTTTTTTACCTTAGCGTATGGGCTATATTATAGATCTATACAATACTTATTTAGCTAAACTATTGCTTAGGTTAGCTAAGCGCTAGCAGTGCTGCTTAATTACTAGTAAATATAGTAATCTATCTCCCCTGTAGATCCGGCGGTAAGCATCTTATCGCTATTAATATTACTGCTAGTTCCGCCGTATATAGGTTCTGTTTAGCTCTTAGTTCCAGCGTAATTAAGTATATCGCTGCTTCCCTATTACTAAAGGTGTCGCAGTAGGTAGTTATATATTAGCTAGTAGTGTTAGTAATATAGTAGAGTTTAATATACCTGCTTATTTAGGCCTCTACCCCAGTTTTCTAGTGGCTTCGTTATATCTATTAGACACCTTATATACCTTCTACGGTTAAGGCCTGGCTAAAAACCTCTCCCGCCTGGGTAACTCCTGTTTACTCCTTAAGTATATCTCACCAGCGTGCCGTCCTAGCGAACGGTTCTATCTATTGGTGTACTGACACGCGTATCCGTTCTCTTAAGCTATATAGTAGTCTCTCTGGCCAGGACGTAATCCTACTTACCTACTAGGTGTACTAGAGGTCAGAGCCTAATTAAGGGGTAAGATCCCTAAAGCCAGCAGTGGCTATTACGTACTACGCCCTATAGGGGCTAGTAGGATATAGGGGCGCAATACCCTATACACTACTAGCTCCTATTTCGCGTTACCTATAAAAGTCTCCTTATAATAGGCCGACTGTGTCTTATAGGAGGGGGCCGTAGAGACACTAGGTCCCGTACTAGATAACCTACTTCCCCCTCTCCTACTAACTAAGCTTATGTCCCCCCTTTTTATAAGCTGTGCCTATATTTCTAACTATTAAGTCCTTATCTAACTGGCCTGTGTTTCCTTTAGAGCCTCCCCATATATATATGCATTAGGTTACATACACCACGCCTATTAAGATCCTCCTGTAAGTCGCCTTTTGACGCTATAGGGCCGTCGAAGCTAGCCTGTATTTCCGCTGCCTAGAGCTTTGCCCGTGTTTCCACCTCGTTAAGCCGTCTGGTCGCCGTCATGTCGCTATCGCGTTGCTGTCGTCCAGGTCGCGTGTACTACGCCTATTAAGACCCTCTTCTAAGTTACCTGGGTGTACTGGATACTAGATAGGCCCTCGTAGAGGGGCCTTAACGAGTTCTTTAGGCAAGGCCTTAACAAGTTCTTTATGGTGGCCTTGGGGCCTTAATAAGTTTCGTACAAGGTGCCTGTAACGCGTTAACCTTAACAAGTTCTTATAAAAAGAGGATCCCTACGCCCTCGTCGCATTCCCTTTGCGATCTCAGAGCTAGTGTAAGCCTAAGGGTGTCCTATTATACGCCTAGGACGCGTCTATATTAACTAGCTAGATAAGGCCAGTTTCGGGCCTAGCTGCGAGCCAGGTAGTCGTATATTGGGTGGTTTTCGTATCCTAGTTTCCCTTAATAGGCCTCCCTAGATAGTAGAACAGGAGCTCTAAGCGGAGGCAGTAAGGCTTCTAGTATTATTAAGGGCGATATACACGTCGCGGGCTTAATACTACAGAGTTGTAACGACAGCGCGCTATACGCGCTGCGACGGCTCTCTACTATTACCTCTGTACTTGGCCATTAAGAGGAACGGATTCCAGATAATGTTTCCACCCGCGGTAACGTGAACGCGTATAGTAGGGCTTTGTGGGCTCTTCTTAGAGTTAATGATGATAATGATAAAGTTTATTCCGCCCGGAGGCACTAAGCCTAAAGGGCACTAGTACTATATTACATAATTACGCTTCCTTTAGTCTCGCCATATTCTCGTACAAGCCCATATATATGCCTTATTTAGTATTCCCTAGTGTTACTTATACCTTATTCTACGAGATTTTATAGGTGGTTAGTAGCAGGTGGTCTTAGGGGGCTATTCCTCTAAGTGTTTAGTATCCTATCTTCGGCGATTAAAGCGAGATCTGCTAGTGGCACGAGGGTGTATAGTGTGGGTTAGTTAAAGTGTAGAGAAGGGGGGGAAGTTTCTGACTATAGTAGACGGGTTATTAATTTAATTCTGCCTTAAGTTATCTAGTGGCTATTGCGTATTTTACTATCGCTCGGACCGCGTTTATATTTGGTGTCCACTATCTAGAGTTACTTAACGCCTTCCCCCTAAAATAGAAAGATAAGCTGCCTCTTCTTATATCTATTTACTACAGCATTTGCTCTTAATATAATGTCCATTTTATACACCTAAAGAGAAAGTATTTAACTGTTTCTCTTACCTATCCGTAATTATATTAATCTAATTCTGCCGCTCTAATGCGGTATAGATACCCATTAAGTTATATTATTTCTATCCGTAACTGGGCCAATATATTTACCTCTTCTCGCTTAAGGGAGTTATATAGCCTACGGGTATGTTTACCTAGTAGTACTATGTCCATTTTTCTTAAATACCTTTCTACTCTTTCCAGTAGTGTTTTCCTACCCTACTGTTTTATTCTTACGGTGTTTATTGTTATAGCCTTAACCTAATATTATTGTCCTTGCGGTAGGCGTCCTTATATAGTAGCTTGCCGTATTACTACTTTTGCCTTCTTACCTAGTTTAAACTCCCCTTAAGGGACCCATATAATAAGAAAACGGTTACTTCTTTACCTTAACGTGCGGGCTATATTATAGATCTATGCAATACTTATTTAGCCGGATTGTTGCTTAGGTTGGCTAATTACTAGTAGTACTACCTAATTACTGGTGAATATAGTAATCTATCTCTCCTATAAATCCGGCGGTAAGCACCTTATCGCCATTAATATTGCCGCCAGTTTAGCTATATATAGGTTCTGTTTTGCTCTTAGTCCTAGTATAATTAAGTATATAACAGCTTCCCTATTTAACGTATTACTAAGGGTGTCGTAGATAATACCTCCCATCCCCACCATGCCTCTCCTCCTAGATGAGCTTGTTGCGATCTATATGCCTTAGGTGGAGTTAGCGGCTTCAATTACCCTATCTTTATTTGGGTTAATACTTATAGGCAGTCGGTCCTCCTATAGTAGTACCATATAGGGCTAAATAACCTCCATCTTATCTGTTAGTGTATGTTGATATATATAGGCTATCTTCTGCAGTAGGGACGTAAACCTCTAAAGCACCTTTATACGGAGCCTTAAGAGCGGGTTCATCTTATATAGCGTATTAAGGTCGACCCATAACTTAGTGGCCCTCTCCGAATGCCACTCGCGTACTAACCGTATGCTTACTTCGGCCTCCCTAATAACTATAGCTACTATACGGAAAGTTCCTATAATTGCCTGCGCTCCAATTTTTTACACCCTATTTATTACGGCTATAGCGGAACCCCCACAGGCGTGCATCCAGATATTTAAGGCGTAGTCCACCGCCGGCGCTACCGTTGCCCTAAACAGTTATCTTATAGTTAAAGGGGATACCATCCAAAGTCTTTTTAGTACTATAGCTGCGATAAGGCCCTTAGTGGCTGCTTTTGCAATATATCACTTATACCAAAGCTCCGCATCCATAACCACCCCTAGGATCTTAGCTGTATACCCTAATATAACTATTTTTCCTTTAATTATAAACGGGGTAGTATTAGTCCGGTCCGCGTTTCTTATAAAGTGCACTAGCATAGTCTTTTCACCTTTAAACGTTACGCCGCTTCATTTCTCCCAGTTTATTGCTCTATTAATAATAGCCTAAATACCTTCGCAGTTTGCTGCTACTGATAGTCCTATAACCTATATATTATAGTCGTCCACAAACGCCATTAAGCCTCCATTTATATTAAGCCGGTACTAGACTAGATCGGCGTTAAAAAAGAGAAATAGTATTAGCGAGAGCGGCGATCCTTATGGTAGTCCTACTTATAGTAACTGTTACTAGTTAAAGGTATAGCCGTTAACTAAGATAGTCGCTATACGATTAGAGCAGAATGCATTAATCCACCACACTAGCACTAGCGGTATACCTCTTGCTATAAGCCTCTATAGTAGCCTCTCTTTATATACTCCGTTATATATACCCTTTATATCAAAGCTAATAAGGCTAAGCACCTTCTTAGACCTCCACGCGTTATAGATATATTCTTACAATAGCAGCAGCGCCTATTTAGTAGAGCGCCCCTTCCTCGCCCTAAAGTAATTTATAGGTAGTAGTCTAAAGGTCTCTACCGCGTGTAATATTCTCTCGGCGACTATAGACTCTAGCATCTTGCCTAACGTAGACAGCAAAGAGATAGGCCTCTATGCCCTTGCCTTTATATAGTCTCCTTTATTCGGCTTCTTAAGCGGTATAATCTTAGCATTTCTCTATTAGTTAGGAAGGTCGCCTTTGTCTAGTAAGGTCTAAAAGAGGAGCAAAACCCTATCTTTTATTACCAGCCATATCTGCCTCTACACCATCACTAATAGGCCGTCGTCCCCTAGCGCTTTCTAAGGCTTTACCGCAAATATCTTCCATTCCACCTCTTCCATTGTAAGATGCGGCATTGGTGTTGGCGTTCATTAAGGCCGCGGACCCTCATCCTCTATTCCTGCTAGCAGTGGGGGAAAGAACGTAGTTAATAGCTCCGCTGCTTGCTCATTTTTGCCTTCTGTAGTAGATCTATCTATCCTTACTAATGGTGGTATCTTATTAAACGCTAAGTTGCCGCTTAGGTTAAGGTATTTTGCTGCTTACTAAATGTTTATATTATCAGCCAGGAAGTTGTTCCAATATGTCCTTTTCTGTTTCTATATTGCATTATAGTATTCCTTTAAGGCCTCCTTTACTTATTGCTCTAGTTCTAGTACCATCTAGCCCGTTTAGCGTTAGTTCTTTACCCGGTTCCTCTAGTAAGTATATACCCAGCGGAGCTTCGTAAGGTCTGTTGTCTACCACCTTTTTGTATATAGTAACGGTCTAGATTTCAGAGTTAATGTGTGGACTGCCTCTAGCACTACCTCCATAAGCCGGTCTGTTTACTGCTGCACTTTACCGCCCACTAGGATAATATAGAGGGTGGTAGCAATCCTATTCCTAATTTTATTCCATAGTACGTTTTTAAAAAGCATTTTCTGTTCTATAGCGCGTTTAGGGACCGCAATATCAAATGTTATCTTAATTGCCCTATAATCAGATCCGTGTTCTATCTCATATATAGTGCACTTTACTATTATAGATGCTAGCTCATCTAATGCTAAGATTAGGTTAATCGTTGTCTTACAGTTGCCATTTTACTATATTTTTATACCCCTAGGCAGCAGGCTACATAGGGAGTAATCTCCCATAAGATTAATAATCGGGTCGGCTTCTCCCTGTCTTACCGGCGAGACGTTATTTCCTCCCCATAGCTAATCGTGCCGATTAAAGTCTCCTGCGAGTATTATATCGGTTCGTGTACCTATCTTATTCTATATTTCTTGGATTAGTTAGCGTAGTTTACTAGTTATATCTTATAGTACTTCTATATTCTTTCCCTTAACGTATACCAACACTACCAGTACTAATCTGTCGGGAAGGCGTAGCACCACCGCAGTAAGGTCTGCCGATTATACTGGCACCTATACGGCCTTAATATCTTTTCGAATCTATAGCATGCTCCATACCACCCACCTCTCTTCGCGCTGGGCCGTGGGTATTACCTTAGTCCAATTTGGGTGTCCTATAGGGACTGTTATAACTATATCGTCCGTTTTCTATACGTATGGCTCTGATATTACTAACACTCCAAAGTCTTTCAGTTATTTATCGTTCATTAGGCTCTGCTATACCATACTCTGCTTTTGGATATTTAGTTAAAGTACCTAAAGTGTCTTATATATAGCGGGTAGGATAAAGCACTTAACAATTTTTACTAAACGATTTATGTGGTCCTCCGCAAGGTATACACTTTGGAATCTATCCTTAGCAGTTATTATAATAATGTCCTTCTTAAGCGCATCTAGCATATACTTGCGGTCTTGTGTATATAAATGCTTTATGTCCTAATGTCTAACACTAGTAGCATTACGTTAGACCGCTTTTAGGTTTATAGGTTCTAATATAGGCTAATTCCCCTACAATATAAAAGTATTAATCCTACAGCAACCGTGCTGCCTTACTACTTTTAGTAACGTACACAACCATTAATCCATATACCTTTCCTATGTCTTTTTTACTAAGCCATCCTATCTAGGCTATATATACATTATTCTCTTTTCCTAGCACCTCTACTGCTTTATCTCAAATCTTTCCTTCCTGGTTAAGAACTGCTGTTCGGTTGGCGTTGTTAATTTTTACTAAGTAAAGCTGGTCTCGTAGCACCTAAACACTAAGTACTAAGGTTTTTTAGGCCGCTTCTTTTACATATTAGAGCTCAACTTTATTCCTATAAGTTATCCTAATACGTACGGGGTTCCTAGGGTCTTTAATCACTGCTGCGCAGCGCTAGCTCTCGTGGCCTTCCGTTATACGTATACTACTTTTAATTACTTACCTAATTACCCCCGGTTGTGCTTCATTCTTATTTTCTTCTTTAACTCTAAATGTGTTAACTGTGCAGTACAGCGTATCGGTAATAGTTAATGGCATGGTATTCCTTAACGGGAAGGACGTTAGGTTGCTTAGTTAACTATTTAGCGGCATACAGGCAACCTCCGCGTACAACAGATCCGCGCTCGGTAGTGTTTAAATATTAGATAATTGGGTCTAGATTACCTCCATCTTTTCTATAACCTCTACTCTAAGCGCGTTAATCTACTCTATGAATATTTCGGTAAGGGCTTTAATTTAGTTTACTTATGCCTCTTTCTATTCCTCTATTGCCCCTAGTAGTGATATAACTAGGTTAGTTAGCACCTTAATCTGCATGCTTATTATATTTATCTTCTTAGTTATTACTTGGTTTGCCGTGGTAGCTGTTATTACCGATTGCTCTACTCTCTTTTCGGCCATTACGCGGTTTCTTGTTGACCCTATCTGATCCTTAGGACGTAGTTTTTTCCCCATACGCTTCAATCGTAGTGCCCTAGGGGCTACTGCTGCCACGTGAACCGTATCTTCTATATCGCTCTCGTAACTATCGTATTCAAAGGCCTTGGCTATCTTAACGCGTTCCCGACGCGATTAACGCAACAAGCCTCCTTCCCCCTCTGTCGTCTCCATCTTCCCTCTCTCAACTTAAATACTGCGTGTTAGGGGGGGGGTATATAATATAGATAATCAAGCTCAGCCGGTTTTCCTTCTTAGAGTTGCTCTAGTGTCGGAACGTTAATTATATAACGTGGTTACGAGACTACGAAGCGAGGTTAACTAGTCTGACTTCGGAGCAACCCCTTACTTCTAGAAACAATTAATTAACTACTAACTTCAATATAGTATACGTACCACTATAAGTGATATTCGTGCACGTTAATAATGCGAGTATACTAATAATAAAATATTAAATATAAAGGAGCTAGACTTTAAAATCGCCTTCTATACTATACTGGATATTACTTTAATATAGTATATAACTTTACTATAGCTGCTTAGTAACTAGCGTATATATAAAGCAAGTTATCTAGTAGGAGGTTAGAAGGTAGGAGCTTAGGATATTTTAGTTAAGTGGGTATATACTATTACTAGCATAATCTATACCTTTAGAGTAAAGAAGTGGTTTAATTTCTTTATTTTGCTTATAGATATCTATCTTATAGGCCCTAGTATAAAAAGGAGGTTATTTAAAACATTATTAGGCTTTAGACTATATTATATTTATTATTTAATAAATTGCATTATAGGTAGTATTACGGAAAAGGTAGAAGTATATTAACTATTTTATCTCTATTTAATAATAACTCCTATAAATATCTGCAAACTCCTAAGCTAATTAAATTAACTTTTATAAACTCCTAAGCTAATTAGGGGCTAATATTTATAAAGGCACTTTAAAACTCTGGCGTATAACCCATAAATAGTGGTTATATACGATAATATAAACTTTAAGGACATAAAACGCAATAAGTTGCTTAGTTATACGTCTATTATACGTTTATTAATAACCGCGGCTATTATATTTTACCCTAAATTGCATTTCTCTAGGCTACGCTAATTAATATATAATTTAATAAAACCGCTATAACCTAATAATATCTTTTAGTTACCTAGCTTTATTAGAGGCAAGTTAACACTAAAAATTAGTTATTATCTTATTGCCAGTGTAATAAAGGGAGTTTATCTATATAGGGTAGAGCGCGTCTTTACTAAAAGTAATCTTTCCCCTTAAATACTAAGTATACACTATATTAACACTAAAAAGATTAAGTTTTAGCAGTTTAGTACTATAATAGAAGATAAAGGTACTATCTAGGATATATACGGTATCTATAAGAATATCTTCCTTAACTAGCTTAGACTTTAGGCTCTAGATAACCCTTATAGCTCTATATATAACAACTTTACTAATTAGCTCTAGCTTACCTATATTAACTAGCTTATTATATATTATATTAGGTTGGTAAAATAGAAATAGGCCTATATGGCTATATAGGTCGTCCTTTTAACCATTAGGACTAGCTTTTTAGTTTATATATATAGTTCTATATTAAGATAAATCTATATAACACTATTATACGCACGTATTTAGCGCCTAAGGACTATTAAGAGGAGGCGCACTACTGTTTAAGATCCGGCACTACTTTATAAAATTATATACTATTTATATAAGAGAACGCTAAGTACTATTAAGTGGTACCAATTATTAAGTAGGGCTTTATAGCGCGCGTAGAAGCTCTCTTCTATACAGCTATATAGCGCTAAGGTCTCCTTATTATAATACCTAAACTATCTAACCTATTTAATCCGTTATTATTGGAATATATAGAGAATATTACTTAGGCAATTAGTTGCCTTATACTAAAGCAGTTCCTGAAAATAGTTAAGGATAATTAGTCTACTATTTTTAATATTAAAGTATAGAGCAGTATAGACTTAAGTAGGTGTGTATATAGTAATATCGAGTTTCGGGTAATATATTACCTACTTTAAAAAGCTAAGCTACTTTTTACTATTTGGTATACTATTAAACATGCCAATATAAGTATACTATAATGGCTTATTAACCCCTTTATTATCTACATCTTTAGTATATTATAGTATAATTATATATAAGATTTAATTTACCGTCCGACCTGGTCCCCCTAATGGGTCTACACAGACTAATTCCTATGGGAAAAACCTCCTTACTGAGAAAAACCCCATTTTTAAGTGTACAAAAAACCCCTAGGGGAGACGTAAGAGGTAATATTCCAGATAACATCCATACTACATTAACGGGAGGAAAAACACTATTAGGTTGCTGCTTTGAGACTCCCTTTATATAGGAGTATCTAAATACCTATCTTGCCCTATCTACCATTTAAACCATCTTTGCTATATTTATATATTGCTTATCTAAGTCATGTGCCTATCCCTAGCTCCTTTTCTAAGTCTCCTGTAAATATCTCCTAATAAATAACACTTGCGTTCCGCCTGGGCCTATATGCTAAGGTCTTTTATCCACTTCTCTATTAAAGGGTTTCTACAATAGGGTGTATATAACTTGGTATCGCTTTTGCCCTAGGGCCTAAACCTAGGCCCTTATACCTATTTATAAGGTATAGGAGGACAATCTAGTATTTAATAGGGGGCCTAATCCCTATAACTAGATACCTAGGTTACTAGATAATATTAAAATAGGGGGCCTCTGCTACGCTTAGGGCGCGGATTGCTTATGTATATGTATAGATGCTATACGGTGTGTATAGTATTTATAGGAGGGAGGGGGTACGCCGAAGGGATAATACTTGTCGATTTGATGTCCAAATATATATATTAGAGACGTAGTAGCGGTGTTTAAACTTTTTTGCTAAGGCTTACCCCTTAGTAAAAAATCTTTACACCACCACGACGTCGCTGCGCAGGCGCTGCGCAGCCGTATATACGTCTCTGCGTTTACTCTGGTAGTCTATTAATACAATCTAAATGGAATATCAATAGTAGCTGCTAGGTTTCTAGGCTCTACCGCATAGGGGTGCAGAAGTCGCTTTTCTAGACAGGTAGTTATATAGTAGAGTTTGACATACCTGCTTATCTAGGCCTCTACCTTAGTTTTTAAGTAGCTTTTCCTTACTAAGCCCTAGGGCTTGGGGCTTTTTATAAGCAGTTAGCTGCCACCACCTATAACACGGGGAATTTCACTAGTTCTCTCGGGTATCTTATAATAGGTTATTAGCCTAAGTACTAGACTGCCCCCTAGCAGTCTATATAAGAGTTCCCTCCTAGTATTAGTACGCTTTTATACGGCTTAGGAGCCTTCCATAGCCTCTAGTTTTATGCCTCTTTTTATTATTTCCGCCGGCATAGGTATAAGCTACTATTTACAGGGGTCGCAACTCCCGTCTTACGTGCCTACTGGCGTAGTCCTATAAGGGCATTATAGCTACATCCTGTAATATGGAAGCCTTAGGTACCTTCTACGGTTAAGGCTAGCTAAGCCTCTCCCGCCTAAGTAACTCCTGTTTGCTCCTTAAGCGTACTTCACTAGCGTACTACCCTAGCGAGTAGTCCTATCTATTAGTACACCGACATATGCATCCATTCTCTTAAGCTACATAGTAGTCTCTCTAGCTAGGACGTAATCCTACCTACCTACTAGGTACACTAGAGGTTAGAGCCTAGCTAAGGGGTAAGGTCCCTAGAGCTAGCAGTAGCTACTACGCACTACGCCCCGCGGGAGGCTAGTAGTAGTATAGGGGCGCTACACCCTATACTACTGCCAGTTCCCGTTTCGCGTTACCTATAAGAGTCTCCTTATAATAGGCCGACCGTGTCTTACAGGAGGGGTTATAAATACTCGGTCCCGCGCCAGGTAACCTACTCTACCCTCTCCTACTAACCAAGCTTATGTCCCCCCTTTTTTATAAGCTAGCCTATATCTCTAAACTGTTAAGTCCTTATACAACTGGCCTGTGTTTCCTTAGAGCCTCCCTTATATATATGCGCAGGTTGCGTGCACCACACCTATTAAGACCCTCCTATAAGTCACCTGTAGGTCGACCGTAGGTCGAGCGCCATAGGGCCGTCGAAGCTGGCCTGTGTTTCCGCTGCCTAGAGCTTGCCCATATTTCCACCTCGTCAAGCCGTCTGGTCGCCGTCGCGTCGCTATCACGTCGCTATCGCGTCTATCGTCCAGGTCGCGCGCACTACGCCTATTAAGACCCTCTTCTAAGTCACCTGAGTGTACTAGATACCAGATAGACCCTCATAGAGGGGCCTTAACGAGTTCTCTAGGCAGGGCCTTAACAAGTTCTTCGCGGTGGCCTTGGGGCCTTAACAAGTTTCGTACAAATCTGCGACGCGTTAACCTTAACAAGTTCTTATAAAAAAGAGGTTCCCTACGCCCTTGCCGCGTTCCTTTGCGATCTTAGAGCTAGTGCAAGCCCAAGGGTGTCCTGTTGTACGACTAGGACGTGTCTACGTCGACTGGCTGATAATAAGGCTAGTTTCGGGCCTGGCTACGAGCCAGGTAGTCGTATATCGGGTAGTTTTCGTATCCTAGTTTCCCTTAATAGGCCTCCCTAAATAGTAAAACAAGAGCTCTAAGCAGAGGCAGTAAGGCTCCTGGTGTTACTAAGGGCGATATACACGTCGCGAGCTTAATACTATAGAGTCGCCATAACAGCGCGCTGCACGCGCTGCGACGGCTCTCTACTATCGCCTCTGCACTTGGCCATCAAGAGGAACGGATTCTAGATAATGTTTCCACCCGCGGCGACGTGGACGCGTACAGTAGGACTTTGCGGGCTAGTATAATTATAGCCGTAAGATACTATTCTATTAGCAGAATTTTACTTTAGTAAATTCGCCTAAACTTTAGTATATAATACTAGCTTTAGGGTTTATAAACTAGCTTAGGTCTCTTAATACGCATAAGGCCGTTAATCTTAAATTAGAGTACTAAAACGGCAGCTATAAAATTAAGATAAAGTATTATAAGAACTCTACCCACGATACTAATATTATATTTAATTAGGTATATCTATTAAACGTAACGGTTAGAATAATGCGTGGTAAAATAGTGTTGGACTTACAAGGTGATATCACGTAGCTACGGTTCGTAGATAGTATGATAATTGTTATTCTTATATTGATTAGAATAAGGAAAGGGGTGAGGAACTTAAGGTTCCTCACCACGCTAGGGCCACGTCGACACGTAACGACCGCTTGCCTCATTCCCGACACTAGCAACTCTTCTTTTATAGTTGCTATCTCTATACACTTATAGATTGCCACTATATAAAGATATAAAGCTAAGGAGAAGAAGAAGATAAAGAAGGACGTTAGGTTTAATGAGAATATAAAGGGAGTCGCCAAGGCGCTAGTAGTAAGCGAGCCAATAGCGATTTTCCATCCCGGGGATGGAAAATCCTAATTAGCTGGCAGAAGTTAGGGTCGGCAGAGTATGGTAGGAATTTGGCAGGTAGTACACCCTAGAAAACTATGTCGTTAAAATAGAGTTGCGGAGCTAGCGGAGCGTAACTAGATACGGCTAGCTCAAGCAAATGGGAACGACAGTCGACCAATAGGAATGCTCTTAAATTGCCTTTATTATCGCATTTACCGGGTTATCTTAGCCACTAATCCATTAAATCCCAAAGAGTTCTTAATGCTCTACAAGGACCTCTACAAGAACCTCTGCGAGGACCTCCATGAGGACCTCCACGAGGACCTCTATAAGGACCTCTATAAGGACCTCCACAAGGACCTCTACGAGGACCTCTATAAGGACCTCCACAAGGACCTCTATAAGGACCTCCACGAGGACCTCTATGAGGACCTCCACAAGGACCTCTATGAGGACCTCTATGAGGACCTCCACAAGGACCTCTGCGAGGACCTCTATGAGGACCTCCATAAGGACCTCCACGAGGACCTCTGCGAGGACCTCCACGAGAGCCTCCACGAGGACCTCCACGAGGACCTCCATAAGGACCTCTACCAGGACCTCTACCTCTACCAGGACCTCCACGAGGACCTCTGCGAGGACCTCCACGAGAGCCTCCACGAGGACCTCCACGAGGACCTCCACGAGAACCTCTATAAGGGTCTCCACGAGAACCTCTATAAGGGTCTCCACGAGAACCTCCATCAGTGCTTTATAGCCGATATTGATCGTACCCTCTGCCGTATTCCAATTCCCTGCTAAACTTCTCCTAATCTTGCGGTGGTAACGTAGATCTGGGTTATTGCGGAGGTTATTGCGGAGATTGCTGCGGAGGTTGCTGCGGAGATTGCTGCGGAGGCTGCTGCGATAGATACAGAACTAAAGACAGAGGTGGATACTGGGGAACTGAAGACGGAGGTGGAAGTAATGGCTGCGGAACTAAAGACGGAGGTTATTGCGGATATTGCTGCGGAGGTTAAGGCACGGGTTAAGATACGGCAGCCTAAGGAACTTAAGGTATTTAATAGCCTAAGATTATCTGTAGTGTTACTTGTGGCTGTCTATTATTAGGATTCCCTTAAGAGTTAAACTTCTTTTGGTGCTCAATCTCTTATAGAGTCCATTCGTGCTCTTCTTCTACGTTAAGGACTTGCTGAATATTATCTCTAATAGTACCCCCGTTTATAAGGACAAATACTCCTTTCTCCCAAAGGAAGTCTTAAAAATCTTAAATAATATAAATATTACTAAGTGCCTAGGTGTTGGCAGTCCATCCCATAAAATCCTCCCTAAAATATTCCCATAGTTATAAATCGGCGTAGTGTCTACTTTAGTAGAACACAATACGGTATAGGAGAAAGCCATTAACTTGTTTTGCGGTATAAGTTATTATGTTAATAGTAAATTCGTCCCAATCTTTATTAATAAGTTTCGCGTACGCAGCTACCCCTAGTAGTAGGGAGTCTCTCCAGTTGTCTGGAATAGCCATGTTTTCGGAGAAAGGGAAGTATTATTAGTATAGGGATTGTCGTTTAGTGTAGGGGTTATCATTTAGTACGCGTTCGTCGTTTAGTACGCGTTCGTCATTTAGTACGCGTTTAGACGTATGTTTGCGATTATAGGGCTCAAAACCAGTTCTAGCCTTAAATCGCGAAGACTTATAAAGCGTGTTATTCTGCGTAATGGACGCAAGAATCCGTAATCTTAGAAAGGCTTAAAACCAGTTCTGGCCTTTTAGATCCTTAGATTCGTAGAAGAGTTCTATTTAAGGTTTAGGACCAGTTCTAACCTTAAAAGACAGCTTCCTCTAGCACGAGTAGCACTGGTATAGTGGCTCGTCTCTTCTTAGTAATACCTAGCTGTTCTATAGTATAACAGTAAAGTTAACCACTAATCAGTATTGGACTCACAAGGGGGATATTACGTAGCTATGGTTCGTAGATAGTATAATGATTGTTCTATTCTTATATTGATTGGAATAAGGAAAGGGGTAAGGAACTTAAGGTTCCTCACCACGCTAGGGCCACGTCGACACGTAACGACCGCTTGCCTCATTCCCGACAATGGGGCATACGTTTAGTAAAGAGATATTAAGTATTTATATGTAGGCTTCTATAGAACTTAATATATTCCTACTTGCTTATACCATCTATTTAAGTAATCTAGCTATACCGCGAGGCCCTAGGTAGCTAGTAGGCTTATAGCTATTTAACTCTTATTGTCGGTATACTTGCATTATTAACGTGCACGAATATCACTTGTAGTGGTACGTATGCGGTGTTGAAGTTAGTAGTTAATTGATAGTCTAGAAATAGGGGTTTACTCTAAGGTCAGATTAGCTAGCCTCGCTTCGTGGTCTCGTAACCACGTCACGTGACTAACATTCCGACACTTATAATATTCTCTATACTAGTATAGATGTTTTAGTAGAGAGGATTAAGTAGTTTAACCAGCTCTATATATAAAACCTATATTTAGCTACTTTTTTCCATCCTTTTTTAAATATTAATAACCTAACTAGCTTTACGGATATATAAGAGTTTACTAATATTATTAGCGATAGGTTAGATAAGGTAAATCTTACCTTTAACTTAAATATAGGTTACGGGCTAGATATCTCTTAAGCTCCTTACTTAGATATTATCCGAACTACTATAAACTCCTAGGCTAATTAGAGCAAGGCTCTCCTACCTTTAACCTTTAAGCTAGAGATTAACCTAAACTTAAATATTACCTAAACTACTATAAACTCCTAGGCCAATTAAAATGGATACTAATTTCCTACTATTATTATTATCGCCCCTTTTATTTCCTCCTAAAAACTATAAGTAAAAGTATACCGGTTTAAGCGTAGTTAATAATATTATAGCCTTAAAGAACAGTAGGAGTATAATAGTACTTAATAGGGGTAGGAACGCCGTAATAGTAGAGGCTTATATTCTTATATATAGCAGAATAAAGGCTGGCGTTATTAAGCTATATAGTTTATTAGCGGTAAACTACTATAAACTCCTAAGCCAATTAAAGTAAGTGCCGAGTTTCTTACTATTATCGTCGCTCCTCCTATTTAGGCGTAGCTAATGGCATTATAGCCTTAAATAATAGGAGGAATGCAATAGTACTAAATAGGGGTAGGAATATGGTAGTAGGGCATTCTTACGCGTGGTAGGGTAAGGGGCAGGTATTATTATTCCCTATAGTTTTCTAGTAAACTACTATAAACTTCTAGGCCAATTAAAACGCGCGCTAAGCTCTCTACTATTATTATTATTATTCCTTAAGGTCTTTTAGTAAACTACTATAAACTTCTAGGCTAATTATAGCGCGCGCTAAGCCCCTTGCTATTATTATTTCTAAGGTCTTCTAGTAAACTACTATAAACTCCTAAGCTAATTAGAGCGCGCGTTAAGCTCCCTATTATTATCCCCCTAGTATCCTAGTAAACTGCTATAAGCTTATATACTTTAAGGAGATAAGAGTAGTTATAATACGTTTAAGTAGTAGAATAAAGATAACCTTTATTTTAATACTACTACCCTAAAGCATATATACTTTAAGGGGATAAGAGTAGTTATAATACGTTTAAGTAGTAGAATAAAGATAACCTTTATTTTAATACTATTACCCTAAAGCAAAGGCCCGCTATACTTACTTTTTCTATCTATACTAGAGCAGAGACCTGCTATACTTACTCTCTCTATCTATCTATACTAAAGTAGAGGCCCGCTATACTTACTTTTTCTACCTGCTCTACTCTAGGATAAAGGCCTACTATACTTATTCTAACCCGTAACGCCTTATAGTTAGGCCCTTTTAAGACACCAACTTTTACTAAAATAAGGTTAAAGCTTACCTATAAAGGATACCTTATAATTAGGCCCGCCTAAAATACTAGTTTCTTTACCTATATAGGATCTAAACTAAGTAAAATAAGGTTAAAGCTTACCCTATAAAGGATATACTAAAGCTGCTATATCTACCCCTTGTAACGGAGCCTTATAGTAAGAACTACGGTGGACTCGTTAATGGGCTAGGTATGTAGGTATTGCAAGTAAGTTAATAACGTAATAATAACTAGTGGAGTGGTTGCCCAACAGATTAACTCCAATTATATTCTGAGAATTACTACGAGGAAAGAACTATTTAGGTAGGGACTAAGGGTCCTTAAATACACAACCGTATTCCTAAGAAAGTCGTTACTCTATCTACTCTATCTACTCTATTCGCTCTATTATAGATCTTATAGATTATACAGATTACACAGATTATATCACGTGACTCTGCTTACTATTCCTCGTCATATAGTTCTATGGGTTCCATTTTAGACCGTGCTTATATTAACCAACTAGCTTCTTTTAACTCCTCTCTAAGTAGTCGTAATATTATACTTAAAGCGTCTGTAACACTATCTCCCTTCTCTCTATCTTTATCCTTAAAGATACCTAGCATCTCTAAGTTATTTACTAAAGGTATAATATCCGTCTAATTAATTTAGTTAATATTGTTACTTATAATGCCTAAAGCACCTTCTTCTTCTTTAACTCTTTATTATACGCGTACAGTCTCTTCTATACTATCGCTTGGTGAAGTAATACTATCTCCGTGTTCTTATTATGCGAAAGAGGGGTTGGTTTATGTTATATTAGCAAGTCCTTTATCTCGGCAACCTTCCTCTTATTTAGAGTGCACTAGAGCAAACATTTAATCGTCTTATAATATTCGCTTAATTTCCAACACTAAGTGTGCGCGTCCTATAGCTCTTAATAGCCTTTAAGTTCCCTAAGTAATTTGTTATAGGGTCTTATATTTAATTTGCTGCTGCGAAGCTTAATAATAAGTTGTCCATTACTTTGGCGGAACTTTATTATTCGCATAACGCCAAGAAAGAGGCTACTAATGCTTAATAACGGGCTCTTAATTCTTATCTTGCTGCGTCTACTTAACTAATTTATCTTAAGAAAGTTCGCGAGAAAGTTTATTTTAAGAAGTGGAAGCTTGTGGAACAAGGTCTGCAGGAACTTAATAATAAAAGAACGGATTTTCTTCCAATAGAGAAGGAAACAACTCTAAGTAGTTCGGTAGTCGCCCTTCCTAGGTTCCCCTTAGGTAACTCGTTCTTTAGTAATTCCTCTTTATTAATATTACCTGACCTTTTCTCTTCTAATACTCCTATACCTTTCCTATAGCGTTCTTTAGGTTCTCTAGTAGCTCCTAGGTAGTCTCGTTATAGCCTATCTACTTTACTTTATACTATACTTTATTATCTACGTCCTCGTAACTAACGATCTTTAAAACTTGCTATTTATCTTCTTCTTATCCTCTGTATATATCTACCTTATAAATTAGTAGCTTAATATTCCCGTGTGCTGGCTCTAGCATTATAATATACTATATAGGGTAGATCTTTATCCTAGCTAGTAGATTTAACTTAAATATAACCAGTGAAATTCTTTATATAATTTTAAAAGGCCTTAGTCTAACGTAGTCTAACTTCTTACTTAGTCGTCGACTTTTAAAATTTTTGTGTAGTAGCTATACTTTATCTCCCTCCTTAAGATCTGGTCCCTTAGATCTCTTAGCATCGTAGTACTTTTTTATCCTTTGCTGTACTACCTTAGCTGTTTCTATAAGGTCTGTATAAAGATTTATTAAACTCTTTATTCTTTACTTAGCTGTACTACTTATCTTCTTTACTTAATATAGCGATAATAAGGTCCTTAGCTTATACCTATAATTCGCTTTAAATAGTAACATACCCATTTCTTTTTATAGTATTGCATTATATATAAATTATATAACTAGTAATAGCGATACCTAATTATTCTATATATAATTAACGTAATGCCTTAGATACTGTTCTAGTGTCTAATTTAATCTTTCTATTTAACCGTCTGTCTGTAGATAATATACGGTAAAAGTTACTGCTTAAACTCCTTGCTCTACTAAGAATACTTCCTAGAATACTGCTATAAATCTTAGATCTCTGTTTAATATAATCTTGCTTAGTGCTCTATATCTTACAAATACTTCTTTAATATAGATTCTAGCAATATCTTCCGCTAATATTTCTTCTGTACATGCTATAAAGTATCCCTACTTTATAAGCTTATCTATTATTACTAAGATTGCGTTATAATCTTGTCCGGTAATAGGGTTTCTTAACTTTAGTAACTTAATAATAAAGTCCTATAATATAACTTTCTATAGTCTCTCTGGCATTTTAACAGGTTATAGCTCTCTATATAGCTTATACCTTGTTAGTTTATTCCTTTAGCAATTTAGACATTCTTTTATAACTTACCTAGCTAGTCCTTAGATTTTATTAATAATATACTCCTTTTAAAGTCTTAACACTAAGCCTGTAGCTCCATTATATCCTTAAGTTGGTCCTTTATAAAATAACTTAATAAACTCTTTTATAATAGATCTTAGTACATACATCACTTCTTAATTTTCGTACTACTCTAAGTCTAGATCCTCTATTTATGCGTCTAGGATCTTTTATATCTAATTACTTTCTAGTAATTTGTAGGTTTTCTCTTCTTATATTGCCGCGATCTTTGGATAATTATACCTAATTAATTTATCTGCGTCCCTTCGCAACAAAGCCCCTAATGGCTTTTTATTATTTTATAGTTTAGCCTTTCTGCTTAGAGTATCTGCTCGTGCGTTCTTTATACCCTTAATATGCTAAATCTTAAAATAGTATTCTATAAGTATCTCTGCCTATCTAACCTATCTGTGGTTAAGTTCTTTTATTATTAGGAACCCCATTAGGTTCTTATAATCCGTCTTAACTATAAATAGTTTTTCTATGCCTTGTAAGAATGACCTTTATTCCCTTAGTGCTATAACTATACCTAATAACTCCTTATTATAGATGTTATAGTTTAGTTCTGGTAGTATTATCTTTTAACTATAGTATACCACTGGGTGCCATCCATCTTAATATTTCTGCAGGAAGTACGCCCCTAGTGCATAATCTAATGCATCCGTTTTAACTACTATCTCTAACTACGGTTAATAGATTTTAAGAACTGGCTCCTAGGTAAACAGCTATTTAATCCTTTTAAACAGTTCCTTTTATTTTTCTTCCTATGTTTATAGTTCTTCCTTCTTTATTAATCTCATAAGTAGCTTAATATTCTTTAACCATTAAGCTATAAACCTTCTGCAGTAATTGTAAAACTCTAGAAATAACCTTAACTATATTACATTCTCTAGTTCTTACCAATTCACTATAGCTTTAATCTTTTTTAGATCTATACTAAGTTAGCCTAGTTTAATAATAAATCCGACGAAATTGGTCTTTTTAGTAAAGAACTCGCATTTCTTAATTACTACTAGCATCTGTTCTTCTTATAGTCTTTTTAGGACCCATTTAACGTGTTCTCCATGTTCTTCCTTACTTATTAAGTAGATAATAATATTATTAAGGTATACTATAATAAATTCATCCAAATATTCTCTTAATATATTGTTAATGCGCTTCTGAAATATTACTAGTGCGTTTATAAGCCTAAATTGTATAACTAATGGTTTNTATAATCCTTCCTTTAACCTAAAGGCTGCCTTCTATTTATCGCCTTCCTTAATTCTAATCTAATAGTACGCCTATCTTAGATCTATCTTNGTAAAGATTTNCGCATTACCAATCCTATCTTAGATTTCGCTAATTAAGGGTAAAGGATACCTATCCTTCCTAGTAATGCTATTTAACTATTTATAGTTAATACATAGTCTAAGTTTTCCATTCTTCTTTAGTACGAACAGTACTGGATATCCCACTAATAACTGCGATGGTCTGATATATCCTTTTTAAAGATTTTCCTAGACAAACTTCTTAAGTGCTTATAACTCCTTTTCTATTAACTTATAAGTTAGGTAGAACCTTAGACTTATTCCTGGTTTTAATTCTATCTTATAGTCCTATGCTATATAATTTAACAGCTTTTCGCTTTCTAGTGACCATAGCTTTTTGCTATACTTATGGTATCTTTTTGATACATAGCTTAATCCTTAATTAGTCTCCTCGTATATCGCTCCAACTTAGTACCATACTAACTTAGTTTGTTATCACATCTTGCGTTATTATATATCTCTAATATTAACCTAACCTATAACCCAATCAATCTTTAGATTATATTCCTATAACTAAGGCATTCCTAATACTGCCTTATTATTCCCTAATGGTAATATATTAAAAGATATCTTAATCTATCTTCCTTTAATAGTTATCTAAACTGGTCCTATTTTAAGATTAATAATACCTTCTCTATAGGCTATCGGATCTCCTAAAATTATTACTAATAGGTAAGGGTGCTCTTTCTACCTATATAGTAGCCCCATCCTTTTAACTACTGTTAGTAAGATATAGTTCCTTATTGCCCTACTATCTACTAATACTTTAAACTGTTAATCTTGCCATTTAATTCTTAGGTTTAGGTATTATTCTTAAATTCCTTTAAGGGTCTAAGGCTTTACTACTGGCTCCCTTTAGTCCTATAGGCCTCTACTTTTCCTAACTATTAGCTGCTTAATCCTATTATATTTGGCTTATTCTTTAGCTAATACCTAGTTCGCTTTTTGTCTTTAATATACCATAGACAGGTATTCTCTAAATATTCCCACTATTATCGTCCATCTAAGCATTTTTTTGTGAGGAATCTTCCTAGTTAAAGTATTAAATCTCCCTCCTCTTAGACTTCTGCTAGATGCTATCCGTGTATATACTTAGTATTCCTATACTATTGTTTATCTATCATCCAGTATATCCTTATAGGGTATTTCCGATTTTTTTCCTTTGGATTTTTGTGCATCTTACATATATCGTCTATATATGCAATCTATAATAGCGTGTAGTATACTAGGTGCTTTAGGTTAACTCTTAATTTGTCTTCGTCCTTAAGTTTAAACCTTTATTATGCTAATCTAAACGTTACGACTTTATTTACAGGTACTAAGATACATCTCTCGCTTCTCTAGTCTTCTAACCATTCCTCTAGATCCTTTAATGTTATAATTAATACTCCCTTAATATAGTTTATCACTTTTTCCGTAATTAGGTAGTCTTAGATAACTTTTTCGTCCAACTATATATAGAAATCTTCCCATTTATTATTGTATCGCTATCTATACCACTTTTAGTACAGCTACTAAAGTGTATACGGCTTATTTATAAGGAAGTATCTTCTTATTACTGCGTTATAACAGCCCTTTATATATCGTTCTTTGAACCTAATAGGAATCCCTAAATCCTCTTTACTTTCCAGTTTAGTAAGCCATTTGGCTCTCAGTGTGCCTACTCTTGGTCTGTTAGTGATCCTTTATATAGGTACTCTGTCCTTTATACGTCCTAACGTGCTAGATCTTTTGTCTAGTTTCTATTCTTGCTATAAGGTAATCCTCGCCTTAAACTCCTTTATGGTTTCTTTTTTTTTACATCTTGCGAGTGGATCCTTAAAGTCTTCTTGCTTCTTAATCTCGGTATTAAACTCTCAATCTTTAGTCTAAACGTCTTATTTGACTAGTAAGTCCTCTAGGTCTATGTGTCTATCTCCTAGTCTAACTACTATTTGTATTATAGATTCTCTGATCTATAAAGAAGCTCCTTGCCTCTTGCTTCTGGGTGTTCTAATTCGTACTCCGAATTCTTAATCCCTTAGATTTTTTAATCCTGAGCTTGCTTCTAGCTTGAGCTTAGCTCTAGCCTTAGTCCAACTAGGCTTTACTAGTGTCCTTATCTTGTCTTAAGAGTCCTAAATCTTACTTATCTTATCTTAAGAGTCTTATGCCGTTGGGAATACTTGTCCTAAGCTTATTTAT
Organism: Cenococcum geophilum 1.58; assembly: GCF_001692895.1. Lineage (NCBI taxonomy): Eukaryota > Fungi > Ascomycota > Dothideomycetes > Gloniales > Gloniaceae > Cenococcum > Cenococcum geophilum. The sequence goes on from NW_027137560.1 coordinate 5,824,277, forward strand.
ATATCCTTAAACTAAGCTGCTGCTTTACTCTATTGGTTATTGTCCATTATAGGTTTCTAAGTATGCCTTATCTTATCTTAAGAATCTTGGTCGTCTCTTATCTTGTCTTAAGAATCTTAAGCCTTTAGCCTTTTGCCTTTATCAAGCGGTGAGCTAGCACTAGCAGTCGTCTGCTTGCTTAATCGTCTCTAGATATTACTCCTTCCGTCTTATAAAGCGATAGATGCCGTATCTAATGGTGTTATAATGCCCGTTACTAAACCTTACTCTATAGCGGTCTTAGTCTCTACTTCTATTGCGTTATTAAGGTTTAGATACCCTTAGTTAGTTCCTTTACTATCCTTATCACTGTTAATTAATAAGTACTCCGACTCTATTATTATTATTGCTAATCTTTATCTATATATTGCTGTAACATCTTAATCTAGCTTGTAGAGTCGATCTTAATTTTCGTCTAACTCTTTAGTTCCTTTAAGTCCTCTTAACTCTGGCTCTTGTGGCCAATAGCTTGCACCATACTTAGCGTCTTTATAAATTCGGTATGCGTTATTGTAATAAAACGTAAAACTTCTAATTAAATATTCTTTTGTTCCTTGTAGCGTACTATTATCCCTCTATACGTGTGTATTATATACTACTAGCCTAGTTCCCTTTACTATATAATAACTCTAACCACTTCTATAGTCTTTAGCAAAATGACCTTATTTTCTATAATTTATATAAGCTCCATCTTTAAACTATTATTTTTGCTATAGAGTTCGCTTAAACGTCTTCTATTACTAAGATCCTTGGTTTAGCCTATGCTCCTTAGTTCTATAATTACTTAATCCTTAACCTTTAGGTTTCTATAGTTTCTTACTCTATCTCTTATAGGTTTCTTTGGTACCACTTAGGTCCATTAGCTCTGCGCCATACTATAGTTTCTAATTTAGCTTTGGTCGTTGCGTGCTTTATATTTTATACGACTATAGGACTCTGTCCTAGCCCCTCTTAGCCTGTTCCCTTTAGAAGATCCTATTATTAATCTTAATTGCTTAATTTATTAATTCCCTTAGGGTGTCCGTATCTTCTATTAGAATAATTACATTCTGGACTTTAGCTTTAAGTCCCTATTTATACTATGCCATAAGCGCCTTGTCGTTCCACTTAAGTTATATAGCTAGCGTTTAGAATTATATTATATACTTAATTGCTGAAGTTCGTTGTATTAAGTCCTGAAGCTTTCTTTTTGCTATAGTTGTCGCTTCCGGGTCCCCGAATATTTGTGTAAGTTACTCTACGAATCCGTTCTAGCTTAAGAATATAAACCGTACTTCTTGGTTTATTGTTATTATTTTATTTACTTATATCTCTGTAAGGTAAGGCTTAAACTATTTAAGTACTCTTCCTAATAAGAACAATCCTGTATATGCTACTTAATCTATAGTTGTTGCTAGCTTTGCTCCTTCTTATGTAACCTTAAAGTATATTTGCGTAAGGAATCCTTTAAGCTTTAATCTCTCTCCTAAGAATCTTTTAATTAATGGTAACTTAACCTTTGCTGCTCCTATCCTATTAATCCTATTTTTAAGTGCCGCATTATCTCCTGTTAACTGATTAACTATTGCTTATAACTGTTCTACTGTTATAGGTTATTATGAGTTAGTGTTTGCCATACTGGTGTTGTTACCTAATCCTGACGTAGTTGCCGCCGTTAATGGTGTTGTGGTGGCTGCTTTTGGTGGCATGTTGTTTAACTTATTAAAACCGTAACTATAGTAGTGATTATATAACAGAGCCTTGTAGTAAGAACTATGGTGGACTCGTTAATGGGCTAGGTATATAGGTATTATAAGTAAGTTAATAACGTAATAATAACTAGTAGAGTGGTTGCCTAATAGATTAACTTTAATTATATTCTAAGAATTACTACAAGGAAAGAACTATCTAGGTAGGGATTAAGGGTCCTTAAATACACAACCGTATTTCTAAGAAAGTTGTTGCTCTATCTGCTCTATTTGCTCTATTCGCTCTGTTACAGATCTTGCAGATTATATAGATTATATAGATTACATCACGTGACTCTACTTACTATTCCTCGTTATATAGTTCTATGGGTTCCATTCTAGACCGTGCTTATATTAACTAACTAGCTTCTTCCGACTCCTCTCCAAGTAGTCGTAATATTGTACTTAAAGCGTCTATAATACCCCTTTAACTTAAACCTAGATAGGAAGTAGAATAAGGGCTTTTATAACGCCTTATAGTTACCTATAAAGGATAACTTATAGTTAAGCCTATCTAACATACTAGCTTTTTTACCTATATAGGATCTAAACTAATTAGAATAATGTTAAAGCTTATCCATAAAGAGATACCAGTCTCTACTATAACTGTTAATCCTATACTATACTTTCTTATACTGTTATACTTAAACTCCTAGCTCCTAGAGGAGGCAGTAGCGGCTTCTTTAGAAAAAGAAACTAAGGGGAAGGAGGTAGCAACTATAAGCCTCTTTAGGACTTACGCTGCTTTAATAAAGTATACCTACTAAAGCAGGCTACTATATAATAGCGAGTAGAGGCATTACCGGGCCTGCTTACCTATTAGAAGCCCTTCTTAGAGTAGGCCTAGTATCTCTTATTTCTTACTTAGTAAGCTAAGCACTAATTCTTTTCTATAAGCTGCTTACCTAGCTCTATTTCTATAATCCTTCTAATATAAGAGGTATTTTTAACGCCTACTAACGCTAGGAGGTTTAACTACTATTTGCTATAACCGTAGGTATATAGTTAACAGTGGTCTTTTTATAGAGGGCCCAGTTCTATAGAAGTCACTATTAGTCCGCTCGTGAAGCGGCCGTAAAGCTAGCCTAAGTAAGAGGTAGCGGTAGGGCCGCGAGCGGCAGTAGCGGTAGTAGTAGTAGTAGTAATAGAGGAGGAGGTAGTAGTAATAGTAATAGTAATAGTAATAGTAATCTATATGCTATATTAGCTAAGGTTTAAGATATAAGGTATTATAAAACGTATAATAGATTAGGCTACTAGCTAATACCATTATTATTACTAAGAGGTAGTATAAAAAAGGGATTTAGAATAAGGATAGGGACGGGGACGGAAGGAGCATAAGCGTAGTAAGGGTAAGAAGGGCTATAGACTTAGTTAGTAAACGGCCTCTTTAAGTAGGGAAGTAGTTAGAAGCTTAGGTTAATTTACTAAAGCTTTAGTTAACCACTTAATATAGGAAAAGAGCTATAGAGGACACCGGATATAACCTAAATGCAAGGCTTTAAGATAGAGAGTAGAGGTAGCAGTAAGAATAGCCTCCTTATTAATTAAAAGTTTACTAAGTGTAAAAGCACCTAGGCTATAGGGGGAGTTATTATAAAAAAAATTATAAAAAATTGTTAGTATTAGTGTTATAGAGGGAAATTAGGGGTATAGATAACTATAAGTACTAGCTTATCTACTTTACCTTTATAGATATTCTGTGAGGCAGTATTGCTAGGGTATACGGTAGGGAGTAGGCAAGCCGAGCATGAGTTATATAGGGAGTCGATGGAAGAGGACGATATGGTAATAAGGGTAGGCAATAGCCTCGTACTAAGACGAACCGATGAGGAGGGAAGGGCTGCAAGCCTGAGGNGCTTATAAGGAGGTGCCAAGGGCTAGCCGAAGGCTAGCCTTGGCGACCCCTGAGAGCCCCTAGGCGATGCAGCCGAGTAAGGGCCAAAATAACCCTTACATATTCCTTATAATCTAATATTTATTTACTTTGTATTATTAATTAAGTCACTAGCGTAAAACCTTTAAAAACTTCTATAAACTCTTAGATTGGTTAAAAGACTCCTATAAACTCCTAAGCCAATTAGAATATATTATAACATTTTAAGTAGAGGTCGCGAATTAATAGGTAAGATTCTATATAAAATCCACTATATAAACTCCTACTAACTCTTACCAACTCTTACTAACTCCTACTAACTCCTAGACTAATTAAAACGCGCTATTATATAAAACCCTAAGCTATCTCTATCTATAATTCTATAAGGAAATTCTTTTTACCCCTTAGTATTGCTTTCTAATACGCCTAAATCTAGTTTTTGGAGTAAATATAAGTACTATATCTATATTTATATTTCTCTCCTATATAACTATCTAACGTTTAGTAAATAAGTCCCTTTAGTTACTAGCTTATCTTTTTTAGCTAGGCGTTAAGACTACCTATAACTAGGATATAGCTAAAACGATAGGCTAAAAATTAAAAATAGCTATAACTTAAGAATTAAGAATAGTAACGACTTAGAAATTAAGACTAGCTATATCTTAGAAGTTAAGAACTATAGTATCCTAAGCGTTAGGAGCAGTAATATCCTAAAAGCCTATAGTAGACGTACTATATATTATAGGCGTAGAGATTAGTCTTTAAATATCCTTAAGTACCTATACTACGTATTTAATACCCTCTAGTATAGCTAGAAGTGAAGTATTAAATAGAGAGCCTAGTGTGCTAATTTTACTAGTAACCTAACTTCTAAATAGCAAAGCTAGTAGGTCTACTACGCTCTATACTGCCTTTTATATAGTAATCTAGACGGTAAGGCTATTGTCCTATTACTAAATATATATAGTATATTATGCTAGTATAGATAGCTGCTCTAGCAGCTTATATACTATTAAGGCCCTATCCTAAGCACCTCTTACCTATCTTTACGCTAGATTATTCTTATAAATACTCCTAACTGCCTTAATTATACTCTTTAGTTGCTTAATTAACTAATTGCTATAGGTATCGCGATATCGCTATAAGATAAATAAAGAAGCCATACTTTCTAGGGAATCTATTATAAGTATCTCTAAAAAGGTATTAGGCGTTTTCCTATTATATAAATATATAAGCTGCTAGCAATACTTCTCTTCAATAAATATAGACGACAGTATAGAGAAGCGTTAATATTTGCTAGTATATATTAACTCTACCTACTTAATAGCCTAATTGTTAATAAACCCTAATATGATATTAGGCTAAGTGCCAGCCCTTAGCCAATAAAGTAGTGCTAGTGCTTTAGGGGCTAATGTAAACTTAGAAAATAGTAAAGGGTTATATTAATTATAGTATTAATTAACTAGCGCGCAAATAATATAGTCTAAAACTACTTGTAGTAACCTATTCTCTCCTAGGAAGGTAAAGAAGGCCTTTTAATAATAGTTACCATTTACTATATCCTTCTATTTAGCCAATAGCTTCTTATAACTAGCTATTTTAGCCCTTATTTAAAATAAAAGGTTACTATTAGCCGTAGGTATAGAATTATAACTTACGGCCGATTTCTCTAAGATAATATTTTTTGCATTGCTAATATTGCTAGGTATAGTATTCTAGATAAGCTTACTCCGTTTATATTTAGTAGGTAAGCTATTATATCCTCTTTAAAGCGCCTAGGTTGGCGGCTCTATATATAATAGTAGTAGTTTCTATCCTAGCTTATCCAGCCCCTTTATATTAAATGCTTAGTACGGTAGAAAGATATAACCTATACTAGTGCAATTCTTCCCTTATATACCTTAACTAATCTACTACTACGCATTGCCTAGGCTATTTATAATTAGAAACCTCTAAATAATTATATACTTAATATCTATAATATTTACGCCTATACTAAGTGTTTATATTAATTTAATAATACAAGTGAGCTATATCTAGGGGCACGAAATATATATAGTATCGTATGCTCTTTTAGATGGTGGTGACTGTCGATTTTATTAAGGTAGACTACGTAGTCTATATACTAACGCGCCTCCCCCCTAATTAGTTAGCATATAAGTGGTTAGTACACCAAACGCGTAAATACACGTTCGTACACTAGGTGCTATAATTATACACTAGCGGCACTTAAAAATAGGCCCACTTATATATAGCCCCCATAATTGCTTTAATAGAACCGTAGAATATAAAAGAAATATATAGGAAATTCCTCCTAAGGTGCCTTCTGGGCTGCCTTCTAAACGGTGCTCTAAACTGGCCGTAAGTCCTACTTACGGTCCGTAAAATAAACCGAACGGCCTTCTAACGGGCTGTAGATAAACCGTACGGCCTTCTAACGGGCCGTAAGTGGACCGTAAGTACTCCGTTAGTCTCGTTCTACCTATTCTATAACCTTTAGATTGAGCTTATTTGTATTAATTAGGGTTTTTAGAGCTTAATACGGCTTTGCCTTAGTTATAGCGTCTGCTAGGTTATCTCCGCTGCTGATCTATTTAACCTCCGTAATCTTATATTGTTTATAGGCCTAATATAAGCACATTAGGTTAACCATAAGCCTCTTCTTCTATGTTGTACCTAGTTTAACTAGGCAGTTGTAAAGGGACTTTAAGTCAGTGTATAGGACTAAAGGTAGTTGCTCTAATTATAGGATCTTCTAGATTATTAACTTAATTGCGGCTACTATATTAAAGCCATAAGCTAGTGCATATAGTTTAGAAGCTAGTATGCTACAGGTTACCTATTTATATTTAATTAATAACTAATATAGTATATTTACGTCCTAATTACGGTCTATAAGTACAATTATAAAGCCAATTTATAATAATAGGTCCCTATTATTAGTGAAGGAGGTGTCCATAAATACTATTACGCTAAGGGAATTTAGGTCTAGTGGTACAAAAGTAAGTTCTTCTATTATATTATTAATTTGCCACTAAATACGCTTATTAAGCTGCTTAATATTTTCCTCTTACAGATCTATTGCCTGGGCCGTAAAGGATAAATCGTAGGTAGATTTAGGTTAGCAGACTATAACAATATAGGCGCCTCTTGCGCGCTAGGCGACGTATTAGTCCTTTATATTTACAGTCTTATAGGTCTCTTTATAGGAGCTAATAAGGTCCGTAGGCTTTGCTATAATAAGCCTTAGGTTTTAAGCTTAGCGTTCCTAAATTAGCTAGATTAGGTTGCCCTTTTATATAATTAATCCTCTATTAAACTTAATTAGAGTCTACTTAGTTAACAACTCTCGCGGCTTTGCTAAGAACTTAACTTCTTATAGTTTAGTCTCTTTAGCGTCCGTAAAGGTCCGGTCCGCTAAAAAGAGGGTATTATTTATTTAGAGTCTAATAATACTAAGGCCGTTTAATAGGGTATATATGAGGCAGGGGTTATAGGTTAACTATTCCATCCTAAGTTTATGGACGTAATGCTGGTAATATATCTTAAACTAGTGGTTTCTAGCTTCCGGTACTCCGTAAAGTAGTTTTATAACTTATAAAATTGTTTCTAGTTATAAATTAAGCTTAAGGGGTAGTTATATAAAGATATCCCTACTTAGGTAAGTATTAGACTACACGTAGGCTTATAAGATATCCCGTAAGTAAAGGGCTACGGATTTAGTTTGCTATAGTCCCAGTATAAGTGTAAGTATAATCTATTAGCTGACCCGTTAAATTATAGGCAATTGCGTAAGGACTAAGTCCTTTCCCTAGTTATTATAAGCTTATATAATAAGCCTTAATTTTTTAAAGGCTTTATTAGTACTAGGGTGCTTAATTTCGTTAATAAAGCATAAGTTAAATATACGGACGCCTTACGGAACATCTTTCTCCGTTACAGCCGTAAAAACACCCTTTTTAAGTAGTCTATTAATCTCCTTACGTCGTAAGTCCGTAAAAAGTGTTTCCTATACTAGAACTAATATATCTATAGGTAAAAGTTGCCTTACGGATGTACCTATAGAGGTTAGGTAATTCTCTATTACGGGGTTCTTAGTTATAGGGTGCTTTTAGGGGCGTCTTTAACCGCGCTTTATAGTAGGTTTAATAGGTTTCTAGGGGACTTCTAAAGTAGGCAGGGGTACTTCTAGTTTATTTAGTTTAGCAGGTGCTTCTAGTTTATCTAGTTTAACGGCATAGGTATTTTTAGACTAAAAGTAGGGTTTTACGGACGTGCTTCTAAAGTTAGTTAGTTTACTAGGAAGTTATACGCAGCACGTTTCGTCTTCTACAGCCAGTAAATAATAAGGTCCAGTCCAGTTACCGCTCTTACGCTATATAAGGACTTTAGAATTAAACGGGAGGTTATAAACTAAGGTTATATTAGGTCTGTTACGGTAGTATAAGGCACTATTAACAGCTTATTTAGCCCGTAATTTAACTATTTCGGCTATTGCCTTCTATATTATAGCTGCTCGTTCCGTAATAAACGGGGCAAGAGGGCCTAAGTTGTTTATCCTTAGGTAGGCTCTATAAACTAAGAGGGTAGGTACTAGTCCATTAGGGCCAGCGGTGTTATTAATAGCTTTTACAGCCATCTATAAAGCTAGTTTCTTTTAGATATCCTTACACTCGTCCGTAATAATCTAGTAAGCTCTCTATAAAGCTAGGTAAGCTTACTTAATAAGTCTAATAGACTAGTACGCCTTAACTAAAACGGCTTTTATTAAAATAGCCATAGCCATAGCATACTATTAAAATTCCTTACTAATAAAGTTCCTACTAGCGTTGTGGGTAATATACTTAGGGGGTCCAACGTATATATCAATCTAGTAGGTCCGTAAAATGTCCTAAGTATATTTTATAAATATATTTTGCAACCAACGGGCGGCTTAATAGTGGGTTGCCTTGTTAATTATATATAATACTAGGCTACTATTAATATACATAATGTCTATATACACTAAGTGGTTAAAATTAAAATCCTTATAAAGGGTAAACTTAAATCGGCCTAGGGAACATCCGTATTTCTAGCAAAAGAAGCAGTATTTAGTTAGGTAGTTAATTGCCCTCTTATTAACGTTATCGTGTCTAAAGCGTTTAAGGACTCTATATAGCTTTTCAGCTAATAGATGGCCGAAATAGTAGTACAGGCGGTGGATTTTAGTACTAGTAAGGTAGCACGGGTTATAGTTAAAAGATTCCTAAATATAGGTCTGTAAAGTCTCTCCCTATATAAGGAACGGGTATCTAAATTGTCGTATAATTAGTAGGGTAATATACTTACTTCTTAGGCAGTTACGGGGCTAATTACGGTGTCCGTAACATTATTGTAGTAAACCTATAACCTATCTATATCCGCAAGATAGAGTAGAAAAGGGGTATCCGCTTTTATTACGTAGAAGTTAACTAGGCTAATTAGGGTCTTAACTGTAACTAATCCAATTAATATAGTTAAGCCGATGCCAAATTAGACGTTTACAGCCCCAGTTTATATAGTATTAATATCCGTATTATTATTTACGGTGGTCTTATATGCAAGGTATTATCCATAACCTATAGTAAACTTCTTAAAGGCACCTATATCGATTATAACGCTATAGAATTCTTTAGGGGTATAGCGTTCCGTAGTAATATATGCAAATAGGTCCTATTTACGGTCTATAACGTCTATAGCGGGTTTAACAGGTATGCTTACGGGCTAGTTTTTAGGTGTAATTAAGTGTATAAAGGAGCAGTTAGCTAATACGGTCGTAATATTAAAGGCTTAGCCATCTATAAAAGGTCTAAAAGTAGTTAGGAACGTCTCTAAGATCTCCTATTCCTAAGTATTTAAGTTAAAATCAATTATAAGGGCTTCCATTAACTTATTAAGAGGCTCCTTTGCTTCCTTTCCTTTATAGTTTAAGATAAACTAGTTAATCCAATTATTAAATCTCTTCTTAGACTTATTACGTTCTTCCTAGGTATACCTTATAGACTAATATCCTTCCTTACCGCATATAAAGCACTTTTAGCTGGTTTGTTTATAGGGGTATACTTTTGTATAGGAGTTACTACAGGGGTTACGGGTAGGACTTAGTCGGTACGGGTACTGCTAGCGGTAGCGGCGGTCCGTAAAGTAGGCGTCTAAGTTAGTTTATAGGTTTTATAGGTCTGTAATAAAGGCTTAAGTACTGCCTAGTGGGTTTAAGACTTTATATATTATAATAGAGGACCGTAAATCATTAATAAGGCTAGTTAGGGTATCTATAGGCTTATAATAGGTATATTTATAGGGCTCTACTTTCTAACAAGCCATAATAAGTTTATTATACAAAAGTCGTCTATTTAAAGCTTAATATTAAGGCCGTACTATAGGTGCCGAAGGTCTTTAATAAGAATTTGTAAGCACTCTATAGTCGATTTTTTAGTATTCTTATTAATTACGGTCCGTAACTTAATTACATTCTATTATATAAGGATGTCACGCTTATATTCTAGCCCTTTAAAGTAGTTATATATAGCTTTATATAGCTTATTAAAGGGAGCACCAAGGGGGTTACTTTTAAGGTTAGTGTAATAGTAATTAAGGGCTAGGCCGCGTAGCATAGTAGAGTAGGCTTAGCTAAACTCCTATTTAGGGATATCAGCCTTCTAATAGAGGTCCGTAAAAATAGTGTCGGTATATATTCGTTTCACGTGTCACGTGCATAGCACGTGACTTACGCGAGACGCGTATATATTATCAACATTGCATTGTAGAGTAAAACCTTAAGAATCCAATTACACACCGCACTGCACGTATATTACGTCTATTGCACTATATTAAAGTATCCTAATACTAATTAGTAAGCGCGTATAGATTAGGAAATACGCAGATAGCTTAGAAGACAGTTGTATTGTCCACCTTATAGCAGATTAAAAGATAGTTATACTTATCCACCTTTTGTATTAGCCTATTTTAGTTGAAGAGAAGAAGAGAAACTACCTAGGAGTACTTGTCTGGTATCTGCGACGACTACTAGACATCTCGTTCTATCTATTTATTTTAGAAGATTACCACGTAGAACACCTTATCCCCTTAACCAACTTAAACCGCCCCCTTAACCGCCTCCTTAACCGTTCCCCTACCTTCACCCTACCTTTACCCTTACCCTACTTAAATAATATAAGATGTTAGAAACGGAGAAAGACTGGGAGAAAGAAGCAACTAAATGGGAAGATGGAATTAACCCAACAGAAGCCTCCAAGGATGACCTAACTAACTACGTATAATGTAAGATGTACGTATATACGGAGATACACAACTAGCTAGACTTAACACTCTGGGAATCGTTCTAGGGAGATTTTAAGGACTTTACGGTTGATATCTTCACGTAAATCCCCTTATACTAGCTTTAGAAACTACGCGATTGTCTAAATACTAAAGGAGTATGGGTTAATACTAACCATAAACGAGGCAAATTACTCCCTTAATCTTTATACGATATAGCATAAGAAGAGGACTAAACGGAGTGGACTAGAGAAGAGATGAACACACTTAAGAAAAAGTTTAACACGGCTATTAAGTTAAGAACTATTAAGTATTATAAAACACACGAAACCCCAGAGGAACAACAAGCAAGACATTCCTTAGTGCCTATACTTTCCCCTTTACCTTAACCTATGACTACTTCTACCTTTATACTATCTGTTACGCCTCAACCTAAAACAATAATGTAGTAACTCCACATATAACCTACAGACGAGGAGAACCGCCCTATCACTATAACCGGCTATGGAAAGGAAATTGTAAATGCAGCTAAGATATATACAGAGGAGTAGAAATATGGTAGTATAAACGAAAGCCTTAACTATAAATTGATAATATTTTACGATATCTGTAATTAAGCGGATGTACCCCAAGAAGCTTACCTTAAGGCATTCCCTACTATGTTGAAAGGACTAGCTCTAGACCACTTCTATACAAACTAACTGTCCCGCCTATTATTCGCTAAAGCTTGTAAGCACCTTTAAAATTTCTTTAAAGGACTAGGATTTTAACGTAAGAACCTAGACAAGTAGAACACTATTACACTTATAATAGTAATAGCAGGAAATATAGACAAGTCTATAAGCGAATGCCTCCAATTATTAATTTACAGACTTTGTTAACTATAGTATGGCCTTAAACCTACCTTGTAAACTATGGACTTCCTTTATAATAAAATCGTTACTTCTTGCTAGGGAATACGAGCATGTAGATATGCAGTCTCTGACCCACCAGATAACCTTAGAGCCCTTATTAATAAACTTTAATTGTCTATTACAGCATATAAGAAAGAGTATGTGGAGAAGATATAAGCTTTCTTTACGGACCGATAATTCTATAGAAGAGACAATAACTATGACCGTAATAACCGTAGCAACCGCAGCAACCCCCCGTATAACCGCAACCGATAGAAACCATATTGCTTTGTATATAATAAGGAAGGATGTTACTTATAGAAACATACTAAGGAGGAGTAAGAAGAGTCTAAGACTAAGTTTAAAAATAAGTTTAAGGACCGCTTCTAGGAGCGAATGAAGCAATATATTATGGACTATAAAGGCAATAATAATGAGGATAATAACTTGGATGATAAGACTACCGACGCATTTAACGCCCTGGTAGTTGATATGGACCCTAGCACTTTATTAGACGAGGACGACCAGGCCATAGTATACTATACTTCGCACGGCGAAATCGAACTAGATAATGTAACTGCTATAGCTTTAGAACTAGCTAATAGAGCATGTAGCCACGTAGTTATAACCATTGATATAATGATAGATACATTCCATACTGACATAAACCCGTTTGCGTATAATATGACCTTACGCTACACTTCTACGAAGTTTATAGGTGTAATGATTGACACTAGAGCCTCTAAACGTTCTACAGCAGGATACGGTTAATTTCTTGTACTTTAGAAGATTGATAAAGCACAGTTAAACGAGTCTACGAGAGGTATAGTTAGCGTATAGTTCGGAATAAGCTCTATATCTTCTATTGGTTCTATTAAGGTAGCTACACCGATAGGTATAGTAGAGTTTTACGTTGTTAAAGTTGATACCCCTTTTCTGCTTTGCCTAGTAGATATAGATAACCTATAAGTGTACTTTAACAACCTGAAGAATGCCCTAATAACCCCCTTAAAGACTGTACTAGTCGTACGCCGATTCGGACACCCGTTTTTATTGTGGAATACTTCACTACATATGTTTATTACGGAGTCTTTTAACTAAAACCTATGCTATTTAACTGATGTAGAATTACGACGCCTACACCGACGCTTTGGATATCCGTTAGTAGAGCGACTTAAGAGAATATTAGACCGTACTGGCTATGAAAATAATACTAACCGTAAGACCCTTAAGCATATTACCCGCTACTGCTCGTACTGTTAAAAGCACGGAAAGTTACTAGGCAGATTTAGATTTACCTTAAAGGACGACGTTAATTTTAACTACTGTATTATCGTTGATATTATGTATATTAATAGCAAGCCCGTACTTTATATTGTTGATAAAGGCACCTGATTCCAAATAGGTAGATGGCTATAGAATATTAGTGCTAAGTATATATGGGACATATTATAAGCGTGTTGGATTAACACATACCTAGGCCCTTTGGATATAATTGTATACGATATAGAAAAGAACTTTATTAGTAGAGAGTTTAAGCAATACGCGGTTAATATAGGCACTACTATAAAGAGCGTACCGGTCGAAGCTTACAACTTAATTGGCATGGTAGAGCGTTACTACGGCCCCTTGCGACGTATATACTACATTATTACTTCCGAAATACTAGAAATTGATAAGGATATGGTACTATAAATGGCCTTTAAAGTAATTAACGACTCTATAGGACTAGACGGTCTAATACCTGTACTGTTGGTATTTAGAGCGTACCCTAGAATGACAGAGTCCGACGTACCTTTACCTATAGTGATATAGCGTATAATTGCATTTAAGAAAGCTATAGAGGAAGTAAAGAAAATATAAGCGAAGCGCTAGGTTATAGATGCACTTAACATATGTAATAGCCCTAGCACTACCGCAATCTATAATCTACCCCTTAACTCTTTAGTACTGGTCTGGAGAGAAGGTAATATAGGATAACCTGGATACTGGGCAGGACTATATAACCTACTAAATGTTAAAGGAGAAATGTGTATTGTTAACCTACCTAGCGGCCCTATAAAGTTCTGTAGTACTATTATTAAACTGTACTTAACAGACCCTGAATATATTTAAGTTGAAGATGTCCAAGTTGAAGATATTTAAGTTAACGAAACTGTCCTAAAAACTGCCTGTATATATGAACCGTCCATAGAAACCGTCTCTATATAGAAACCGTCCCCTACTAAAATTGGAGAAGCATAACCACCTTGCTAAGGAAGAGGAAGACCCCGTAAGTATCCCCCTTACGTTAATACTGCCGACATTACTGTATTCTTGCAAGAGGATAGTGACTATAAGCAGTTTGAAACGTCCCGTTAAAAGGAAATTATAGGACTGATTGAAAAGGGTGTATTTAAGATAATTAACCCTTAGGATGTACCCGCAGGAGTTAGAATCTTTAATTTACGATTTGTAGATGAGATTAAGAACCCCAGTACTAACAAAGCCTTTGAGAAATTGAGACTCGTCGTCTAAGCGTATAACGATCTTGAAAAGGGCACTGTACTAACCTAGTTACCTACTATTTAATGAGTTAGCCAACGCCTTATTCTATGCATCGCAGTAGTATTATAAGGCAACGGCACATAGTTATACCTACGAGATATCTTCTAGGCGTATGTTTAGTCTCTTATAAAGCTAAATTAAGACTTTTATATCCGACCACCTTACGAATTAGGAAGCTAACTAGGTATTGAAAAGAACTCAATCCTAAAGGTGATTAAGCCCTTATATGGTGTTCTAGAAGTAGGTAACTACTGGTTTACAACCTACTACAATCATTATACTAAGGAATTGGATATAAACTCGTTAACGTATAACCCTTGCCTCTTATAGAGCAACAGTCCCAATTACTTTAGCATTGTTGGCCTTTAAACTGATGACACTCTCTTCCTGGCTAACACTACCTTTATAGACGCAGAGCAATAACACCTGGAAAAGGCTTACTTTCTCGCTAAAGAGCGCGAGCAACTTACGGTTAAGCAGTCACTTAAATTTAACGGATGCATTATTTAACTTTCTTAGGAAGGTAATATTATAATAACCTAGGAACGCTAGTGTAAGAACCTAAATATAGTTCACCTTAGCAAAGCAGCTATAACTATAAGCTTAAGAGGTATCGTCCGCAATATATTAACCACGAAGGAACAATACGTTGCGCAACGTGCTAGAGGTGCGTATATTGCCTCTATATGCCAACCTAAAGCCTCTTTTAACCTCTCCTTTGCTGCCCAGGTAATTAACCCTAAAAAGAGTGATATTACGGCACTTAATAAACGACTCTAATGGCAAATTAATAACCTAGCAAGAGGCCTTATGTACGTTAAACTGGACATTAATATACTACGCCTACTCATGTTTACGGACGCCTTGTTTACAAATAATAAAGACCTCTTATCGTAAATAAGCTATATCCTGGTATTGGCAGACACAACGAATAAGACTAATATTGTGTATTGGTTCTTAATTAAGTGTAAGAGAGTTACTAGGAGCGTACTAGCGTTAGAACTCTACGTAATGGCCCACGGATTTGACATCGGCGCCGCGATTAAGTTAACTATCGAACAACTCCTATAGATTGAACTCCTACTTATACTTTACACTAACTTAAAATTACTCTACAAATGCCTTATTAAGCTAGGCACTACATAAAAAAAACGTCTTATAATAGATGTTATGTGTCTTTATTAGTTATATAAGCGCAGAGAGATTATAGAAGTTAAGTGGATTAATGGTGATAGTAACCCTACTGACTCGATGACTAAGAGCAAGGCATCTACGGCTCTTAAGAAGTTAATTGATACCAATTACTTAGAACTGTAGGCTATGGAGTGAGTGGAATGGAAGTGTTACAGGACTACCCCGTGACACCTTGCACACGACCACCCGTCTCTACCGTATTCCACCTACCCCGTATAATTTGACCCCGGCAGAATATAGTAAAAACATGGCAGAACATGGCAGACGCCGCATATTGCCCTTATATTGCCGTATATTACCGCAAATTGCCCTTATATTACCCTGTTGGCAGAATATGGTAGAATATGGTAGAATAAGGCAGAATATGGCAGAATATAGCAGGTTTATAAAGGATATTTAATACGAAAGGAGATTTGATATAAAGAAGTTAGAGGTAGTTATATGTTAAAACACACTTACTATTGCGAAAGAGGTTCTATTGGTTTTCTAGTATATTTAGAATTGCTCCAGTGTTGGTATATATTCGTTTCACGTGTCATGTGCATAGTACGTGACTTACGCGAGACGCGTATATATTATCAACACTGCATTGTAGAGTAGAACCTCAAGAATCCAATTACACACCGCACTGCACGTATATTACGTCTATTGCACTGTGTTAAAGTATCCCGACAAATAGTTAGTTTAAAGTTAAAGTTATCGTTTTTACCGCTATACTTAAATTTGTTGGTATAGAGCTTAACTAGGTTAGCTAGCTCCTTACTATAGGTCTTTACTTAAGTAGTTTATAAATCTATAACTTAAGTAACGAAAGTATTTTAGTCCGTATTTTAGTTTACGGGGGTATTACGGTCCGTAACTTAAGTACTAAGTATACTTTAGCCTATAAAATTAATCCTAAAACCGTTTAGGTTTATAGGACGAATTTAATTAAGTGGGTTAGGTATAAGGCTAGCAATCCTATTAAGTTTGGAAGAAGTAAATAGTCTACTAGTAGCTTTAACCTAGTCTAGGATTTCCTCTTTAGTCTATTCCGTTTAGTTTTTCTTATATATTATATTATATAAAGACTATATAATAGTAACTCGTTTATCCCTTTTAACCTATATACCTTAGTAACGTAAAAGGGTTTATAGGTTACGGATAGTAACAAGATTGCAGGCTTTAAAAATAGCTTCCGTAAAGTCCGCAAAGTCTTCCTAGTATTACTCCTATAGGTCGTCATTTATAAGCTTAAAATATTTATATTTAAGGATTTTGAAATTAATATAGTCGTTAACATTAGGTATAGACTTAGTGTTAACTCCCTACCTCCACTTCTTTTGACCTTCATTAATTTGCTTACTTAGGGCTGCTATACTATATAACGTAATATGTCCGTATAAGCTGTAACGGATAAAAAGGTCTTATAGTGGTTTGTAAAGGTAATTAACGGGTTTATAATAGTTTAAGAGGTCTTATAATAGTTTATAAAGGTAATTAGCAGGTCCGTAATAGTTTATAAGAGGGTAAAGGATTTCTATAAGGGGTCTAAAAAGAGGTCGGGGTATTAAGGGAGAGTGTAGTAGGAATAGGGGTTTAAGGTTTAAGGATAGGGGGGTTCTATAAAGGTCTGTATTCGCGTCTATTATACTTTTAGTAAACTATACTAAGACTTAAATAAGTATACAGAGATAGTGGTTTAGTCCGTAATTCCTAACTTCTAACCTTCTAGTAGGTCGTACTAGGATTAAATAGGTAGTTGCTGTTATATATCGCTCGGGGGAGGTATTAAGTAATTACTAATCTATACGCGCTTACTAATTAGTATTTATATCAATTTAATAATATAAGTAAGCCATATCTAGGGGCACGAAATACGTATAGTATCGTATACTCTTTTGGATGGTGGTAACTATCGATTCTATTAAGGTAGACTACGTGGTCTATATACTAACGCGCCTCCCCCCTAATTAGTTAGTATATAAGTGGTTAGTGCACTAAACGCGTAAATACGCGTTCGTATACTAGGTGCTGTAATTATACACTAAGTAAGGTTATAGCTTTTATAATTCGGATAATAAAGAAGGGCTTTTTAAACTCTATATACCACTAGTTGCGATTATACTCTTATATAGTAGTAGTAAACTCCTAAATTACGCTACTAATATAAAAGGCCTTATTATTATTATTAGTCCCATTTATATACGCCTTAAACTTTTAGAGTAGTATATTTTAAAGGTACTCTACTACCTACTAAATAGATATTTAACTATTAATAAAGACTATTGTCTTTGGTATCTGTTTAGGTATAAGTACTTTATTACCGTTTATATAGTTATTTAATAAAAAGTATAGATATTTTTTATAAGTCTACCTTTCCTTTAGGAGTTAGTTATATATATATAAATATATCTAGATAATTAATAGATATTCTTATAACTTTAATCTAGTATAGATAATTGCTAACTACCTAAAACCTAGCGCGCGGTAAAACCGGTTTCTTTACCCTTTTATTAAGAGTTGTAAAATAGGTAAACTAGACTATACTTAAGCGGAGAATTATGCGTAGCTTATTTAGTATTAAATAGGCTAGTTAAAAGCCTTCCCATTCCTTTATAAGATAATATTTATTAATTATAACTAGCCTAATTTAAGACTGTAGCTCTAGCTCCTTTAAGGCATCCTAAAATAACTTTATTAATGCCTACTTAAGTTTAAGAAGTATATATATATACGCCCCCTCCTAGATCTTTATAATTAGAGACTTCTCCTAACTTCTTATCTTAGCGTTAATAAGAACTAGATAAGAACTATCTATCTTCTTAATATTATCTAGCTGCTTATTACCTAGTTTATTTAACTAGATTAGCTAGATTATAATCTTCCCTATTAGAATAAAATATATATAAAAGACTAGGCTTTTGCTAAAGCCTATATAGGTAATAAGAAAAGTATTACCTTTTTTAAATATAAGCTGACGTAGAGTATATACCTGCTTATTACGCGGCTTAAAGTTATTAAGCTATAAGTAGGTCTAAAGTATAATTCGCTAAAGGTAAAGGTTAATAATCTTATACTAAAACGGTATATTCCCTATCCCTTAGCACGGTAATTTGCGTCCTACCGGTATCGATAAGAACTAGCCAATTAGAGGAGCTAAATTTAGTGCCTATACCTAGCAATTTAAAGCCTTTACGCACGGACCACTTGCTCGTAGGACGCTACCATGCTAAAGGATACGCCCTACCTACTAAATAACTAATAGTAATTCTTTTACGCTTAGTTTTTAAATTAACTAAAGAGTTTTTAAGATAGAACTATAATTAGCTAACGTCTATAATATAGGCGGCTCTACTACCCTACCATAAGCTCTATACTATTAACTCCGGCAATCTATATTCCTACTACCTATCTTCTTTTTTTTTTTTAAATCTTGCTATCTAATTAGCCTAGGAGTTTATAGGAGTATATAAGAGTCTCTAAAAAGTATACCTAGCTAAACGCGCTATAAATACTATATAGGTATAGTAAATTTAGATAAGCTATTTATAATAAAGTATAAAAGGCACCTTATAAAGTTTTAGGGTAAGTGAAGGTATAGTAGTGGACTACGGTCGCTATATTAATAAGATTAGTTAAGTTAACCTAGCTTTAGAAAATATATTTTAAAACTTTATAGCTATATTTTAACCCCTAATATAGTAGTTAACTAGCTATATTAATTAAAATATACTAGTAAAGGAGGTTATAATTTAATTATATAATAAACTATAGTTATAACTACTAAATTAACCCTATTTTAGTTGCTTAAAGTTAATATATATGTAAGGGATATTATTGCGGACACCTTAGGTTGCCCTTAGAACCCTAGACGCCCCTTAAATAGTCGCCAGTCACGTGCTAGAGGCACGTGCCCGTAGTATATAGTCTCCACGATCCTAGAGGCCTTACCTCCTTAAGGATTCGTCTCTCTTACCAATCTATCCTATTCTAATCGTGTCCTTATAGCCCCCTGTCTATAAAGTCCCCTTATAATATATTAGAAATCTAGCCTAGCCTATAGTAAATACGTGCTTATAACCTCTTAGATGCTTTATAGAGGAATTTAGGGAGGTGCAGGGGTCTAGGGGGTAGCGCGACGTTCTATTGGCTCAGGAGTTCGCAGGAGTTAGTGCGCGCCGCTAACGTCTTAGCCACCCAGTCGAGCCAGCTACCCAGTCGAGCCACCCCAAAACACACCAAAATCTACCAACTTTAGCCTTTTATAACTCTACCCCTATTAAAGATATTTAAATGAAATTTTAAATATAGCTACTTATATATAAAAGTATTTTATTTATAATGTTTTTAAATATATATATTTAAGCTAATATAATATTTTATTAATAAATATTTAAAATTAAACTTTTTCTAGGAATTATTATATTAGCTTAAATATATATAATTTTTTTTTAAAAAAAATATAAATAAAACCCTTTGATATATAAGTAGCTATATTTAAATTTTTATTTAAAAATCTTTAATAGGGGTAGGGTTATAAAAGGCTAAAGTTGGTAGATTTTGGTGTGTTTTGGGGTGGCTCGACCGGGTGGCTGGCTCGACTGGGTGGCTAAGACGTTAATTGGCTCAGGAGTTCGCACGAGTTGGCAGAGTGGGGCTGTGGCAAGAGAGTGGGGCCATGCAACGCCACAAATTCCTCGGAGAAGCGGGTAAGACACACTAGTATTAGATGTACACATCACCAAGCTTTCAGTTAAAGGAGAGCCCGTGATTGGCTAAATCTTTATCGATATGCGTGGACGCAAACCAGCGCGGGAAGGGATATGGCTTTTACTAGTAAAATAGGTGCCCGAGTAGTGCCTTGGCTACCCTTACCGCCTGCTGGGCCGCCGCTGATCAAAAGATTCGGGCAGTAAAGTTGCTGCCAAGAGTTACTGCCCGGATCCTACATCAGGCTAAAAAGTGATGCCCCACTATCAGTGCCTTATTATAATGCTGGAAAGGTCCGAACGAGACATAATCTGACGATTTTCTGTCTTGGGAAGCCACAAGTCTATGGCGAAACTTCCACCTTCGAGCGATGACGGCCAAGCAAAGCGCAGGCGGACGGATACGGTACCTGATTGGAAGAGTGCACGTCCTCAATGGAAGCAAGAGCGAGGAGATTCCTAAGCTCGACAATAATGACAAGATAGTACAGAGGCGCTGGGCAACTGTAAACCACGCAGTGCCCACTCCAACTTCGCAGCCGATATGTTTTAGACGTTATCCCCGCGACAAGCATTAGTCACAAAGCTCCACAAATCCCTTAGCCATAGCCTCTTAGTTCATGGCAGACTTGCTAATAAACAAACAGCCGTTTGCCTGTTTCCATCGTTTATTTATTTATACCAAACAAACAAACAATCTAGAGGGCTAGGAATAGGCAATCAATCAATCCAAAGGGAGGCTCGTTTATTTGGGTAGATTGGGTCGTTTATATATATATTTAGTAGAGTTTTAGGTTTTAAGGGGAGTAGGTAATTTGGTGGTAAGGTTTAGGCAATTATATAATATACATAGGCGTAATATAATATACCTAATTGCGGAAAAGTTAATACCTACTACTACTACGTCGCCTATTATTAATATACCGCCTCTAATATATCCTACTATCTTATTAAAGCTAACCTCACTAATCTTATAGAAGAAATATACTTAGTTACGGACACTGAGGCCGCCGAAGCCTCCAATATTAATACTACTAAAAGTAGCTTAGTATAGGACGACGATAATTATATAGGGCTTAATTGGGATAAGGTACCAAAGTACTAACGGCCTAATTCTAGCCTAAAACGTGCTCCGAGCTATATTTGGGACTATAGTTGGCGACTTCAGCAGCGGTATAATGCTAAATCGACCGTTTGGCTATATAAATACTGCTACAAGCATAATATTAAAGTAACACTTTATAAGACTGGCAAGGCTATATCCTTAGTAAAGATATATCTTACTAAGGATATAGAGGGCCACCGAATTGGCCAGGACGGTGAAACTATTAATTATCCTAGTTAAAAGCGCGTAGGAACTGTTTTGAAGCAAATTTAATAAAAATACTACGTCTTATAAGTTGTCGCTAATAAGCTAATTACGGCTTATAATACTAAGACCTTTAAGAACATATTAATTAATTGGCTGGCGGCTGGTAACTAGCCTCTATAAGAGGTTAAGTGACCTAAATTTTATGCCTTAATCGGCGCCGCCAATAAGGACGCTGAGCGCGATCTATATAAGAACTACCAGTTAATTTGCACTAAGATCCTTACTAAATATAAAGGCAACAAAGGCATAATAACGGAAGAACTGGGTATATTATTGTCGCTTATTTATATATTATTTAATGGCTAAATAACAAAGGATAAGAAGAAGGCGCTTACTGGTATTTATATTTACTATATTAACGCTAAAGGCCAAATTTATAACTTTCTGCTCGCTCTACTAGAGCAACTCGGCGAGTATAGTGGCTTTAACTACGCCGACACTATTGGCAGCATTATATTTAAATTTGGCCTTACTAATTAAATTAGCTAGTTTATTATGGATAACGCTTATAATAACAATACGGCTGTTAATAATCTTATAATTAAACTCAGATTTAATAGTAAGGAGCGTTATATTCGGTATATCGCCTATATCTTTAACCTAGTAGCTTAATCTTGCCTTTTTAGTAAGGATAAGGACTCTTTTAATAATAAGTAGAATATTAATATAGGCAGGCGTTATTACTACCTTTTTTTTATTAATTGCTAATAAACCTTATAGGCTAAAGAAGCCTTTCTTAATAAGTGGCGAAAGCAAGGCCCGCTTGGAACCCTTATTAATTTTATCTACTTAATCTATTTACCTTAAAAATATAAAGAGCTCTATTAATTTTAGCGAGAGAATAATAATATACTACTGCGCGACAACTTTATAGTCCGCGAGGTGGTTATACCTATTAAGACTTAGTAGAATAGCTACCTATTAATGTTTATACGGGCCGTTAATCTATAAGGACCTATATCGGCAATAATAGTGTATAATATTAATAAATGGAATAAGAAGATCGCGGCTATTAAAGTAGCTTAAGTATAATGGAAGAAGCTATTAAAAGCGAAGATTCCGGAGCCTCCTCTCTATATTAAAGTCGGCGGCCTTACTACGTACGATTAGGATGTTATTAAGTAGTATATTATAATCCTCTAGCCGCTTTATAAGGCAACTCTTAAGCTTAAAGTAAGAGGTAGAGCTAGGCGCAATGGCGTAATTTAGGAGGTGCTTTCTTATATAGAGTAGCTTATAAAGATATTTAAAGAAGCTAAGGCTTAAATAGCTAAGGTAATAATAAAGGATTATCCTAATTAAGAGGTAATTAAGGATTACTATAATATTAATATTAACGCGGCGTAAAGTAAGCTTAAAAAGTACTATAATAAGCTTAACAATACGCCCATCTACTACGTAGCCGTTCTTCTATACCTAAATCTAAAGCAATTCTACTAAAACGCCTAGGAGGATAGGCCTAAATAGATTATTAAAGGCGACGTCTCCTTTTAAACGCTCTGGCTTTAATATAAAGGTAAAAAGCCGTAAACTAGGAAGTAGGTAGTTAAAAAGAGCTAAAGCTAGCAATTTAATATTAATAACTTCACTAGAAGCTTTATAGGTCTTAATACTACGCCCTCTTCTTTCTTTTTAGCTAATAATAATAATAATAAGTATAAGAAGTGGAAGAAGCTTAACCTACTACTAAAGGAGTATCTACTGGCTTAGAACGTGTTTCTCTACTAGATTATAATAATAGAGCAATATCCAAACGTTAGCTAGATGGCGCTTAATATCCTTTTAATTCTAGTAATAAGCTACAACTATAAACGTATTTTTAGTAAGTTAGGTAATATACTAGCGCCTTAATAATTAAGAATAAAGCTAGATATAATAGCGGCCTTATAATGCAATCGCAGCTTTAATCGCAATAGCTTTATTAGAAAATAACCTTTCCTAATAAGGAAATTAGATACTAGTTCGGATTTAAGCAGAAATTACGCCATTTAACTTAGATTGCTGACTTTTAGGCAGGTCTTTCGCAAAATTGGATTTTTTATTAATCCTCCACAGAATAAGATTCTTCCTCCCCCCTATATCCTACAAACCTACCGTCACATGAGCCGATTGATATACCTATAATAATAAGTTCTAAGGTTTGGTGTGATAGCTAGATCGATATTGCTATCGTTCTAGGTAGCAATCGATTTTTAGGCAGAATCTTAATGGACGAAGTTCTTTGTCAAAACCGAAGTCACGTGACCATCTCTGTAACACTAAAAGTCTATCACGAACTCTCTTAACCCTAAAATATCACCACTATACTGCGCAAGGGCCTGCGGGCAACTGTTTCCTACCTTTATTATACTTATAGAGCATTCTACTGTTAACTATTTTATATATAAAGCTTCCAAACGAGACAAACGAGTTTGACTGTTTGTTTGAGTTGTTTCCAATTAATCAATCAATCAAACGAACGCTCTAATATAGGCAAACAATCAAACCTGAAGGCCTTCGTTTGATTTGTTTGTTTAATAGCAAGTCTGGTTCATGGTAAAGCGTATGACTAAAGGACAGTTATGAAAGGTACTTATCGACCTCAGCTGTCCATACCATGCTATTGGATGATCCACCGGATGGAATCCTGCGCTTTAGGAGAACATTGGCGTATGTTGATCTCTTAATAAGGCGGAGGTGGGACATTATTGGCCGTCACGGCAGAGCCTCGCGTTATACCCAAATGCCTCTCTGATCCAATTCTCCATGGAACGAAGATTGTCTGTTCAGTGCTGTGGTGTCCGTTAAGTTCAGCTGTAGCCATCACACGAGGTGCAGGCGTAATTCCTGAATGAACTTCGACGTTGATCGCGGCATTGACCACCTAAAAGGAGGATGAGAGAATATTAGTGCTAGCATGGAACATTTGGATGCATTGTTTTATACGTAGACTGTTTCTTCAGGACTATGTGAGAATCCCGCGGTCACCACGAGTGAATGCTGCCTTATAACAGTGCAGGTGGTGAAGCTGGGGGTCACGTCCCGCACGGTGGCGTCCTTCCAGAGATCTCTACTGATCTCATCTGACAATCCTCCATTTGCACGCGAACCAGTCAACTGCAGCTCAAGCCCCGAGATATGCACGAGATCTCTGCTCGATGTCCAGGTAGCCGAGTCAGATCCAATAGTTATAGTTGTACTCGTATGAATCGCGACTCCTAAGGTTCGCAATGTGATCGGAGGGTCATTGGCCAGTGTCGCGTGCGTCCTTACGAAAAGCCGCAGTGGCACACTGCGCTGTATGTACAGGATGGCTGGCGAAGGGAGAGTTGCCTCGAGTAACACAAAGCTATACGCCCGCCTGCCCGCACCTGAAGCGGATCTAAAGGTCGATGGAGGAATATTGGAATCAAGATTCTTAGGGTTGAGCGGCTGCATACTTCTGCCATAGACCGGATCCAACATCGGGGGTGGTAGAGCCGGATCTAGTGGCAAGAATGTAAGCTCCTGCTCGGATACTAGGTCATGCTTGAATCGTCCCGGCCTTTGGACTTTGACCCTCAACCAATACTGAACTTTTGCAGAGCCCTCATGGCTCGGTGCGCGAAACTTAAAGGATGGTGGCAAGGTGGTTTTGAGGTGTGTTATCCATGGTTGTGGTTTATGGCATGCAGAAAGGACGGGAAAACGGATCTGGAATGGAAACGAATGTGTACCCTTTGGTAAGGTGAAGCCTTTAACTGTCAAGGGGACATTGGCCGGCGGAAATATATTCTGTGAGAGTTTGAAAAGCTGAATTCGTGATCGTTGTAAGCTTCAAGAAAAGGTACTGTGACCAGGTGACAGGGCCGTCAAGGAATGGAGGAGTCGCACCTTGTGATTGTCCACAGTCCCAAAGGGGGTATCTTCTGAGCTGGTCGATTTGAACAAAGCAGCTAGGAGCCTGCCTATACGGGAGAAGATATTAGGTATCTCCCCTCAGTGTACTATGCAGATGCGAACAGATAGCCCACCTTGAAGTGAGAGAACAATTTTCGATACTGCCGCCTCGCGCCAGAGATGCACGTTGGCAACGCCTCTGATGTATTGAAGGGTAGTGAATGCTTCATGATTGTAGACAGGCCGTTCTAACTCAAGGGTTACTTTCATAATTGGGCGATCGAGTGGTCCCAGAATCCAACTTGTGATGAGAGTCTACGCTGGGGGAAGGTTGGGAAGGCAAGATCGGCAAATTTGAAAGAAACTAATTAGCTACAGTAGGTAGATACCCAAGGTTTTCCGGGGCCACTAGCCAACTATTGGGCCTGCTACGAACTACCAGTGAATGAATGAATGAAGTCTATTACGCCCGACTAAGCCTAAAGGGCACTAGCGCTATCTACACAGTCCAATTCCTCCAGTTCCGCCATGGTCTCGTAATTGACCGAGTTTACGAGGTCTATACTTACGAATCCCAGATTTCGAACTTTGCCAAGCAAGCTTCTAATTAGTTTAAAAAAAACTTACGCGCGGTAAGTCGTATCAGAATTCACGTGATAAACTTTAAAATATTATATACTTACCTTTTTATTAATATCTTTATTAACTTCTCTATTAATATATACTACTATATATACTGTAAATGTAGTAAACCCTACTATAATTAAGTATAGCAGGTGCTATATCCATAAGCCCCGCCTTAACATTATTGGAGATAGCCCTTTTAAAAAAGGGTTTAATGCTATACTAGTTATATTAGTTAAATTCGCGTTTTTCCTCTATATTACTTTTACTTCTACTTACTTCTCTCCATTTCTAAATATAATTTAAATAAGTAGAAAGCTCTTATAGAGCTAGGTTCTACTACTAAGATTTATCCTATAAAGCGCTAGCTAAATACTCTACCTAAAATAATACTAAGAACGCCTTTTTACCTCATGGCTGGAATAGTTAAAATATCCCTAAAATTACTCGGCGATAGGGGTACGAGGAAGTAGCTACTTATAATAATTAATTTAGGGCCTTAAATTACGTAGCTTTCTATTGGGCTTGCGTTGTGTCTTATTAGTACCCGCTTAACTACTTCTATAATCGGACACTAAAAGAAGCTTACGAGGTTGCTGCTAATATTAATGAGTTTAATAACAATTTCGTAGATAACCTAGAGCTATATTTGTCCTTTAAGATTCTATATACCCGCGTTAAAAACATTAACGTAGTTAAAGTTAATAATTCTAATAAGCTTAGTAATAGGGAGCTTAATTATAACTATAATTAGGGTATATATTGGGGTATATACTCGCAGCTTAATAAGAAGACTTATTAGTAGGACGTATAATTACAGCCTATACCGTAGAGCTACCTACTATAGATAGCAACTCCGTCCTCTTTATAATCGGCCTAGTGTTATATTTATAACGTTGTAGTTAGTTACTATAGGTAGATTTAAATAGGCCTTAGCCCCCCCCCTAGTATCTACTACGCTCTATAATATAGTAATATCTAATAGTAAGCCGTTACTATTGGTTTAAGCGACCCCTACTAAAGTAGCTGCCTTTAATATTAACGGCAGAACTATATATAAACTACTAAGGTTGCCGGTAAGCCGTCCTTTAAGGAATTACCTATTACTAGTCTTACGTCTCTATAATAGGCTTTTAAAGATATTTACTACCTTATCCTTAATAATAAATTAATAATTAGGTAAGCATATCTAGCTCAAATTGATTACCGCCTCTATTAGATCTATTCTATATATAACGACAACTACTTTAGGGGCTTGAATATCTTAGTAGTAGGCGATTTCTATTAACTGTCCTCTGTAGATTAAACGGCCTTATATAGCAGTTTACCTAATTAACTATTAGAGCTTATTAGCCGTAGAAAGGAAGCCCATAAGGTAATTGACCGAGCTATAATCCTTGATTGAGTTGTGTAGTGGGGTGGTAATAATACCGAGAGGTCTATATTTGGGACCGCCCTTATGGAGCTACGTAGTAATTCTATAAGTAATATAGCCTAAAAGCTTCTTTTAACGAGATATTAGTAGGGCTTATCTATTAATAAGGTTATAAGCATTAATAATATAATCCAGCTCTATAATATACGCGTAGCTATAGGTAAGTATAATACTATCTAGCTTTATAATTTTTTACGGCCGGTAGTAGTTATTAAGTTAATAGATATTAATATAGGTATATAAAAGGTTACTTTTAATTAGTATAATACTATAGAGAATTTAACCCTATATATTAGCGCTAAAGTTATACTAGTATAGAATATCTAGGTTTAACTAGGCTTAGTAAATAGTACTACTACTATAGTTAAAGATATTATATAGAAGGAGTAAGCTAATATTAAAAAGGATTAGCCCTAAGCACTGCTGATTACAGTAGATAGTTATAATAAACCTGCCCTATTTACTCGGTAGGACGGGAGAAAGGTTATCCCTATCTTTTCCGTACTTTATAAATAGGAGGGTATAAAAGACTCTTACTCGCGGAATTAATTTCTAATTACTCTAGCTTTTACTCTTACTATATATAAGAGTTAGGGCTTAATACTTAACTAGGTAGTTCTAGATATTAAGGGTAAAGATAAGATAGCTAAGCTAACTTATATAGTAATCTTATAGGTTAAGAAACTTTTAAGCCTTATATTTAAATATAGATTTAATAAGAAATGATTTTAGCTATCTATAAGTAAGGCCAAGGAAGTATAATAGGAAGATCTTATATAGAGGTAGTTGTAACTACTCTAAAATGACTAATCCTAATTAGGAAACTATATGCTAGCCTAAAGTTAGCTAGAGGCTTTACTATTTAACTCTATTTAGTAACTCTAGACAATTATAATAATTCCTAACTAGGAACTCTCTTTCTAGCCTCTAGTCTTACTTAGTTACCCTAGCGGCTATATATAGTATTTAACATATATATAATAAAGCCCTCTATAAGTAGGCTTAGCTATATCTCCAATTTCTTTAATATTAGTAAGGGGTGGCTAATTTTTTAGTCCTTTTTCTCTAATTAATTTCTAGTTTTCTTTCCGCGCGACTATACCAACTAATTATATTATATAATGCTACTTAGGTCCGTATATTAGCGGCCACGACTTCTCTATAATATAGTTAAGATTTTATGTCCCTTCCCACGCTGGTTTACGTCCACGTATATTGATAAGGGTTTGGCCAATTACAGGCTCTTATTAAACTGAAAGCTTGGCTCTGATACTAATTTTCATAGGCTTAGCACTAGGCTGTAGACGCTAGCGTGGGAAGGAATATACCGCACCTAGAGTTACTTATAATAACTATTACTTATAAATCTACTAATTTATAAATTAAAAATTAAACGTAGTTAAAGCTATTAGTAGAGGTTATTAATCGCGCTCCCTATAATAAATTTTTAGATTTTAGTAATCTAAATTCTAGATCATTAAATATTTAAGGCGTCTCTACTACTAGAGTAGCTCCTGCAGTAGCAGAGACACCTTATATTTTAGTAAGTAATTAAGCCTATTTTATATAAGAATCTCGTACTATTCTAGCATATTACTACTTACTAAATTACGTACTTATAGGGTCTCTTCCTGTTTATAAATACTCTTTTCCTTATACTTTCCTCTTTTCTTTTTTTCTTCCTTATAAGGAGCTAAAGGTACTTAAATACTCCTTAGTCTCTATTAAGAGATTTGTTAATTAACGTAGCAATATAGATAGCCTTAAATAAGGAGATGGGTAAGAGAGAAAATAAGAAGAATAGAGGAACCTTTAGTAAGTATTAATCGAGTAACGTTAACGGCTATATTATAGCTGCTTAATCTCCTATACTTATAGGCCTCCTATTAATAAATACTCCCTTCTTTATACCTTCTTCTCTTCTTTTTTTCTTCCTTATAGGGCGCTAAAGGTACTTTAATACTCCTCCTTAGTCTCTACTAAGGGATTTATTAGTTAACGTAGTAATATAGACAGACTTAGACGAAGAGACAGGCGAGAGAGAAATTAGAAAGAATGGAGGAATCTCTAATAGGTATTAGTTGAGTGATATTAACGCCAGCCTAATCTCCTATGCCTATATGCCTCCTCCCGTCTATAAATACTCCTACCTTTACTCCCTTTTCCCTTTCCTTCTTTTATAGAGACGCGATAAGAGGGGCTATAAAAGAAGAATTCTTAGTCCTCTAGGTTAAATATTAAAATAGAAGGAGACTTTAGCAATACGCTAATACCCTATCTATAATAGTAAAATAACTATAAAAGACGCTAACCCTTAATAGGAAATTATATACTAGCCTAGAGTTAACTAAAGATATAGTTGTTTAACTCTATGTAATAACTTAAAATAATTATAATAGCCCCTAACTAAAAAATATACTTTATAGTTCCTCTTCTTTATTTATTAAAACTAATACCTTATACTATGCTTAATATATATATAAGTAAGGCCTCTATAACTTAGCTAGGCCCTACTACTAATATTAGTAGGAGGTAATTAATTTTTTAAGTTAGTTTCCTAGAGAGACTTCTAGTTTTCCTTATTTAAAAATTACGTTATATAATAATGTTTAGGAACGTAAATAAATACCTCCTCTTATACCTATACTACTATTAAATATTCTAGATTTTATGCTTAAAGCTACTTATTATAGACATTCTTAAAAAATCTACCGATTTAAAGCTCTAAAATTAGATATTATTAATATTTTATATAGGAGTTGTTAATTAAGCTCCTAGGATATAATTTTTAAAGTTTAATACTGTATAAAAATTACGACTTTCTTATAGTAGCCGAGCCACCCCTAATCCCCTCCCCTTCTTCTCCTCCCCTTCCTCCCAATGCTTGGCGCCGAGCTATTGCGTCGTCGCCGAGCCATTGCGATCGTGTTACGGGACCACCCCCATGACACCTTGCATACGCCCACCTGTTTCCACCGCAATATCCAGAACTTCTGCCAAATTCTGCCAAGTCCGCCGAATTCTGCCAAGTCCGCCGAATTCTGCCGAATCCTGCCAGAACCGTGATAACCGCCACGCGAATCCTACTCTGCCCCGTGCACTTATTAACCCAGCAACCAAGTTAACGATATATACTCCTTTCTCCCGTTTTCTACCTTCTTTCCTTACGCAACGTCTTGACTTTACCACGCAGCTCATGTACGTAGCTTAATAATATTTACTTTGCTATATATTATCGTCGCTTGTACTCACTCCGTGTCAGATCGCATCGTCGTGTACACCCTCCCCCCATTTAATCGATTTAATCGACTGGATCCAATTAGGGTAGTAGACTTACTTTAATTCCACTAAGCTACGCGGCCATTTAGTTATTAGGTAATTAAAAATATTTAGTATATAAAGCTTTAAATTAGAATCACAATTAATTACTATATTAGATCCTACGTAGAGGGTTCTACACTAAAGCTCTGCAGTTTAAATATATACAAGATTCGTGACTAATATAATCTTAATTGCTAGCTATAAAGGCTCTATTAAACGCCCCTGGGCTAGAAGCCTCTAAGTCAACAGCCTTTAAATTAAAAGCCTCTAAATCTACAGTCTTTAAATTAAATCGGAGCTTTAAATTAGAGCTCTAAATCGAGGCTCTAAATAAATGGCTTACTAAGCATAATTCGGTCAGAATTTTCGTTAGTTTTTACCCTAACGATTAACATGTTAGCCCCTACGTTCGTTTCTTTGAATGAATTTTAGTCCTATCTTTGATTCCACTATTCGACGGGGTCTCGTGAGTTGGTTATTAGCAAGTGGGCTTGAAGACCATTTCTCCAAGTGTTCAAACTCCTATCTACAGCAGTTGAAGCGAGGCCTGCTAGGTCATGAGGGTGCGTGGTGTGGTTAGTAGAGGAGGGGAGGAGGGGGAAGTAAAAAAAAAAGGGGGAGCGTTAATGAAAGTCACTTCTGTGAGGTGTGGGCCGCTATCTGTTCCACTTCTCTGTCAAGTCGGCCTGTGGCGATGGCGTACTTAATAGTAGCTCGTACTGCTTCCAAGTTGGGTTTCCAACATGGCAGCGGTACTTGTCCAGTGTTGAAGTATGATTTTGTGCCCGCTAGGAGCACAGACCCTCTGACTAAGGCCGAAATAACCCGATTTGTTGGCCACCTCTCTGAATTTCATCACTTGGCAGCATCGACTTTAACCTATCAACGATCGGCAACCTTCCTACGAAAACACGGAAACACCTGTTGCCAAGGAGATCTCCTGGCAGGGCTCCTTGATCTAGAATCAGCGCCAAGTCCCCGGAGTCGAACGGCGACTCCTTCTGGGGCGATCCGGAAGTCCATTTGATGATTGATAGCTCCCATGTACCATCCCGACAGTTCGGGATTGGAGCCCATTTCCGCCCTAAGTCGAGCTGCAGCGACCCGGAACCGACGGGCTTTTCATTAATGTGCAAGGCACTTGCTGCAGGTAAGCAGAGTAGTTTCCCAGCTGGACGGTTGCTAATATGTCCAAAGTAGGAGCTGTCGGAAGCGGGACACCTAGGGCACACCTGCCCGATGGAGTGTAGATGAAGCTATTCCCATTCTTAGACATAGGAAACATCTACGCCTGTCCGGCAGTCAATCTCAACAGTCGGCTGCCTTGCCTAGTGTCCATGATACACCCACTCTGAGAATGCCGCTAGGCATGCAAGCCGTCGCTAAATCGTACTCTTAGTACTTGGCCGTAAATTCCAAGGTGCCTATCAATATATCAATGTATGGTGGTCGATGATTGCGTGCTCAGAGTAATATATGGTGGTCGATGATTGCGTGCTCAGATTAATATATGTCACCACATCGCCCAGACACCCCAAACCAAACTATGCTATCAGATGATAAAACTTGGCACTCCGAGAAGGGTTTTAAGGACAGCCAGCTATCCGGCTCAATTGGAACTTCCTTAAGTGGAACTTCCTCAGTTGGAACCACAACCACAACCATTAGCCAGCAACCATGTCAACTTTAGACATCAAATCCGCGAATCCGGACCAATACGCTCCTCCTAGGGATGATGAGGAGGCCCTTACACTGCATTGTGACTGGACGAAAGATGAGGAGGCCAAGGCGAAGCGGAAGTGGGTGTGAATGTATCAGTAGGCTTAAGAGGACGTTGACTAACACAAATCCGCTGTACAGGTTGGATTTCGTTATAATGCCACTCCTCACTCTCGGATTCTTCTGCTTGCGTAAGTCCACGTCCATGTCCACCTGTTTCGTAGAACTAATTCTAATTCATTGCATTACAGAACTTGACCGAGGTAACATCGCTAACGCCATCACGGATAACTTCATGAAAGATGTCGGCATCACCCAAAACCAATTCAACGTCGGCCAGCAAATGCTCTCACTGGGTATCGTGCTTTTCGAAATCCCTTCCAACATGATCCTCTACCGAGTCGG
This sequence comes from Cenococcum geophilum 1.58, assembly GCF_001692895.1. Classification (NCBI taxonomy): domain Eukaryota; kingdom Fungi; phylum Ascomycota; class Dothideomycetes; order Gloniales; family Gloniaceae; genus Cenococcum; species Cenococcum geophilum. The sequence goes on from NW_027137560.1 coordinate 5,857,274, forward strand.
TCCAGGAAAGTGGCTCACTCTCCAGCTCTTCCTCTTCGGTATCGTCAGCACCTTCCAAGCTTTCCAAAACAGTTATGGCTCTTTTATCGCGAGCCGATTCCTCCTAGGAATGACCGAGTCGGGCTTCATTCCGGGTGGACTGTGGACCCTCTCAACTTGGTACACACGACGGGAAACCGCAAAGCGAGTCATGTTTTTCTACTTTGGTAACCAATTCGGTCAAGCTTCTTCGAAGCTACTTGCATACGGTATCCTTCACATGCGTGGTGTCCAAGGCAAGCCCGGATGGTTCTGGTTGTTCGTCATCATGGGAACATTCACGGTTTTCAGCGGTTTCGTCCTCGGATTCTTGCTACCTGACTCGTTCAAAAACCCTCGAAGCACCTTCCTGCCTCGCGTGACCTTTTTCAACGACAGGGAACTGCATATCCTTAAAAACCGCATCCTACTCGATGACCCAATGAAAGGCAAGAAGAGGAAACACATTGGCCGGGGCGCGTTCAAGAAGGCTGTAAGTCGCCATCAATATCAACCTCAAATCACGTGCCCTTTGCTATTGCTATTGCTGACTTTTTCTCTTCTTCCAGTTCTCAAACTGGCGTCTATGGGTCCACGTCTTGATCACACTATCCAACAACGGCCCTCAGCGTGCCTTCGACACATACTCCCCATCAATCGTCAACAGCTTTGGTTTCGCTGCCCTCACAAGCAACGCACTGGCTTCCGTTGGTCTCTTCCTCCAGATCCCAGTATCCTTCTCCCTCAGTTACGTTTCGGATCATTTGTAAGTTAAAGTTAAAGTGAAGATCTGGAAAATACCAGAACTACGCTGATATGGATGGTTTGCTACAGCAATAAACGTGGAGAGACAGTCATGGCCGGCCTGAGCATGCATCTGCTTGGTTACGTCTTTAACCGTATCTTCACCGAAATTAGCATTCGGGGAGTACGATACTTTGGAGTGGTCTGGACACAAACCTTTGGGACGTTCTCACACCCACTTAACATCGCATGGATGTCGCTCGCTTGCGGGGACTCGGAGGAACGAGCGCTTGCCATGGCCATGTAAGTCTTCACCTTTCGCTCACCTAGATTATTGCTAAGCCGGTTTGCAATACAGGGTAATCATGGGTGCCAACATTGCTGGTATCTACGGCGCACAAATCTTCCGAGAGGACGACCGGCCACGTTACCGCCGAGGATTCAGCATCAACATCGCCGTGCTCACGATTGGTCTATCTCTGGCAGCTGTCAGATACGTTGACGATCTGCTGCGTCGTCGTCGTAATGCCGGGCAAATACAGAATGAGTCAGCGAGCGAGCACAACTCGCACGACGAAGGCAAGCTCAGAGCGGCTCGGCTTAGCGACGCCGAAGTTGAACCGCAAACAATTTTGATCGAGGGCGACATTAAGCCTGTTGCGGCGAGGTAAAATGGTAGCCTAGACATTTTGCTTGTTTGTTCGTCTGTAGGTTGGAAAGCCCTTGGTTAATAGGGTTCGACTGGATTATATATGTTGCTTAGGAAAATTTTATAAGTACGTTTTTACCTCCGCACTCAGGGAGGCCTACCAATATTTGCCCCATCACATTCTAAGTCGCAGGAGCTATCTAGTGAAGAATAATTAATTACATTTCCATTGGACGTTGACGCATTTTCCCATATCGTCCCATCCAGCGTGTTTCGAGCCCATACGCAGAGAAAGCTCGTAGGCAGAAAAAGCTCGTACGGCCTGGTGCACGACCGGCTTCCACCCCCCCTTACTGTTGAATTGAGGTTATGGAGCTAAAACTCTGCGTATTGCTTATTTTCTATATAGGTGGTTGAAGGGATTTCAAGGAACTTCGACCGCACGGTCGAAGTTGTCTGATTGGCCAGATTCCTGCCAAGAGGTTTTTCCCACAAGTCTCATCACCTGATATCGTTGCGGGTTTATTTTCTAACACCCTCCCTCAAGCTTAGTCAACGATACCGCTATATATACTGTATATAGGGGTGCAGGATTGCTTGGTAAGGGTTGCTAAAGCTCCTCTAAGGTAGAACAAGAGTCTTATAAGGAGTTACGCCCTCCCTAACGTATCCCATACGCTGTCGAGAAAGGCGTACGCACAAGCGAACCAACTAGAGTCTCTAGACCGAATCGAGTCTTGACAAAATAAAGCCGTGAATTTAATCAATGTATTAAGGCCCCAAATCATTATAATAAAGCTTAAACTTGATATATAATTAGCTCTATCGTGTCCTAATTAGGCTAAGGTATTTTTGCTAGTAAGGTCCTTCTTTATAGAGGGGTATATTACATAGAGCATGGCCGAATTGGGTCCTTGGAGGACGACGTCGTTTTACCCACCCTTTACTACCGTAAGGTTTCTATATTGTATTTACTAAAAGCTCTAAAAGGGGCCTCCTTTTTAATTGCTTATTTATACCTCTTCTACCCGCAGTTATACAAGCTGCATAGCTTGGCTTTTTAGGAAACAGCCGAACGGGTTCTTGCCTGTGTTCCTCCGTAGGTACCTTATAGGTGTCCTTATCCTTTATTATAGTAGATAGGCCAGGCGGTTTAGTAAGACGTTCGCTATATTTTAATAAGGCGCTAACAAGGTCTTCGCGGAAGGCTTTATAAGCGCTACGGGTAGGCCAATAGCCGGTAACTAATTTTGTAGAGAGTTTGTAGTAATTAGTAATAGTTATATTAACAGGGAGGTAGTAGAGAGGCTTCCATGACTTTAAGTGTGTTCTCTGCGTATTATAATAAGACCTTAGTTAATTAGCTTAATTAACGCTGCCTGTTATAATGGCGAAGTATTATATACAAACGCTAGATGAACAGGCATTAGATTTAAAGAATTAATAGCTATATACGGCTGTCGTAGAGACTTAAGAGGATTGCTGGAGACCTTAACAGGAATATAGCTGCGGCTAAATATATATAGGGGCATTTGGGGTAGATAAACTATTTGCCGAATGCTAAACAAACAAAGAAAATAAAGGAAAGAATCCTATAACGCTAGCTACGCGTACGGCGTAGCGCATAGAACGGTAGTCCCGTAACACCGCCTATAAAATAGTTATATATATTAATAAACTGTAATATCGAGAGCTCCTTTAGAGCGTTATTTCTAAAGACTTGACGCGTTTATTAGGCTCTAGACACTATGGCAATAAGACGCTATTATGTTTATTGGACCTTAACTCTACCTAGTAATATATAACGTCACTATCTATAGAGCCTTATTTTTAGGTGATAAATATACCTAAATTAACTATACTTATAAAAAGCACTATATTAGCGTCCTTTTAGGCAAACTCTATAATAGAACCATTTTTTAAAAGCCTCCTATATAACTTCCCCTATTTAATCTACCCTAAATATACTAACTTAAGATCTATAAGCGACCGATTAATATGCTTAGGAGAGTCCTTTTTTAGGTATAGAGCTGGCTCTATTCGTTTAGCTTCTTATATTCTTAGTAGAGGTAAGGCCTTATATACTTGTTTTTATATACAGCAAGCTCTTTAAGTAAGTTGTCTATCTATATAAGCCTAAATAATTCAAGAGAATCGGTAGGATTAACGTATAGTAGTAGATTTGGTACGCTATTAGTATATAAGGGGTTAATAGGAAAGGGGTTAAAATTGGGCAGTAGCTTGGGCTCGGGTAGGGGGATTTTAGCGTTGTTATACTTTAGAATAATATATTAATCAGGCTTAACAAAGTCTGCATTATTGGAAGTACGTTTACGACTTATTATAGTGGGTTAATTAATATACAAAGCTATATTGATACTACGGCAGAGACACGCGTTAATGTTTTAATGTTCGCGCACGGGCCTCTTTTGGCGTACGCCTTAGCGCATAGGATATAAGTTCGGGCTACCTCTTATACAGCACTACCTCTTGTATAGTTTTCCTTACTAAAATACACTTTCTTATACCACCTACAACTTAATAACTCCTATATAGAATTTTACAAAAATTTAAATATAGCTTATTAAATACTAAAACTGTCATTATATAATTATATAATTAAAAATATAATACTATATTTATATTAAAATTAAACTTAAAAAAGTGGGATTTTATTATAAATTATATTTACTAATAATATTATAAATAACTTTATTATATATTAATTTATTTAATTCTATTTATTGCCCGATTTAGTCCCTTTTTAGGTCCATATAGGCTACTACCTTTCTATATAGGAAAAAGTTCTATAAGGGAAAAAACCTAAGTGATTCCTTTTAGCTAGTCTTACGCGCTCCGCCTTCGCCTAGCTAGTATATCCTTATTTCTATTGTCTGCCTTATATACTATACTTTCTGGGTATATTGGAAGATCTAGGGGGGGTAGTGGGAGGATTTAGCGAGTCGCCAGTGTGCTACCTGCGGCTAGGTAGGGAATGTCCAGTTACTAAGGGGCTAGAATAGGGCGTGTTCCTTAGTGTTCTCCTATTAGATCTTATATACTATTTAGAACTATAGGAGGATTCCCTAGCCTACTAGCTATTTTGCCGCTGCTTATAGGCCCCTACTTATAGAGAGCATTTAGGTAATGTCGTTTGTGCCTACGTTAGTAAGTAGCTAGTCCCTTGCTAAGCGGTAGCTGCAGAATAGCAGAATATGGTGTACTATCTAAGTTAGCCATCCGCATGCATATTAGGGGGTAGTATTTAGAACGTGGACGCTTAATAGCTATATATTTAGCCTTAGGACCTCTATCCGTAGTAGAAAGGCGGCTATAGATTCTACCTTTATTAGTCCTTTGTATAGGGGGAGAGTTAGTATTAACTATAGGGTGTTCCATGTAGTTACCTCTTATGTTTTCGCTGCCTTCTTCTATTATTGCTTCCATTTGAGATCTGCCCATCTTATAATTAGTATAGTGGGTCTCTATTTATATTAGTGGCCTCCTAACCTCTATTGCCGTTGTGGCGTTCTACTAGTGTGGCGTTGGGTTTCTACCTAGTAGGCTATTAGTTCCTGTATTTTATTTTCTTTCTCTTCTATTTATAAATAGAGGGCTTCCTAGCTAGTGTATTTAGCCGTATTGCCCCTTTAAGGGGCCCTCGCCCTTACCCCTTATATATATCTCGTTCCTTATATACAATTTAGTATTTAGCGTATCTTTTCTTTAACTAGGTAGCTATATACTATAACTGCTCTTTATATAGCGGTTATATTAATATATAGGTCTAGTGGTAGAATTGCTACCTTACGTTCTAAAGCTGCGCGTGGTGTTCTTCTATATACCCCTATAATTTTACGTAGGTATTAGTTTTATAGCTTAGCTAAGGGCGCTAGGGAGCTCTTTACTAGTACCTTACCGTCTAGTCCTAGGCTCCAAATCTGGGAGCCGTATAGCATTGTTGGCCTTACTACTACTATATATAGTAGGCGTGTGTATCTAAAGGAGGGACCCTATATTAAGGCGGCGATTTATAATACTGCTAACAGTGCTACTGCTCCCCTATAAGTCGCCTATATAATGTACTTGCTCTAGTTTAGTTTAAAGTTTACCTAGACCCCTAGGACCTTAAGGGTAGCTTTTAATTTTACTTTGCATTTTTGGATGTTTACTATTAAGGCTAGGTCGCTATTTGCCCTTCTTTTCCTTATAAAGTAGATAAGCTAGTATTTATTTAGTACGAACTTAGCGCTATATCGTTTTGCCTATATAATACACCTATTATACGCCTAGTTTAGCCTAGTGCAATTTTCTGCTACTATGTTTCCCTATATAATTAGGTTTATATTATTAACAAATCCTAGGGCTATTATATCTTAGCTGTCGTTATATATCTCTAGTAGTTTGGATATAAAGAAGAGGAATAGGATTAGTAATAGAGGTAATCCCTATAGGATACCTATAGGTGTTAGTATTAATTCGCTTTCGTAGCCCTTAATTATAATTTTAGTAGTACGCCCTATAAGGAAGGCTTAGACGAACTTAATTATCTAATTTAGTAGGCCCTTGTTTCTTAAGATCTATAAAAGCCTCTTATATAATACGTTATTAAAGGCTCTGCTTAGGTCTAGGCTTAGTATAGATATAGTATATCCTAGGTAAGCCTACCATGCCGCTTAAACGCTAGAGGTAATTAGGGAAAGGGCTAAAAGGGTTAATCGTTTCTTTCTTGCGCCTATTTATGTCCATAGTAGCAGCTCCTATACTTCCGCCGCTTCTTATATACGTTCTATAACTATCTTTTCTAAGAGCTTTCCTAGGGTATTTTCTAAGGCAATTGGTTGGTAGCTTCCTAGGAGCGAGTAGTCTTTTTTCTTTAGTTTTTATAGGACGACTATAGTTATTGCTTTAAAGCTCTTAGGTAGTTCGCCTCTCTAGAGGCATGCAGTTGCAGCCTTAGTAAGTAGTATTGCTACCACTTCTACCGCGGCTTTAATTACCTCGTTTAGAATCTTATTAGGCCCTAGCGCTTTACCTATAGGGAGTTTCTAAATAGCGTCCGTTATTTCTTTTACTGATATTATATGGCTTATTTTAATAGGTAAGGGGTAGGATTAGCTACTAATGTCCTATAGGTCTGCTTAGCCTGCGCCTAGGAAGAACCTCTTTATAAGTATTTTAATCTTTTCCTTATTATTGTTTATATATTAGTCTAGTTCTATCCGGCGGAGTGTAGGAAGGTATAGGTCCCCTAGTATCTCTTCGGCGACGCGTCTACTCTACTTTAATATACGCTAAAGTCCCTTATTATATGGTTTAGTAGGGTCTAAGGTAATTTTTTCTAGGAATCGGCGCCACTAATTTCTACCCTCTTTCCGTAGTAACTTCTTAAGCCTATTCTTTAGGGCCTTATAGCTCTATTAGTGGTGGGTTTCTCCTATTACGCTATACTGTTGCCTTACCCTCCTTACGCCTATAAGTAGCTGGGCCGCCTCTAGCGACCATTTACGGCGGGCGTGTTTGCTAGGCTGGGCCTTTAGGTAATATTCTTCTAAGTAGTTACTTATAATTCTTTAAATATCCTCTAGCGATGCCTAGGGGGTTACTGCTAGTCTATTAGCGACTTCCTAGGTATACTTTTCCTAGTTAAGTTTCTTAGTAGCATATCTCTGGCGGGTTTATTACGCAGGTACGGCGACGTTAAGCGCTATCTATATAGGTATGTAGTTTGCGGTAATTGCCTATATATCCTCTAGTCCGCAGAATTCTAGTCGGTCTATAAGTGTTTCTTAAATAAATATAAGGTTAATTATGCTCTCTAGGGTTCCTTTTTTCCAGGTAGGTTCGCCGGTTAGGGTAATAAGGGAAAAGCCCCACGTTTCTAGCTTATTTAGTAGGTAGGTCGCTTATACTTTAACTATAGCCTAAGGTTCTCCCCACGATATATAGTGTGCGTTAAAGTCCCCTAGGACTATTATCTCGCCTTCCGCTATGTCAATGGCCTGTTAAAGTAGACCCCATATAGCAATTTAGGGGTTGTTGCCCCCTAGGTTATAAACGTTAATTATACTAATTTGGCCCCTATTGGTAGCTATTTACAGTTTATCTACATTAGGGCTGATATTATAGTAGCTCTATACCTATGTGTTAATGTATTAACTAACTAAGAAGTATATATAGGTAGCTGGATTTGGTTCGTATAGGAGGTAGTATCCTTTTAGTTAGTATATTTTGCGTATTTATTTATTATATACTAGTTCCTATAGGGCTATTATCTAGTATTCTTTTAGGTCTAGACTGTCGAATAGGGGGCGTATTATTTGGTAGTTTAAGTATCCGCAGTTATATTATACTATTTTTTAGTTTTTTAATAGCATCGGTTAATCTAGTAACTCCTAGGTGTCTTTGTTTCGCCTCTATAACGACCCGTTTAGAGTAGTTATAATTAGGATTCTTTGCTAGGATAGGTCTCTGGCGGCGTTTATACTGCCTTATAGGCGTCCTATGCTCCGCTTTACCGCTAGTTAGGCAGAGGGTGCCCCTATTAGGGTAGGTACTTTAGATCTCTTTCTTTATGCGACTATCTAGCTACTATTGCCCGTTGCGCTTAGCTCCTTCTCCTTATATACATTTCCTCGTATTATGGCTATAACCTAGTATAGTTAGGCTTGCCTTATCCTAGTAGATTCTAGGTATACCTAGAAGGTCTTATATACCGTCTTTTGCCATACTTTATAATCTTTACTGTAGTTTATGCATCTCTTTCCCTTTTCCCTAGGGCAGTCCTTCGTCTTATATATATTGGCGCACCGCCCGCATCTTTCCTGTCTCCCGTATACACTTTAAGTATAGCCCTATTACTAGCATCTAAAGCACTGGCGGATTTAGGTTATATAGTAATATAGCTAGGCTTTATACTAGAGGCTATCTATAATAACTTCTTTATAGGCTACTGCCGCCTGCATCTCTTAGATTAGTAGGTAGATTATTAAGGTACTGTACGTCTTAACCCTCTGGTACCCTAGCAATACCCCTATATATAATAAGCGTACTCTATAGAGCTATGCGACTTTAGATATTATAATTCCTAAAACTAGTTTTTTAGTGGCCTCTGTAATCCTTTAGATAAGTTATAAGTTTATAGCGCCTTGCCCGCTTTCTACTTACGTAGTAAGGGGTACTCTAATTACTTTAACTGGGTAGTCCTAGCGAAGGATCTTATACTTAGGGGTATCTCCCTAGTAATGGCCTAGTCCTTTACCTATTAGCTAGGGAGAGTAACCTCTACGTCACCGCTATATAGGACCTTTACTACTACCGCTTTTGGTATATATACTTTAATTAATATAAGGAGCTATTCTGGCTCTACTCCTACTACTTTTAGTATTTGGATCCTAACTATAGACCTTATGGGTGCTACACTGGGTAGGCGCTAGAGAGGCGCTAATAGGGCGCTAGCGGTAACGTTAGCCTATAAGGGTTTTGTTATATACGTTATTGGAGTTTTTTATAATTTTATAGCCTCCTTAATGCGCCTAAGCCTGTCCTCTACGGCGTTTTGGTTCCTATTATATCTTATCTAGAGTTCCTAAGCAATTTATCCTGCCTATTAAGCCATATATACTACCCCTGCGCGTAGGTATTTATCCTCTCCCTTCCCTAGATCTTCCTTAATGTCTTTTAGGATATCTATAAGTTTCTACCATTTCTAGTTGTTGTCCTTTGGTTGTTGTAGTTAGGTCGCCCCCTATTAGGTTTATTATGGTGTCGCGTTTTTCTATATGTCGGCCCCCCGTTAAGTCTACTGCGACCCTCCTATGTCGCGCAGGCTTTTCGGCTAAGATGCGTGTATTAGTTCTAGGGCATAATATGCTATAGATTTGATTGGAAGTGGTTATTTCTTTATTAGGTAATTAGTAGGCGTGTGCTGCTACTGTAGCGGCGAAGCCTAACTTTATTATATACTTATATTTTATGTATATATATATATATAAGTAAATATTTTTTAATAATTATTAAAGATAGTATTATATTATTCTATATATATATTATATATATATATATTTTAATTTATATAAATTTGTGTAATATTATTATTTGTTCTATTTATTGCCTAATTTAGTCTCTTTTTAGGTCCACATAGGCTTTTACATTCTATTTACAGGAAAAATCCCTAGTAAGGGAAAAACCTAGGTATAACCTTCTAGCTAGTCTTATGCGCTCCGACTTTACCTAGCCTATTTACCTTTTATGCTACGCTTTTAAGGTATCTTAGAAGGTCTAGGAGGTAGTAAAAAGGGTTTAGTAATTTGCCTATATACCGCCTTTAGTATAGTAGGGGTATCTAGTCCCTAAGGGGCTAAAAGGGGGCATATCTTCCTATATCCTCCTATATCCTCTTATTAGATCTTATACGCTATTTAAAACTACTAGAAAACTCTTTAACCTATAAGCTATTATACTACTATATATAGGCCCCTACTTATAAAAAGCATTTAGATAATATTATTTATACCTACCCTAGCAAATAGCTAGTCTTTTACCGTATAGTAGTTGTAGAATAGTATTACGTAGCGTATATACTATATAGGCCATCTATATGTATAGTATAGTGTAGTATTTAGGATATAGATGCTTACTAGCTATACGTTTAGTTTTAGAACCTCTATCCGTAGTAGAAAGGCGGTTATAGATTCTATTTTCGTCTATTCTTTATATAGGAGAAGAGTTAGTATTAACTATAGGGTGCTCTATATAGTTGCTCTTTACGCTTTTACTATCTTTTTCTAACGTTGCTTTTATTTAATATCTGCCTATTTTGTAATATATATAGCTAATCTCTACTTATACTAGTGCTCTATTAGCGTAGCGTTAGGTCTATACTTAGTATTATAATAGCTCCTATATTTTCTATTCTCTCTCTATTACTTATAGGTAAATAGCTTTTTAGCTTATTAGCTTAGGCATAGTACCTCTTTAGGGGGCCCTCGCTCCTTATATATATTCTACTATTTAGCGTATCTCCTTCTCTACTAGATAGCCTTATACTATAGTTGCTCTCTATATAGTAGTTGTTTCTATATATATATCTAGTAGTAGTACTACTACTTTACAATCTAGTATAGTATATAGTGTTCTTTTATAAGCCCCTATAATCCTATATATGTATTAGTTTTATTGCTTCTCTAGCGACGCTAAAAAGCTTTTTTACTAATTATTTACTGTTTAGTTTATACCTTAAATCTAGGCGCTATATAGTATTACTAGCCTTACTACTAGCATATATAATAGTTATATATATCTAAAAATGGGTCGCTGGGTTAAGGCTATAATTTATAATACCGTTATAAAGGCCGCTGCTTCCCTATAAGTCGCCTATATAATATACACGTTTTAGTTTAGTTTAGCGTCTACTTAGACCCCTAGGACCTTAAGGGTGGTTTCTAGTTTTTCTTTACAGCCCTAAATACTTATTATTAATACTAGGTTATTATTTACACTCTTTCTTCTTATAAAGTAGATAAGCTAGTATTTATTTAGTGCAAATTTAATAATATATCGTTTTGCCTATATAATATACCAGTTATATACTTAGTTTAGCTTAGTACAGTTTTCTGCTACTATATCTCCCTATATAATTAGGTTTATATTATTTATAAATCCTAAAGCTACTATTTCTTAGTCGCTATTAAATATGTTTAGTAGCCTAAATATAAAGAATAGGGATAGGATTAGTAATAGGGGTAATCCTTATAGGATACCTATAGGTATTAGTATTGTTTTACTTTTAAAGCCCTTAAATACTATTTTAGTAGTACGCCCTATTAGAAAGGCTTAGGTAAACTTAATTATCTAGTTTAATAGGCCCTTCTTTCTTAAAATCTATAGAAGTCTCTTATATAATATATATTTAAAGGCTTCGCTTATATCTAGGCTTAATATAGATATTACGCAGCCTAGGTGGGCTTACTACGCCGCCTAAATACTAAAAGTAATTAGGGAGAAGCTAAGAGGGTTAATTGCTTCTCTTTTACGCCTATTTGCGTCTATAATAGTAGCTCTTATACCTCTACGGCCTCTTATATATATTCTATAACTATTCTTTCTAAAAGCCCTTTTAGCGTATTTTTAAAGGCGACTAGTTAATAGCTTCCTAGGAGGGAATAGTCCTTTTTATTTACCTTTCTTAGAACGACTATAATTATTATATTATAATAGTCTAGTAGCTTACCTTTATAAAGGCAGATAGTTATAGTATTAGCTAGTAGTATAATTACAGCTTCTAATACAGCTTTAATTGCCTTATTTAGGATTTTATCTAGCCCTACCGCCTTACTAGTAAGGAGCTTCTATAAAGCTTCTTTTATTTCCTTTATTAAGACTATTTAGCTTATCTCTAGAGGTGGGGGGTAATCTTGACTACTAATATCCTATAGGTCCGCTTAGTACGCACCTAAAAAAATCTCTCTATTAATAGTTTTATTTTCTCCCTATTATTATTTATATACTAGTCTTATTCTATTTAGTGGATTATAAATAAGTAGAGGTCTCCTAGCGTTTCCCCTACAGCTTCTCTACTCCACTTTAATATATACTAAAGGCCCTAGTTATATAGTTTAATAAGGTTTAAAGTAATTTCTTCTAAAAATTGGTGTTAGCTATTTCTGTCCTTCTTTTATATTATCTTCTTAAACTTATTTTTTAGGGCCTTATAGCTCTGATAATAATAGGCCTTCCCTATTATGCTATACTATTACCTTACCCTTTTAATACCTGCGAGTAGCTATATCGCCTTTAGCGACTATTTACGCCAAGTATATTTACTAGGCTAGGCTTTTATGTAGTATTCTTTTAAGCAGTTACTTATAGTCCTCTAAATATCCTTTAGTATTATATCTAGTATTATTACTAGTCTATTAGTAATTTCCTAGAAGTATTTTTCCTAATTAAGTTTTTATATAGTGTATCTCTAGCAATTTTATTACGCTGGAGTGTTAATATTAAGAGTTATCTATATAGGTATATAGTTTGCCGTTATTACCTATATATTTTCTAGTCTATAGAACGCTAGCCAGTCTGTAAGCGCTTCTTATATAAATATTAGATCGATTATACTTTCTTATATCCCTCTTTTCTAAGTAGATTTGCTAATTAAGGTAGTTAAAACAAGGCCTTACGTTTCTATTTCGTTAAATAGGTATATTACCTACACTTTTACTACGGCCTACTATTCTCCTTATGTTATAAAATATATATTAAAGTCCCCTAGGACTATTGCCTTGCCATTTATTATATTAATAGTGTATTATAATAGTCCCTACGTAGTTATCTAGGGTTTAATATCTTTTAGGTTATAGATATTAATTATACTAATTTAGTCCCTATTGGTAGCTATTTATAATTTAGCTATATTAGGACTGTTAGTAACACAGGGTAACTCCTTTACCAGTACTACTCAAGTAGATACAGTGATATTGTTTTAATGATGCTTGATTTTTAATTAGAATGAGGAAGGGCGAAGAGCTTAAGGCTCCTCGCCACGCTAGTGCCGCGATAACACGTGACGACCGCTTGCCTTATTCCCGACACTGGCAACTCTTCTTTTATAGTTGCTATCTATATACACTTATAGATTACTACTATACAAAGATACTAAGCGAAGAAGAAGAAGAAGAATGTTGGGGGTTAACGCGAAGGTAAGGGGCCGCTAAGGCGCTAGTAGTAAGCGAGCTAATAGCGATTTTCTATGCCGGGCATGGAAAATCCTAATTGGCTAGTTAAAATTAGGGTCTGCGGAATATTATGCTCTTACTCCCTTTTAACCTAACCTTTAACCTATATACGTAGAGTGTTTATATTAATAAACGTTTCTAGAGCCTTGTTTAGGTTTTCCTTTATCATTATATCTACTGGGTTGTCTTAGCCATTAATCTATTAAATCTTAAAGAGTTCTCGCCGTTTGTAGGATTGCTAAAGTGCCATAATGTTAATTATAAGGCGCTTCTCCTTTGTAGTACCAAGCTTAACTAAGCACTTATAAAGGGAATATAAGTTGGTATATACGATTATAGGGATAACGGGAAATTTAAGTTAATCTGTAATTATCTTTAGGGTAGTTCCAATTGCAATTGCTATATTAACTCCGCTAACCATTCTATATATCTCTAACGCTAGAACGCTTTAAGTAACGCGCTTACTCTTAGTTAAGCTCTAATAGATAAAATTACCGTAGATTATAAAGTCATTCTCTCTAGTAGATTTGTTTATAATAATAATCTTATATTCTAGCTAGGAGCTAAAATCTTTATTATTTATAAACGATTTATTAATAAATACGAAGAGCTTAGCGGTAGGAAGGTTAATAGGCATATAGAGTAGTCCCCAATTGAGATGGTTTATTTACCAGAAAAGGCGCTTATTTAGAGCAAGAACGTCCTCCTTAGTTAGTTCCTAGTATTAGGCGGCAATAGAGAGATTAAAGGAAGCCTTAGGTTAATAGATAGAAGCAATATAAGCTCCACAAGCGCGTTACTCTATATATCCTTATTTCGGAGAATTAACGTTAATAACGTTAATCTTCTTACCTTAACCCTTTTGGTATAAAGCAATAGAATCCTCGTTTAGGGAGAGGATACATCTATTAAAGAGTAGTAGTGTTATTAAGTCAAGTCTTTCCTTTGGCTTTGCTATAAGATTTGCCTTTACTAGCTTATCTTCTTTAAGGGCTAAGAATTGGCCGTCTCCTAAGATAATTATATTATTAGTTTATATACCGACGATTCCGAATAGAGTTCCCGTAGTTATAATAAGGAAGTAGGGGTCGAATATAAAAGTAGTTATTAAAAGCTTCTCTTTGTGGTACTTGCTATAGGTAGCCCACTAGTAAGTTCCTGCCTCTACAATTCCATATAATGGCTTAAGTACAACCATAATTATATCTTTGGGATATTAGTAGCGAATTTACTCTAAAAGGTATACTAGTATTAAGCGCTAAAGGCGCGTCTCTAATTAAATATAGGCCTAAGTAATATCTTATAAATAAACCGCTATTCTATTCTTTATTAAGGAGGGAGCTAGCGTAATAATAACTCGCTAACTAGCTCGTTAAATTATAGGGGATTACGTAAGAATTACTTCCTTACTATTGTCGTTATAGCCTTAAATAACTAGTCTCAACTTCTTAAATAGGGTATTAGTAGCTTTGCCTTTAATCTCGTTAACTATTCTTAACTTAAAGATGCGAACTCTATTAAACTTAGTAGGGTCATACTTCTTAAATTTAAAGACTCCTCTTGTAATAAAACCGTTGATCTCCTACTTATTAGATACTTAGAAAGGGGCTCCTAAAGTTATAATACGGCCTTTCTTTTAGAGTTGTTTTACGAGCTTAAAGTCCACCTTCTCTTTAACTGTTATAAAGGCCATTAACAACTTAACTCTACTCTCGATGGCGGCAACGAATTACTCTTTAAAATTAACAAGATATTAGCGATTTTGTAATCCCTTCGGGCGACCTTTACCGCGTCGTAGTTACGGCACATCTGCTACAATTATATTAGAATTATAGTTGCCTTTTAGAGCACGTTAATCGTGGTTCTCCTCTAGGGTATCCTCTATAGCATCCTATAAAGGCTTAAAACTATTATCCCTATAGTAGGGCTTAATAATAGTTAAGCGGAATTAAGTGGGTCTATAGGGTATCTAAAGAGTACAAGTTTAACCCTTAATGGCGATAAGTATATATAGGCCTAACTAGCCCCCTTTCTTACGCCATACCCATACTTTAGATTAGAGTGGTAGATCTATCATTATTAAGGTGTTTAGGCCGTTTCTTATTCTTAGTGCGTTGTTAACCTAGCGCGTAGCGTAAATGCGGCGCACCTCCTTTATTGCCTTACGGATAGCCTTAGCTCGCTACGTAACGGATAGAGATGGTAGAGAATTATTAGTCATTTAAGGGTAGGCGCTAAAGACTAGTAACGTAGGTATAAGCCTATCTAGGCCAGTAGAATCGTTAACAGCTTTAACAGCTATCTGTAAGATAAGCTCTTCGCTAGCGCCCTCTAATTCTAAAGAAATAATCTCATATACTCGGCGTAATAGCGTATAATATCATTCTACTTTTCTAATACTATTGTGTGCCTTAATAGGGACTTCCTTAACCTTAATTTCCATTGCCTTTACCTATTGCCAAAACTCTATAGATAAGAAGTTCCTTCCTATATTATAAATAACTTAATTAGGGGGTTCTAGGTAGATATTAATCTAGTACAGTTAGAGAGTATCCTATACGTTCCTAGCTAATATATCCTTTAGGAAGCGTGCAGCTTAGAAGGAGGTTAAGAGGTTAATAACTTGGAGTACTAGCTTGCCGCTAAGGTATATAATGTCGATAATAATATAGAAGTTAAAGTTGTAGTCATCTTTAAGGGTAAACTTAAATTGGCTAGGGGACTTCTGGTTTATTTAGCAGTAATAGCAGTACTTTATAAGATGCTCAATTATCTTAGCCTTAACTTTATAACCTACTCGCTAAAGAACCCTAAGTAATCTATAAACTAATAGGTGACCAAAGCAACGGTATAGTTAACGTAACTCCGACTTAGTTAAATAACTCTAAGTAACGCTCCTTTCTAGCTGTTAAAGGAGCAACTAAGGGTGACCCTACTTACGTATAACGGGCACCCAATTATCTCCCTAAATAAGTATATTCTTAAGGTTATCTAGCTTAACGCCTAACTTATCTATATCTTAGATGTAGAATAGAAACGGGGTGTTCGTAGGAATAATGTGGAAAGTAATACATCCTAATGGGGTTTAGACCTTAATTATACTAAGAGAGATTATAGTACCCTTACTAAAGCGAATTATATATTAGCCTGCCGTTAATTAGTTAATCTAAATAGAGCTATTAAGCTACTAAAGAGCTTAAACTTAAGGTTTTCCTACTATAGATACTCCTGCGGCTCTAGTATCTAGCATAATACCATAGAAGACGTTCGCTAAGTATCTATTATTAAAGGAGAACGCGGAACTTTCCTTTAGCTTGTTAAAGATATTTAACTTTATAATAGAATAAAGTATAGATTAGTTATTAAGGACAGTGATAGTTTATATACTATTTACCTCACCATACTCGGTAAAGTATTAGTTAGGAGAGTAGTCCTTAATTTCCATATCTATAAGGAGCTATTCGGCCTCGTTAACCTCACCCTTAAGATCTTCTTTGCCTTTATATTAAACCAGGAAGCTTTAAAAGTAGGCCGTAGTAACCTCTCGGTTTCTAACGTTTTATATACTCTAGCGAAACTTATTATATACCTCCTTTTATCTATTAAGGGGGTGCCTAGTTAACTAGTAATTTAGCTTTTTATAAACGTAGCACTTCTTCTAACAATTGCTCCGAAATAAACCTCTACAATTACCTTATAGTTAACGTTAATTATACCCTCTATTATATCCCCTACCGCGGCCACCATATATTTAGTCGGTCCAGTTATAATTATATTAGTCAGCCGGGTTAATTGGAGTAGGTTAGGGTTAGGTATTAAATTACTATACTTCTTAAGAGCGCAGAGCGGTGCTAATAGAGGATCTTAATTAAGTATATACTCCTTTATAAGTATTTACAGGATTAAAGAGAGTAAGGTTGTATTCTTTAACACCTTAGCATACGCTAATAATTTAATCGCGTAGGCTAAAGTCCTCTTAATATAATTCGGATAAACTACGCTAAATTATCTAAAGTTAATTAAAGAGCTTTTGGAGACAATTAAGTTGAGAGACATCTAGGTTTATCGCAATAATCCTTAAAAAGGTAGTCTCTCTCCACTCCGACATATACTGCTGCTTATTCTCCTCTATTTTAAAGTGGCATCTTATCTTATATATCATTCGGTTAAAATCGTATCCTTTTCCTACCAAACGATTATAATAGAAGGTACTAGCGCGGCCCTTAAGCATAATGGAGTAGGCGTTATAATATTGGTTAGGTTCTAGTCTAACCTTCTAGCAACAGTTATAGAAGATGCGCAGCTTTAAATTAAGGATATTATACAGTTCCCTGCTAAACCTCTTCTCCTGGTCTAAATAGAGCTTTATAAGCTCTATAAGCATTTTTAAGGTGCCTCCGAGCGGTATTAGGCCACATTAAAATTGCGTTAGAGATTAAGGTAGGGATTACTTTATAGGCTGCAGTAGAGATATAGATCTTAATAGAATACGGCGTAGTACCTAATCTTGCTGTAATAGGGTTTAAAGGTTATTAAATTGCAAAGTAAGGGGATCTTGCGCTTGCTCTTATTTAGTAGTTAAAGTTATAGGTTAAATTGGTGAATCCTAGGGAGCTAAAGATAATAAAAGCGATAGATATAGAACGTAAGAACTTATGCCTAGAGCAATAGAATTTAAATATGTCTCTATTAGTGTATTATTTGGATTCCATTATAAGTTGAGCTTCTTTATAGTGCGTAGTTGGTGCTCAATCTCTTATAGAGTCCATTCGTGCTCTTCTTTTACGTTAATAACTTGCTCCTAAATATTGTCTCTAATAGCGCTTCCATCCATAGGGACAAATACTCTATTCTCCCAAAGGAAGTTACGGAAGTCTTATACGATAAGCTTATTCGCAAGAGCCTATATTTCCTTTATCCATCTAACAAAGTCCTCCTTTATGCAATACCATAGCATAGTGTTGTTGTATTCGCTGTCTATATAGTGTACCATATGGTATAATAAGAATCCGTTTAGGTCCTTTTGCTCGGCGTTTATAGGGTTAATATCTTTATTCCATATCTTTGGGTTAATATCTTCCTCGTACTTCTTTAGGTAGGTTAACGCCATAATAGGTTAAAGGTAGGTAGGGTTTTCGGTTTTATAGAATCTCGTAGGTTTGCTATCAAAAGGTAGGCAATTTAAGATATTGTTCGACGCGTTTCGGACATTAACTTGGGACCCTAGGTTCAGTAATACTTCTAACCTAAAGTATAACTAAATCTTCGTAAACGCGATTATTCTGCGTAATAGACGCAACTTGGTATCTCCTAGTACTCAGTAATACTTCTGTTACTAGTTTTCCGCAAGTCTAAGGTAGCACAGTATCGCCGGGATCCATTCCATATAAGCGCATATAGCACCCCTATACGAGACTGTCTCTTCTGTTTAAAGACCTAGCTGCTCTGTGGTTGACTGTGTATTTAACTACTAATCAGTGTTAGTAACACAGGGTAACTCCCTCACTAGTACTACTCGAGTAGATATAGTGATGTTGTTTTAATAATGCTTGATTTTTGATTGGAATGAGGAAGGGCGAAGAGCTTAAGGCTCCTTGCCACGCTAGTGCCGCGACGACACGTAACGACCGCTTGCCTTATTCCCGACAAGGACTAATAGTATAATATCTTTACGCCTATATACTAATATATTAGCTAATTAGGGAGTATATATCGGTAGCTAGGTCTAATTTATATAGAAGGTAGTATCCTTTTAGTATATTTTGTGGATTCGCCTATTATATACTAGTTCCTATAGGGCTATTATCTAGTATTCTCCTAGGTCTAGGCTATTAAATAAAGGGCGTATTACTCTATATTTTAAGTATCCGCAGTTATATTATACTATTATTGACCCTTTTATAACTCGTTCTATAACTTATTAGCGTCTTTTACTTATATTTAAGGCGTTTTATCTAAAGCTGCTATAGTTAGGATTCTCTACTAAGATAGGTCCCCAGCTATATATATAAACTGCGTAATAAAGCCAAGACATTGCGTAAGGAAAGAAGGTAAGAAAACGGGAAGAAAGGGTATATATCGTTAACGTGGTTGCTTAGTTAATATATACACAGAGCAGAATAGGATTTGGGTAGAGGCCCTGGCAGAACTTAGTAAGATTTAGCAGACTTGGCAGAATATAGTAGATTTCCGTAGATTGCGTTAGAGAATAGTAAATTGCCATAGATGGCGGCAAATTTCCATCTTGTGGTCGGTCTCTAATTACTAAGTTAGTAGAAATAAGTAGACGTGTGTATAGTGTTATAAAGGTGTCCCGTAATATATACTCTATATTCTTTACTATAATTTATATATCTAGCTCCCTTATTCTTAGGGCAGTCCTTAGTATTATAGGTATTAGTATACTCTAGGTATATCCCCACTATTAGTATCTATAGTATTATTAGACTTAAACTCTATAGTAGTATAGCTAGGCTTTATACTAGAGACTACCTATAACTACTCCTTTACAGGCTGATATTGCCTATATCTCTTAGGTTAATAGGCTAATTATTAGGGTACTATGCGTTTTAACTCTTTAGAACCCTAGTAATTCCTCTATATATATTATAGATTCTTTATTAAGCTATATAACCCTAATTATAGTAATTCCTAGGGCTAGTTTTTCAATAGCCTTTATAATTCTCTAAATAAGATATATATTTATAGCGCTTTATTTACTTTCTACTTATATACTAAGGGGTACTTTTATTACTTTAACTATATAGTTTTAGTAGAGGATTTTATACTTAGGGATATTTTCCTAAGTAATTGTCTAATTATTTACCTACTAATTAGGGAGCGTAACCTCTATATTACCGCTATATAGGACCCTTACCGCCACTGCCTCTAGTATATATACTCTAACTAGTACTATACTAAGTATATACTAAAGAGTTGCCAGTTAGGCGCCTATAGCGATATTAGCCTATAATAGCTTTACTACCTACACTATTAGTATTCTCTATAATTTTATAGCGTCCTTAATATGTCTAGGCCTATCCTATACCGCGTTTTAGTTTCTATTATACTTTACCTAAAGCTCTTAGGCGATTTAGCCTACTTATTAAGCTACCCACACTACTCCTACGCAGGGATATTTATTCTTTCCCCTTCCTAAATCTTCCTTAATATCTTTTAGAAGGTCTATAAGATTTAATTATCTTTAGTCGTTACCCTTTGGTTATTATAGTTACGTTACCCCCTATTAAGTTTATTTTAGTATCGCGGTTTTCTATATAGTATCCATTCTTTAAGTCTACTACGACCTTCCCGTATTCCGTAGGCTTTCTAGCTATACTATATATATTAGCTTTAGGGCATAATATGCTGTAGATTTAATTAGAAATAATTATTTCTTTATTAGAGGATTTATGGGCATATTCTACTCCTATAGCGGCTTTTAAATAACTTAACTAAGTCTATAAATTTATATATTAAACATATAAATAAAGCTTATTTTTTATAATTTTAATTTTTATAATAAGCTAAAATAACTATAACAAGTTATAAAAAATATAATTAAGCCTATAATTATATAATAGGCCGTCGCAAATCGGACTTTGTACTTATATATAGTAACGGCTATAAACTTAGGTCTTTAAAGCTTAGACTTAAAGCTAATATAGAGATATCGCACAATATACGGATAAAAGCTAGTAGTCGTTAAAATATTATAGAGGGTAGTGAAAAGTTTTTATATAGGATTGTAAGATCTTAAAAACTACTACTATAGTTTTGTAAGGGATATTATTGCGGACACCTTAGGTTGCCCTTAAGACAACTCCTAAACGCCCCTTAGATACTAGTTATATACTAGAGGCACGTACCCGTAGTATATAGTCTTTATAATCCCTAAAGCCTTACCTCCTTAAGGATTTATCTCTCTTACTAATCTATTCTATTCTATAATCGTGTCCTTATAACCCCCTGTCTATAAAGTCCCCTTATATTTAAATCTTTCCTACTCCTTTTTAGAAGGATAGTTAGCTTTAAGAATTAGATTGTTTGTTTATATCTTCTATTTATAACTACTATCATTCTTTAAAATCTTATAATGACCTAAATAGAAACTCTATAGACACCCTATAGAAAGCCGTCGCGCTAAGATAGGAAGGTCCCTTTAATAGTAAGAGATTGCGATAATATAAATCTCTAAGTAAGATGGCTAAACGAGCCCTAATACCTAGATATGTTAGGAGCTCGAAGACTCTTATATACCTATAGTTATCGCTAAGGAAAACGTAAATACCCTTTATAACGGTCGCAATGCTACTAAAAAGCAACTAGAGCCCCTTTAGCCCTACCTAGGCTAATTAGAAGATTAAGCGCTAAAGGCAACTCTAAAATCTTCCCCTAAGCTAAAAATGCTAAAGAAATATACTAATGCGTTTAACTAGGGACCTAACTAGAACTCTCTCAGAAGACCACTAGCCTATAATTAGTATAGTAGCGGTATATAGACTACTTATAAGCTAAGTAGGCCGATTCCTTTAGGAAACTAAACCTAAATACTCACTTAAGACCTAAGGCTTATTAGGAAACCTATACTAGCTACTAGTACTAATACTACCTTTATAGTAGGAGCTTTCTTAAGCCTAAGTTTAGAAGGTTAAAAGCCCTATACTAATCTCTTTTAAAATAAATATTAGGAAGCTGTTATAAGGCTCTCGGAAACTATATAAGAGAAAGTCACTAATAAATATATTAGAACCCTTTAAGGGCAAATCTATATCTAGTAGGGTTTAATCTAAGTTAGGTAAATTCTTTTATAATTTAGTTAAGGCTAAGGACTTTCTAGAGGTTACTTAATACCTACTTAAGGAGGTATAGAAGACTTAGAAAGGCACCTATATAATAAACGGAAAAAGGATATAGACTAATTAGCTAAGGCCTCTAGTAGTATAAAACTATTACAGGACACCCCCGTGACACCTTACACACGTTTACCTGTTTTTACCGACTTAACAATTAGAGACTAATAGCGAAATAGCAATTTAACGGCAATCTAATGGCAATCTAACGGCAATTTACGGCATTCTGCTATATTCTGCCAAGTTCTACTAAATTCTGCTAAGTTTTGCTAGGACTATAACCTAAACCCTATTCTGCCCTATATATATATTAACTAAGCAACTAAGTTAATAATATATGCCCTTTCTTCCCGTTTTCCTACCTTCTTTCCTTATATAATGTCTTAATCTTATTACACAGTTCATATATATAGCTCAATAATATCTACTTTACTATATATTATTATCGCTTATACTTACTCTGTAATACTATATTATATTAAACCTATACCCTATACCGCTCTAATTAGCATATAGAACAACCTAGAAGCCCCTATATCTATAAAGGACCTATATACTATATTTACCAAATAAATGGAGACCTTGTAATAAGCTTTTATCAACACCCTCGCCCGTTAAAAAGCCCGATATTATAAGTTAATTAAATCTCTAAAAAAAGAAATTAAAGAGATTCGCTAAAACCCACCGTCTATCCTACCGTTACGCCTACTTACCGCTACCGGTATTAACCTATAAATACTAGGTAGAGAGAATGTGTCTAAAATTAGCTTTTTAACCTTAAATTTGCCGACTAGTGCCCCTAGAAAGAAGTTAACTAAATATCTTCCTAATCCTCCCGCCTATTTAGGTAAAAGGAGTAAATTACGCTTTTTTTTAATTAACTTAAGAACAAGCTAAACGGTAATATTAATCGCTACTTAACTCCTAATAGCTAGTTGCGTTATGCTATAAGCCGCCTAATAAAAGATGCCATAGAAACTATATACCTATTTTAGCCGAGCACTATAAAAGAACTAGTTACTATACTAGAAGTATCTTATAGTAACCCTAACTAAATTACTATAGTATAAAGAAAACTAAATAAGATAACACAAAGCTCTAAGAGCTTTTTATTATACTTTTCTAAATTCTATTACTATACTAAAGAGATTAGATAGAATAAACCCGCCTTAATTAATCGCTTAGTGGAGTTACTAAATCCTAACCTAAAGGCTTCCCTTATAGGAGTTAAGCTGCTAGATACCTTTACTACCTACGCTAATGTTATTAATGGCTTATATAACAATATATTACGCCTTACCCTAAAATATATACCTTAATACTTTACCCCTTAGCCGCCTAGGACTTATAAGGACCTAAATACTATAGATATTAACACTAAAACCCTCTTTTACGCCCTAAAATGGTCTACTAAATATAAATAACGTATTAAATATGGCCTTTGTTTTAAGTGTAGAAGTAACGCTTATATCTTAAGCTACTACTCTATCCTGCTGCCCTAAATATATATACAGATAACCGGTATAGGCGGTGTCCCGTTATCCTAATTATATAAATAGACGACTAATATAAGCAACTAATTGCCTTAACTAAGCCCTATTTACTAACCCTAATCATTATCCGGCTCTAATACGTTATTTAATAAGCACTACTTATAAGGACGAAGCTACGACTAACGCGCTATAAGAACCCCACCTTAATTGTCTTTAAAAGGAAGGTCCTAAAGCTAAGTAGCTCTCCGGGACAGCTTTGCCTTAGGATCTTATTAAATGCTTTAGATGTCACAAACTCTAATTCTTAGGATCGTAGTATAACTATTAACTGTCGTCTTTAGTAGAATAATTAATAGGCTAATACTTAAGTCTTAATTAATACAAGAGCTAGTGGTATAGGATTTATTAATAAGATCTTTATATAAGATAATAGTTTTACCCTAACCCCCCTTAACTAGCATATTAACGTATTTAGATTTAATAGCAGACGCACGGTCTTAGGCCGAATTACCTACGTAGTATACTTAAGACTCTAATACCTAAACTATAAAGAACTAATTAGGCTTTTCGTTACCACCCTAGGTTACCTAGTAATCCTTAGACAACCCTAAATAAAGCTATATAAGGTAACTATTAATTAAAACAACCTTAAGCTTCTATTTACCGTCTCCTATTATAAGCAGAAGTACCTTATAACTTACTACTTAGACCCTAAACTAAAATCTAGGAAATCCACTAAGATCTACTAGCCTAAGATTTCCACTAATGTCTACCCTACACCTAAGGAATCCACCAAATTTCACTAATATAGGAATTTTACCAAATTCTATTAATATAAGAATTCTACCGACATTTACTAAAGATCTAAAAATTCTACTAAATTCTATAAGTTATTACTAAGCACTATATCGCCCTAAATTAAGCAGAAGCTTAAATTTAGTATATAAAACTACCAGAGGAACTAGTATCCTATAATAAAGAGAATACCTAAAGAACCTAAACCTAAATCTAATACTAACTCCGTATTTAATACTAAACCTAAAGCTAAATAAGAATCTATATAAGAAACTATGGACAACCTAAGCGAACTCAATACTCTGGACATCTATATAATTGGAGCTACCCCACTAGCGCGACTTACTAAGAAACCTAAATATACAATCTTTGCTATCACTATAGCTGATATTAAAAAAGCCTTAATACTAAAGAAACATACTAACCCTGCCACAAAGGTACTAGTAGAGTATTATTACCGCTTAGATGCATTCTTATAAAAGGAAGTTAATAAGTTACCGGAATACCAACTATATAACTATAAGATTATACTTAAAGAAGGAAAGCAGCCTAGATTTGGACACCTATATAGGATATCCTAAAATAAACTCTAAGTGGTATAAAAGTATTTAGACGAGAACCTAAGTAAGGGATTTATTAGAGTAAGCTCGTCACCTATAGCCGCACTAGTAATCTTCGTTAAGAAACCCAGTAGTAGTCTGCGCTTCTATATAGACTACTAAGCCCTTAACGCCGTTACCGTTAAGAACTAATATCTAATCCCGTTAATATAAAAGACGCTAAACTAACTAAGTAAGGCTCGCTACTATACAAAGCTTAATATTATCTTTGCATTTAACCGTCTCCGTATAGTAAAAGGAGATAAATGGCTTACTGCATTTCGTACTCAGTATGGATTATTTAAATACTTAGTAACGCTATTTGGCCTTACAAATGCCCTAAGCTCGTTTTAACATTATATAAATAATACCCTGCGTCTCTACCTGGACATCTTTTATACTACTTGTATTAATAACATCCTAATATATAGTAATAACCTAACCGAATATCGGAAATACGTTAATCTTATCCTATAAGCCTTATACAGAGCTAGTTTATAATTAGATATAGATAAATATAAGTTTTATAAAACAGAAGTCCTATACCTTAGACTCCTTATTTTTATAAACGGCATATAAATAGACCTAAAGAAAGTTGAAGTAATTATAAACTAGTAAGAACCTGAGAACGTTAAGGACGTAAAAGCCTTTATAGGATTTACTAATTTCTACTAATAGTTTATTAATAACTTCTCCGCTTTAGTTTTACCCCTTATAGCTTTAACTTAAAAGGATAAAGCCTTTATCTTTAACAAGGAATATAAAAAGGCCTTTACCTATCTAAAGGTTATGTTTACTATTACGCTAGTGCTCTAATACTTTAACCTAAACTAAATAAGTGTTATAAAAGCCGACTTATTCAACTATATTACTAGAGGTATCCTATCTTAATATAATAAGGATAGAGTATTATACCCTATAGTATACTTCTTAAAACGACTAAACCTAGCTAAATATAACTACAAGATCTATGATAAGGAGTTATTAGCTATTATTAGCTATTTTAAATAATAGTAACCTAAACTAGAAGGCGCTAAATTCCTAATTAAGGTCCTTAGCAACTATAAAAACCTATAGTACTTTATAACTATAAAACAGCTAAGCCACTGTTAGGCACGCTAGTTAAAATACCTATCCTATTTTTAATTCTTAATTATATACCACCTAGGCGTTAAAAGCTAGAAGCCTAATACCCTAACCTAACGTTTATAAGACGCGCTAGTACTAGAAGAAGCGTGCTCTTACTAAAATTAGACCTTACTTCGCCTTAAACTATTTAACCCTCCTACTAAAAATATTATAGTATACGTCCTTAAAATAACTAATTAATTAATTAAATAGATTATAACTAATAAATACCTAAATAATAAGTTTATTTAAGAGACGCTTAAGCTAATATAAAAGGGCATTAGACGCTCTAAAAGGATTTCTCCAAGTAAATGTAAAGCCTATAGGAACCGCTTATACTACTAAAATTACCTAGTTATACCTAACCACAATAAACTTAAGCTTAAGCTCCTTAAACATATATATAACCTACTAGTAGCCGGCTACCTAGGTTAAGGAAAAACCCTAAAGCTACTCTAACGGGAGTATTACTGGCTAAATATATATAATATAATATAAAGATACGTCTCTAGCTGCTATATCTGCCGATAAGCTAAAGCTTCGTATAAAACGTATAACGGCCTATTAAAGCCACTACCTGTTCCGGACCGATGATAAAAAAATATCTTAATTAACTTTATTATTAACCTCTCTATAAGTAAGGGTTATATAAATATTATAGTAGTTATAAACTAACTATCTAAGATAAGGCACTTGATCGCCTACCTTAATATATTAACGCCTGCCGTTACCTAACTATTCCTAGATTATATATAGAAACTCTACGGACTCCCTAAAACGATTATCTCTAATAAAGGCAGCTAGTTTGTCTCTATATTCTAGAAAGAACTAACCACCTAACTCCGCATTAAAGTACTACTATTTACTATATATTACCCGGAAACGGACGGTTAAATAGAGCGTGTAAACGCTATAATAGAATAGTATATCCAGATATACACGTTATACTTATAAGATAACTAGATTAACTAGCTTATATTCGCTAAATTTACTATAAATAATTCCGTTTTAGAAACTATAAAGGTCTCCCTATTCCTAGCTAACTATAGCTAGTATTTATAAATGGGGTTTAAACCCTTTAGTAACGTCCCTTACCCCGCTTATTACGCCTTATAAGTTATAAAAGTAAATAAATTCATAAAAAAGATAGAGAAACTATAATAGTTTCTTACTAATAAAATAATATAGGCTTAATCTATTTATAAAGCCGTAGCGAATAAGAAATAAACCCTAGTACCGGCCTATTAAATTAGTAACTTTATCTAGCTAGATATAAGAAATTTAAATATAAAATAACATACTAAGAAACTTAATTAGAAAAACGCTGACCCTTATAAAGTTAAGAAGGTTATTTTCTCCCACGCCTACTAATTAAAGCTCCCTAATACGGTTAAAATCCACCCTATATTTTATACATTAGTCCTCTACCCTACTACTTTTATATTAAATGCCCTGCTTAAACAGATATAAGACCCTCCCCTATTAGTTAAAGTGGATAGTAAAAACAAGTACTTTATTAAAAGAATTAATAATATTAAGTATAATAAACGGAAACGCTAATATATATATCTTATAAAATGGAGAGGCTTTCGTTAGGAAAAAATTTAGCAGCATTTTGCCAGCATTTTTAGCATTTTGCAGCATTTCGTAGCATTTAAAACAGACCATACGCATTAAGCAGCATCTAGGCAGCTATATATATATATTATATATAAAAAATTAATTTTTATAAATTACTTATAAATTACGTAAGTTATTTTACTTCTAAAAAAAGTTTAAATTTTTTTAAATTTTTTTAAAAAGTAAAATAACTTATGTAATTTATAAGTAATTTATAAAAAAAATTATATAATATACTATATCTAATTATCTATCTAAAAATAATTTTTTTATATATAATATATATATATAGCTGCCTAGATGCTGCTTAATGCGTATAGTCTGTTTTAAATGCTGCGAAATGCTGCGAAATGCTAAAAATGCTGGTAAAATGCTGCTAAATTTTTTCCTAATGTTACTAAGTCCTTATAGGAACCTATTAACTTTATAGGACTTATATAAGCCGTAAAAGATTTTTACAAACTCTATTTAGAACTACTATAGCCCTATTTTACAGAAGCTTAAGTTTAAAGGGGGGGTACTATTATAGAATACCCCCGTAATACCTTGTATATATCTACCTATTTTTACTAACTTAACAATTAGAGACTAACCGTAAAATAGCAATTTAATAGCAATCTAATGGCAATCTAATGGCAATCTACGGCATTCTGCTATATTCTGCGAAGTTTTACCAAATTTTATTAAGTTCTACTAGGACTATAACCTAAACCCTATTCTGCCCCATATACGTATTAACTAAGTAACTAAGTTAATAATATATACCCTTTCTTCCTGTTTTCCTACCTTCTTTCCTTACGTAACGTTTTAATCTTATTATATAGTTTATGTATATAGCTTAATAATATCTACTTTGCTATATATTATCGTCGCTTATACTTACTCCGTAATAAGAACTTTATTATAGACATAACGCCTAGTATTTAGATAATTAGGTTTATAAGATAGATAACTTCTTTAAAATGCTGATAATATAAGATAATACTAGAGAGCGTATACGCTAAATTATTGGTAAGATTACAAACTAATCGCTAAAGTAGATTGCGCTTAATTAACTTAATAAAGAGTAAATTATCATATGGCTATAGCTATAAACCTTTCTAAAGGGTTAGACCTAAGATCCGTATATTATATAATATAATAACGTAAAATAATTCTAAAATAGTATATAGCTAAACCGTTAAGATTTTTATTAGTTTATAAACTTTATAGAAACTTGTGCTTAATAGATAAATTTAAAGCCCTTTAAGGATAAGGACGGCAGCGTTTACGAGAAGGAAAAAATTAGATTTATTTAGGCTAAAATTAAGCTAGTAATTTGTAATAAAATAAAGCGCGTAGAAGCTTTACCGCGGATTACTGTATATACGGATTGTAAACAAGTAGTTCTAAATACTAAGGACGTGGTAAGGAACTAGACCTCTTCTAGTAGGAAGTTAGGGGGTAACTAAAAGCGTAGGTATTTTAATAGTAATATAGGGTAGACCTAAGCTTTAAAGAAGCCGTTTTTAGGGAGAGGTCTTTAGAAGGGTTAAAGTTAGAAGCCTTAAGTAATAGGAAAGACTTTTAAGACTAACCTAATACCCGTCTAATACCCTTATAGGAACACTCTAAGAAGCTAAAAGGAAATTTCCCTAAAGGCAAATCTTATTAGAAGAACAAGTTAGGCGATAATTATACTAATAATCTAAAAAAAGAAAAGCCCTAGTTACGGACGTCTCCTAACTATAACTAGGGCAAGATATAGAAGGGAAGACCCTCTATATTACTATTAAGCTAGAAATAATACTCCCTATAGGTAAAACGCGTTAGTTCTAAGCACTATATAATAGTAGCGCTAAAATTAATCTTATATAATATAATTTGGTAAAGAAGTATAAACTTATCCTATTGCTAAAGTGGCGGAAACCTATTATAGGCTTCCTAGATAAGTATTAGATTAAACTATATAGTGCCTATAAGCTTATAGTGTTAGTAGCCGATATATATAACCGTACTAAGGTAGTTAGCCCGTAACCCTTTTAGGCGGCTAACTTTATAGCTTATATCTTTATTCTTAGATACCTTTAGCTTATAAAAGTAAATCTTAAGATACGCTTTAAGATAGGAGCCTTTAAATAGTAGAATAATAAAAAATCGGAAGGGCGTATATTACTAATAAGCTTAAAAGATATTCTAAAGGATATAGCTTTAGACAAAATAATATATACTTTATACCTAAAAGAGTATTAAATCTAACCTCTATTTTATAGTAAGATAGATATAAAGCCTAGTATAGGCAATAACCCCTTTATAATAAAGACCCTATAGGGAATAGCCGGATAGGTTATAGAGATGTTATAGGGAGGCGGCGATCTTAAAGATTTTATAAGATACTTTAACTATTATAGGTTACTCTGGCTTAAGTAATACGCAAAGAGTATACTACGGCACCTTAAACGCTACGTTAAAGAATTTCCTACCCTCTATTGGCTACTATATAAAACGGTATAACGTATAGTAGCAACTATATATAAGTAACCACTATAGCGCGCAACGCTGCCTATAAGCATTTTAAAGAAGCTCTAAGATCTACCTAATAATAATATAAAGGATAAACGCAACCCTAATTTATTAAATATTTTATTAGGCCTAAGGGACTTACTAAAGGTATTTTTAGGTAGGAGAGCTAAAGTCCTACCGTAGAACTTGGAGTATAATTATATAATTAATCTAGAAAAAGGTAAATAGCTACTAAATAATTTTATTTATAACCTCTCTTATAAAGAGCTTAAGATCCTATAAGAGTACCTTAATAGTTTACTAAAAATGGGGTATATTTAACCTAGTAAGTTACTAGTAGGCGTACTAATTCTTTTTATTTTAAAACTAAATAGAACTATAAGGCTATGTATAAACTATCGCGGCCTTAATAAGATTATAATTAAGAACTGTTACTTATAACTACTAGTTAGTAAAATACTAAATTAACTATTTAGGGCGAAGATTTTTATAAAGCTAGATTTATAAAATACTTATTATAGGCTCCGTATTAAAAAAGGGGATAAGTAAAAGACCGCTTTTAATACTTAATACGGCCACTTTAAGTATTTAGAAATGCCTTTTAGGCTAGCCAATATGTCTATAAAATTCCAATTGTATATTTATAGAGCCTTAAGGGGACTATTTAACCGTATATATATTATCTATTTAGATAATATCCTAATCTACTTAAAAATTAAAAATTAGTATAAGTAATATATCCGTAAAGTACTAGAACGTTTAGATAATTAGGGCCTCTACGCTAAGGCGTTAAAGTATATCTTTAATACTAAGTAGATTAAGTTTCTAGGTTATATTATAATACCTATAGGCGTAGTTATAGAACTAGTACGGGTATAGATATCTAAGAATGGCCAGAGCTAGAGAGTTATTAGGATATTTAAGTATTTTTAGGCTTTGCTAATTTCTATAGATACTTTATTTATAACTAATTTATTAGCATTTTATTGGGGTACTAAGATCCTAGAGGCCTCCTAATAGGATTTTAATTGTCCTAAAGGTCCTAGAGGTCCTAATAGGCTCCTAGTAGGCTCCTAGTAGGATTTTTGATTTTCGTAATTATCCTATAAGGGTCCTGTTAGGGTCCTATTAGGGCCCTAATAAAAAACTAGTATTTCCTAATTGTCCTAATAGGCTTTTAATAGGAAATTAGTATTTCCTAATCGTCCTATTAGGTTCCTGGCAGGATACCCCCTAAGCGACACCCCTCCCCCCCCCCCTAAAGCGACACCTCTACCTGTAACCGACTACCTATAGTGGGCATACGTACTAAACCGCCAACGCCCAAAATCCGAAAATTTCAGAACATCAAATTCTTAGTCTTAATCTTGCAAAAGCTCTACCTGAAGCTCTATACAAAGCTCTACTTAAAGCTTTATACGGAGCTCTAAAGCTCTTTTAATATACAGTATTAATATACTAGGAAGTCTCTGAGAACGCTCGCACGAACGCCTGTACGAACGCTTGTCTTTACGAGCATCTCTACGAGCGCCTCTACGAACGCCTCTACGAACGCCTTTGTGGTCGTCTCTACGAACACCTTAATAAACAGACGCCTGCACAAAGCTCTATAAAAGGGGGCTTAAGGGAGGCTCTGCGTACGAAGGCTCTGCGTACAAAGGCTCTGTATATAGAGGTACTGCATAACGCTCTGTATTAAAGACTCTGCGTACGAAGGCTTTGCGTATGGAGCCTCTACGTACGGAGGCCCTGCACGGCGCTCTGCGCGATGCTCTGCATCGAAGACTCTGCATCGGAGACTCTGCGTACGAAGGCTCTACGTATGGAGGCTCTACGTACGGAAGCTCTGTACGACGCTCTACACGACGCTCTGCATCGAAGACTCTGCGTGCGAAGGCTCTGCGTATGGAAGCTCTACCTACGGAGACTCTGCACGACGCTCTGCACGACACTCTACATATAAAGACTCTGCATACGGAGGCTCCGCGTACGTAGCTTCGTACAGAGCCTCTATATACAGAGCCTCCGTATGCCGAGCCTCCGTACGCAGAGTCCCTATACGTAGAACCGTTGTATACAGAGCCTTTGTATGCAGAGCCTCTATACGCAGAGCCTCCATATGCAGAGCCTCTATATGCAGAGCCTCCATACGCAGAGCTTCCATACGCAGAGCCTCCATACGCAGAGTCTTATACGCAGAGTCTCCAAACGCAGAGCCTCCGTACGCAGAGTCTTCGATGCAGAGCGTTGTGCAGAGCATCGTGCAGAGTATCTGTCGATCGGTAGTCCGTGCACCAATTGTAAGAAAAGAATGATGACTCTGTCTATTGAATGGTGGCTCTAGAGCCTCTATATATACATAGGAAAGGTGTAGGAAATGAGAACGAGAAGGGGGTAGGGTGGTGGCAATGGAAACAAGGGGTAGGTGACCGAGTTAATGACCGAGTCAATGACTGAGTTAATGACTAAGTTAATGGGAGGTTGCTGAGTCGGTAATAAGATAACCTAATTTAGGTCGACATACCCCCCCAGCTAATTAACTGGTAGGTGATTAGCTAGATATACCTAAATAGGAAATATCTATGGTGTTGAACTAAATAGAAACCATCTAAAAGCAAGAACTTGATAAGGAAATTGTGCAAATAGGTTAAATAGTATAGTCAAATCTGACTACAATAGGGTCTTAATATTAATCAGATTCAGTTGTTATATGAAGCTTTCGTGCTTCTGCCTTAGTAGGGCCTTTGTGAGACCGTTAGCCGTTATATTAGTAGTAGGGACCCACTTAATTACAATTAAGCCCTTTTGAACTTCTTGGCGAAGCTAATGCTAGTAGATATTTATATGACGAAGCTTTATGTTTAATTGGGGTCCGTTCTTAGTAAGCAGTTAAATTATCTATAGGTTATCGCAGCCAATTATATGCTCCTTATTTGTGTAGAGTCATATAGCTTAAAAGAAGCGCTACTACTAAATTAATTCGGTAGCTGCATTTAATAGAGCCTTAAGCTCAGCTTTAGTACTTAATGTTATAACTATCTTCTGCTTAGTGGAGCGCTAGTTAATTACTTCCCTAAATAGTAAAAATATAAAGCCTTTAGTGCTCTTTTAACTAATAGGATTATTGCCAAATACAGCGTTGCTTATATAGACGACGATCTAACTTCTAATATTCCTATTTAAGTATTCAATTGCTAGGGTTCTCGTTTAATAGAGGTATGCAATTACTTAATTAACTACGGCTTTATATAGGGGCAACGGATTACAAAGGAATTCTGCGAGCTTGCTTAAGGCTTAAGTGACGTTAGGTTGTATAATGTAGGTGGCGTAGAGTAGTAAGCTGACCTTCCTCTAATATATATAGACCTGCTGCTTAGAGGCCTGCTTTAGATTAGGCAAGAGATTGTCCGTACTTATTAGCGTATATACTAGACGATAATCTTTTAAATAGAAGGTGCTGGCGATCTTATTAATATCGGAATCTTAATAGAGCTAAAGCTTCTATTAAGGTTAATTATGGAGGATTCTAATTCCTAAGAACTAGGTTAGTTCTCCTAGGTTCTTAATCTTATACTTCTTTGTTAGCTCTTCCTTAAAGAGTTAAAGCTTTAGTAGGTCTTCTGTGCGGTAGGCTACTATAATATCGTTAACGTAAAAGAATATAATTAGTCAATCGTTGTAAAATAGGCATAATTCTTTATTAACTACCGTTAGACCTAGGGTTATTAAGGTAGTTAAGAACTTATTAAGCTAAAGCAGTAGTAATTGTTAGAGGCCGTATAAAGATCTTTAATGGAGCAGATATCTACCCTTCTGTTAAAAGCTATCTAGAAACTTAATATAAACTATCTTATTAATAAGGCTGTTCGCGAAGGCGTTAGCTATATTATACTGCCAAGTCTCTAGATTATATGCAGCGACAATTGCCATTATAGCCCTAAATATTTTTGCTGCAAGGGTTGCTATATATGTGTCCTTTTTGCTAAGTTATTATAAGTTACCTCATATATAAAGACGGGCTTTAAATTTAACTAGATATCTATTAGTGTTAAACTTATAAGTAAATACCCAGGTAACAGGTAAGACGTTAAGCGACACTATCCGTTTAACGGTCTTAAATATCCCTCACTGCTTAAGATTACTAAATTCCTTATTAGCAGCTTCCGCAAAGCCATCTTTATACGGGTGAGCTTAAAGCTCCTTTTAGCTTTAAGGTAGTAATGGAAGCTTATTACGGTGTAATCGCTTCTAGTAATATTTAATTCTAGTAGTAAAAGCTCTATAAAAGGCAGGAAGGGTATCTAATTGCTTAATATCTATAAGGTAAGCTTCTTAACGTATTAAGGGCTTCTTAGTTCTTCTACTTATTATAATATTAATATCGCCTATATCGCCGTAGATCTCCTATTTTAGATAGGCTTATTCTCTAGGAACGAGTCTAAATTTGGGTTTTTGCTTAATTAAGGCACTTAACGGCTCTATATTAGTAGTATTTAATTAAGGCTCTAGCATCTTAGCTAGGGTAGGGAGGCCTAGTGTAGAGTTGTCCTTAGAGGCTTATAGGCTGATTACGTTATTATCTTAATCTGTTGCTTAATCTTAATTTTTATTAGAATCTACTTATTAACTTCTACTAATATTTACCTCGTCCTCCTTATCTAACGTCTTATCTAACGTCTTATTAAGCTCTTCCTAAAGCGTCCTATTGATATTTAATACATTAATTACCTCTAAAATTTAATCCGCGCGTTTTTAGAGCAGATTCGCAAGATCTGGCTAACTGTTGTTATAGAGCAATTGCTTATTAAATGTTACGTCTCTTAACGTAATCTATAAGCCAGTGGTACTAACAAGCGAGTAGTATTACTCTAAAAACTTACCAAAAACCTCAAAAATTGTTCTTTTAATATCTTAACAACGGCTTAATAATAAATAAATAAAATTTAAAATTAGACTCTTTTACCTATTTTAAGACCTCTATTGAAGTTTTAAAGTAATTAGTTTAGCTATTATTAGTGTATTAAGATTTAGCTTTTAAATTTAAGCCTAAATATTATATCTTAAGGATTACTTATTAAATTACTTTAAAACTTTAATAGAGGTCTTAAAATAGGTAAAAGAGTCTAATTTTAAATTTTATTTATTTATTATTAAGCCGTTGTTAAGATATTAAAAGAACAATTTTTGGGGTTTTTGGTAAGTTTTTAGAGTAGTACTACTCGCTTGTTAGTACCACTGGCTTATAGATTACGTTATTTAAATTACCTTTTTTTCGCTAGGTATATAAACCCTAAAGATATTCATTAACTAGTACCCTACTAGGTATCCAATATAAGCCCTTAGCTTAAGCTTTTGTGTATATAGGATATTATATTTAAGTGGGTAAGCTCTACAGCCGTATGCTTATAGGTGAGCTATATTTAGCTTTAATGGCGAAAGCCCTAGTGCTAACTAGAGCTTTTTAAAAGGTATTATTTAGCTAAGCTAGGTGCTTAGTGTCTAATTAATTAAATATACTATAGCCCTAACGATTTCTAGCTAAATCTCTTCTAGTAATTAAGCCTTAATCCATATGCATCGAGACTTAATAATAATTACCCCCCTAGAATGTTTGGTAAAACCGTTTTAAGACTTTATATATAGGGCCGACTGCTCTAGTAATATTCCTTTTTAGGTCCTCTAGGTGTTAAACTTACTACCTAAAAACATTTTGCCATTAATTTAGATTATTGCGATTTTAAGGTTATATTAACGTTCTACCCTATTTAAGTATTATATAATTACTTACGTCGTTAACGACTTATAGGCGAAGGTCTTAACCTTATTTAAATGCAGGAATTTATTATAGAAATATATTATCTAGATATAACCGTTATACGCCACAATCTCTAAAAATAAGTTAATATGCACTTGGTAGAAGGGTCTAGTTACCTTACTAGTAGGTAGTCTTCTTAATATAATCTCGTAAGCCTTGCTAATAGCATAGGTCTCGCAGTCAATTGTTACTAGACCTTGAAGTTTTGCACTACCTACTTTCTAGGGTAAATGCTCGATCGCGTTAGGTTCTATATAGCCCAGTCTCTTATACTAGAGTCTGCTAGCTACTTCCTAATTAGGAAGGGGGTTTTACGATTAGATTGCGAATGAGGCCTTACTTAGGGTCTTTAATTGCAGCTTGTTACACCTCAGGGTTAATTAATCACAATGGCGTTCGCAATATGCAAACGTCTTATAATCGTTTTTGTATAATAGGTTTGTTTTATTGTCCTACTATATATCCTTCTTATTAAACTTTCTTAGGTAGGCTAAATTTGTATAAAAACCTAGTATATAAGCTGTGTTAGCTAAGAAGATCTTTCTAGGACCTAATGGTGTCCAGATAGTAATTGCCGCCGTCCCTATACCCTTAACTAGATCTATACCCGTCCCGGCATATACAAAGTTATCACTTAGTTAGAGCTCGTTAACGAACCTTAATTAATCGTTAATGACGTGTATAGTGGTTCCGTTGTTAAGGATTACGCTATTGCGTAGCTTATAGTTAGTGCCTGCTTTATAGGCGCCTATTTAATATATATAAAAGGTACTATTATCTTCCTTTTTATCTAGGCTCCGCAGAGCTTCCTTTTCTAAAAACTACTTCCTAACCTTCTCTAGTATTCGCTTATGCCATTCTAGGGCGTTAGCAATCTTTTCCTTAACCTTCTTAGCCGTCGCTTTATCTAATTTCCAGTCCTTTAATTAAACTAACTTGTTAATATAAGGACAATCTTAGAACTAGTAAATAGCTCCATAGTAGCACATTGGGGTATCTTTCTTCTATGCCGTTCTGGAGGTAGTAGTTGGGGCTTTGTTCTTAGGAGCCTCGTCCTTAGGAGCCTTATTAATTGGCTTGCCCTAGAAGCTTACTATATTAGCGCTAAGCTAATCTCTATTCTTCTACTAGGTAGTCTTTAATTATTAATAGTTCTAATAGACGTCAACTAGTTAATATATAGATATTACATGGTCCTTGGCCTAGTCGTATTTATTAAATTTAACCCTCCCCGTTAAGGCCTAATTTAGGCCTACTATATGACCTTCACCACACATGCAACCTTACCAAAAGGTAGCGCCACACTCTAAAACTTACGCATACCCATCTTACCATCAAAAACAATCGATTTTCTAACTCTCAAGACCTAATTCCTACTGCCTAGCGAGCTAGAGGTGGATTTATTTGTCGTTTTACCCCCTTTCTCCTAATAGAAAAATTTCTCTAAGGGTGGCCCTAGCTTATAAGCGAGGCACGGACAGGAACACTAAAAAAACTACTACTACTACCACTAATACCACCAATACCAAAACTATAAAATAGGGGCTAGTTTCCCTACTACCTCTTAGCCTAATCTCCTCAGAAATCTTCTAGTAGGATTAGTAAGGAGAAAGGGTATAAGGATAGTAAAAACTAGGGGAACCCCCCTATAAGAGACACAATGCCAAGGCCCAGTAGGCCTAAAAAGAAACCTCCTATAGAAATAAGTGATAATGAGTCTATATCTATATTCACCTTTTCTGGCCCTTCTCCTTCTCCTGGCCTATTTGGGACAGGAGAAAAAAGAGGACATCCTTAGTCTTCTACTGAAAAAGAAAACCAAAAACCTGCAAAAAAGACAACTAAACTAATGACTTTTACGGCTGGTATACCTAGTATATCTTTCTCTCCCCTTTCTCCAGAACAACACCTATAAAAGGCTTTAGATAGCCTAATCCAGGCCTATAAAGGGCTAGAAGAAGAAGAAGAAGAAGACAAAAAGGAATAAGTTAAACAGCTAGAGGACTATACACGTAGTATCCTAGCAGGAGAAAACCCCTTTATAAAAGGAAAAGAAAAGACAAAAGATGTCCTAAAAGGACTAGTTGAAGAAGTAAGAGCTCTCCGTAAGGAGGTAGCCCCTACTAAAGAAACCTACGCAGAGAGGCTAAAAAGGACCTCCCTACTTCGTCCTCTCTACCCTCCTCATCACTACCATTTCCTACTCCTTCTACTTCTACTAGAAGTAAGAAAAAGCAGCTATAAGAAAGAAAGCTAGTCCTAATTATAGACCAAAAGGACCAACCTTTAAATACCTTCTCTATACGAAACAAAGTTAATTAACTATTTGCATTAAAACTGCAAGTAGAAAAACCGGTTTTAGCATCTATAGCTAGAACTAAAGAAAAATAAAATATTCTCCTTACGACTACGGAAGAGTATAATGCAGATTTCCTAGTCAAATATAAGGAAATCTGGCATAACTACTTTACCTTTTAAAGAGAACAAAAACTAGAACCATGGGTTTAAATTATAGCCTATAGGGTTCCTACCCTACCTTTCTTAGGAGAAGGAGGCTCTAAGCTTCTAAANGAAGAAATTGAGACTTTTAATCCTATAAGGATACAAGGACTACTTAGATGGATCTTATTTAGTGTAAAAAGACACAATCTATAGACCAGATTTGGCTCTATAGTTTTTACTATAGAGAATAAAGAAAAAAGACAAGAAATCCTTAAGCAAAAAGAGATATCAATTGCAGGTACAGCTACTAAGGTAGTAAAATACCTCAAAGTCTCTCCTACTACGCAGTGTAATAGCTGCCAAAAATTTGGCCATATAGGAGACAGATGCTCTACTAGGGCTTGTAGATATTATGCGGCTGCACATCTATCTAAAGACCATTACTATCCTACCTGCTTAATAAGCGGCAGGCCTTGCAAGCATACTACCCCTCTTTACATTAATTGTAAAGAAAAACACTTTGCTAATAGCAGAGACTGTAAGAATCTTAGAGCAGCTAAACTAGTATATAGTACTAGCGTAGAGGATTCTATGAAAGAATAAAATTAATAAGAGTCTAGAAGGAGGTAACTCCTACTAGGCTTTTAGGTTAAAAGATAGTAGAGAGCAAAAGGATAGAAATAAATTGCAAAAGGACAGGGATAGGGGTTAAGATTTCTTACAGTTTTTCTTACCATTTTCTCATTCCCTAGTAGTTGTAGTATCTTAGTATTTTTACTAGGAAACTATAAACTCCTAATTTAGGGGTTTATAAACTACTAGGACATAGCTACTAGTACATATTAAGCTGCCTAGAAAGGATTTATGTATATAGAACTATAGCGCNATAGCCNAGAGGCTGCATGCGCAGTATTGTACGTAGTATAATACAACGGATAAAAAAAAAAAAAAAAAGGCCTAATTTAGTAATATTGGCTCTACCGCTAGTAGAAAGTCTCTAATTGCTTAGTCGCCGTCTACGTCTAACAATTTAATCTTTTTATAGTCGTTGTACGTCTTCTCCTACTGCTATAACCAGGCCTCAAAGTTCTAATTCTTTGGGCCCTTTTTAACCTTAGCGTATTAAGTGGATAGGTAGAGCTAATATGTAGTATTAGTAGGGGCAACCCTCTCCTTAAGAGTCACTAGTATGTTATATACCAAGTCAATACCCAGTATATAGGTGTTTAGATGTCTGGCTACTATACCGGTGGTATAGCTTTATAGAGAAGTTAAGGCTGCCTTCTGCTTCTTATATTCCTTTTTTACTATCTTATACCTCTTACGGAGAATTTAAAGCTCGTCCTTCTTGTCCTTAGAGAGAGCTGCATATAAGGTTGTTTCTATCTTCACATCTTAAGGCCTAGGAAAGACTGGTTTAATTAATTAGGGTAACTTATCCTTTTTAGTTAAGGGGTTAACGTATTCCTATACGTCTCCCATCCGGGCTTAAAGCCTAATAAGGTTGATCTATTCGTCCTAATTAGCTTGGCTCGATAATATCACCGTCATAATAATAGCTTGGGTAGGTAGGTAAGAAGTTATTTTAAAAAGGTGCTTGTAAAAAGCTTAAAGGATTTAATAATAAGTAGTAATTTAATAAGGGGTATAATTAATTAAATAGATTAATCAAATTAAATAGTTAAATAGGGGTAATACGGCAAGCAACTCGGGCTTATAACAGTCGATCAGTAGTTAGTGCACCAATTGTAAGAAAAGAATAATAACTTTATCTATTAAATGGTGGCTCTAGAGCCTCTATATATACATAGGAAAGGTATAGAAAAAAAGAACGAGAAGGGGGTAGGGGGGTGGTAATAAAAACAAGGGGTAGGTGACCGAGTCAATGACTAAGTCAATAGGAGGTTACTAAGTCGGTGATAAGATAACCTAATTTAGGTCAACAGTATCGTACAGAGTTTCCGTACGTAGAGCCTTTGTACGCAAAGTCTTTAATATAGAGTCTTTAATATAGAGCGTTGTGCAGAGCGTCGTGCAGAGTATTATACAGAGCCTCTGTATGTAGAGCCTCTATACACAAAGCCTTCGTCTGCAGAATCTTTTTATACGCAGTCTTTAATGTAAAGCGTTGTATAGAGCCTATATATTGAGCCTTTATATATAGAGCCTTTGTATATAAAGCATTTGTATATAGAGCCTCTATATATAAAGTCCCTAATATAGAGCCCCGCGTAAAGCCTTATATTAAACTATATAACTCTATATCTATACAGAGCTATTATATATAGAGCCTCTGTATAAAGCTCTATGCGAAGCTCTATATAAATATAGAGTTATATAGTTTAATATATAATAACTTTTTTATCTATAATTAAAATTTAATAATAATAATATTATTATTATTAAATTTAGCTTATTAAGTTTTATATTTTATATCTTAAAAGTATATAGATAGAATGCGTAGTTAAAAAGTTATTAAGATATAAAAGTTGGCTGTAGTATAGTCGCTTTAGAAAAGGATAATTAATAATAGCAATTTACTAAATCCTTACCTATTTAAATTACTTTTCTATACTTATATATAATACTACTTATCCTCTATACTATACTACTATTATCTATTTTTTTAAAAGCTATTAAAAGCCTATACTTTTTCTTATTTTAGTTAGCGCTATAATATATAAAAGGGGAGCTAAAGTGCTTGAAAATACTATTAAAAACACTTCTAAAGCGTCTAAAGAAGTAGACCTTACTATTAAACCTATACTACGTATATAAACACTTTTTACTATTATAAAATAATCCAAAGGGTTTAAATATTTATTCTAAATATAACTATATATACTAATACTATAAAGATATTTATTAATATTTTAGTTATCCTATTTAAAGTCTTTAAATACTAAAAGTTTATTATCTAAAATATATATTAAGCTAATAAATATTATAGCCTTTATTCGTTTTAGCTTAATTAATTAACTACTATTATTATATTATAAAGTTTAAAGAATCTTATAATACTTAAAGAAGTAAATAATATAGATAAATAGTATAGAGTGGAGGAAATAATAGAGGTATGGTTAAAATATATAAGAAAGACTTAGAGGGTTAATCCTATAATTAAATATAAAGCTACTACTATGCTTATTAATACGTCTACTAATACTAAAATTATTAAAATTACTATAGCTATTTAAGCGGCACTTTAAATAGTAGGTACTTTAACTAAAGTAGTAGTTAATAAAGAGGTAGAGTTCTTTAATAAGGATTATAAAGGTATGGTAAGGAAGCTATTTATTACGGCTTATACAAATGCCTCTAAACCAAAGCTTGTAGAATGCTATATTACGAAGATACTAAGCTAAGGAAAAGGGAAAAAGGGGTCGCCAGGACCGATGTAAATAAATATATAGGGTAAGCCGCCAAGGCGCTAGCTCCAGGCAAGCCAATCGTAGGTCGGCAGAATATGGCAGAATTTGGCAGGTAACGTGCGATAGCGCCGTTACACTATTAGTAAAAAGAAGGTATTAACTACAAAAGATATTACTAAATAGTGTAACTATATACACTATCTAAACACTATTACTACCTTTAATAATGCTATAAGAATAAAAAGCATAATCTTATATACTATCTTAAATTTAAATTAAAGTACTACCTAATATATATTACAGACCTTATATCGGCGGTAGTACGACTACTAAGAAGGGATATAAGCGGGTTAGTTAAGACAGTACGAGAGGCACTAGAACTGATTAAGCTATAGAATAAAGGGTAGTTAAGTTATATAACTAGTTACATTACAAGTTTAGAATATAGGAACGTAGGAATATAGGAATACGACGTACTAATGTACCAACGTACCAACATACTAAACCCTTTACTATAGGGAGGAGTTATACATTTAAGGACACACGGTCTCTATAGATAGTTTCTCTTCTTTATAGTAAATCTTAGAATATAATTAGAGTTAATCTATTAGGTAACTACTCTACCAGTTATTAATACGTTGTTAACTTCTTATTTACCTATATACCCAGCCCATTAATAAGTCTACCATAGTATTTCCTATAAGGCTTCGTTATATATTTACTACTAAGGTTATAGTATTAATAAAGTTAAACAACATGCTACTAAAAGCAGTAGTTACAACGCCGTTAACGGTAGCGACTACTTTAGGATTAGGTAATAATACCAGCATAGCAGACACTAACTCTTAACTAGTTACCGTTAGACAGCTATAGGAAATAGTTAATTAATTAATAGATAATAATAGGATACTTAAAGAAAGGATTAACGGGATCGGAGCAGCTAAGGTTAAGTTACCCTTAATTAAGTAATTCTTGGGTAAGAAGTTAAAGCTTAAGGGATTCCTTACGTAAATGCACTTTAAGGTTATATAAGAAGGAGTAAAACTAGGAACGTTTATGGATTAAGTTGCTTACGCAGGACTATTCTTAATAGGAAGGGCACTTAAGTGGTTTAAACTTTACCTTATAGAGGCAAAGAAGCATAGCATAATAACTACTAACTAGGAGGTACGGTATATATTCTCTAGTTAAAGTGGGTTTATAGAACGCCTAATATAAATATTTAGAGACCTAGAGGTAACCACTATAGTAAAAAGAAAGCTTTAAAACCTAGTATAAAGGACTTTAGTAATTAAATACATAATATAGTTTTAAATATTGACAATATAGGTTAAATGGAATAATAAGGCGCTTATGGCATAATATAAGTAAGGACTTAAGGTAAAAGTCTAGGACGTAATTATTCTAATAGAAGATGCGGATACTCTTAGGGAATTAATTAATTAAGTAATTAAGATTAATAATAGGATCTACTGAAGAGAGTAGACTAAGAAGGGTTAGAATAGAGTTCTATAGTTATATAAGGCGTAGGGCACGTAATAATAAAGTTAAAGTTAGAAGCTATAGTATGGCGCAGAGCTAATAGACCTAAGTAGTACTAAAGAAAATAGAAAATGAAATAAACGACTATAAAAACCTAGAGGATAAGGATTAAGTAATTAAAGGTCTAAGGAGCAGAGGCTAAACTAGGGATTTTAGCAGCAGAAGACGTTTAGGCGGACTCTATAGTAAGAAAAATGGTTTAAAGAAAGAGCTTATATAAATTACGGAAAACAGGGTTATTATATTAAAGATTATAAAAGTGAGTAGAGTTACTACGTAGTAAAAGGGATAAGACTAGTAGAAGATATATACATATAGAGGGATAATAGTGTACTATAAGAAATAAAAGAATATTTAATTAAGAGTTTTGCGTTTTATTATAATAACGTATACCAAATTTATAAAGATACTAAGTATGGCGTAAGCTATTAGCTATAAAAGCTAAAGTTATTAAAGTTTAGAGGAACTAACGAACTATCTCGCAAATTGGATATTAAGGATAATAAATTTAACGTAGGTAAAATATTTAGTAATAATAAGGCAATAAAGGCAGCTTACTAGGAGTATATAAACCTTAGAGATATTATAAAAGAGGTAGAGGATAATTCCACTATAAAATAGGGAATATTAGTAGGGATTAAGACCCCACTAGATACGATATTTATTGCTTTATAAGATATAAAAGAAGTAAAACAGTAAACTATTTTGATACTTAATAAAGGTAAAAGGCTAAAGGCTTAAGATTCTTAAGACGAGATAAGAAATGATTAAGATTCCTAAGATGGGATGAGATAAGCTTAAGGACCTATAATGGACGACAACCAATAGAGCAGAGTAGTAGCTTAGTTTAGTAATATATAAATAAGCTTGGGACGAAGTTTCTTAAAGGTATAAGATTCTTAAGACGAGATAAGTAAGATTTAAGACTCTTAAGACGAGATAAGAATACCGCAGAAGCCTAGTTAGACTAAGGCTAAAGCTAAGCTTAAGATAGAAGTAAGCTTAGGATTAAGAATTCTATAGGACTAAGACTTTAACATATAAATAAGGACCATTAAAAAATATAACACTAAGATTAAGAAGTAAGAAGACTTTAAGGATCTACTTATAAGGTAAAAAATAAAAAAAACTATAGAGGAATTTAGACAAAAAATCCTTATATAGTAAGAATAGAAACTAGACTAGAGATTTAGTATACTAGGTTATATAAGGGATAAAGCACCTATATAAAGAATTACTAATAGACTTAGGGTAGGTACGCTAAGAGCTAAATAGCTTACTAAACTAAAACAAGAAGAGGATTTAGGGATCCCTACTAGATTTAAAGAATAATATATAAAGGGCTATTATAATATAGTAATAAGAAAATACTTCCTTACGGACAAGCCGTATATACTCTAATAGCTGTACTAAAAGTAGTATAGGCAACGATATAATAATAAGTAGGAAGATTTTTAT
The DNA here is from genome assembly GCF_001692895.1 of Cenococcum geophilum 1.58. Classification (NCBI taxonomy): domain Eukaryota; kingdom Fungi; phylum Ascomycota; class Dothideomycetes; order Gloniales; family Gloniaceae; genus Cenococcum; species Cenococcum geophilum. The sequence goes on from NW_027137560.1 coordinate 5,902,034, forward strand.
ATATGGTTGGATAAGTAAGTTATTTAGGACTACCCTATTACGGAAAAGGTAATAAGTTATATTAAAGGAGCCTTAATTATAACGTTAAAGGATCTAAAGGAATAATTAGAGGACTAGAGAAGTAAGAGGTAAATCTTAGTACTTATAAACAAAGTTATAATATTTAGATTAGTATGGTAAAGATTTAAACTTAAAGATAAAGACGAGTTAAGAGTTAACCTAAAGTACCTAGTATACTATACGCTATTATAGATTGCATGCGTGGATAATATATATAAAATGCATAAGAACCTAAAAGAAAAGAATTGGAAGTGCCTAGTAAGGATATATTAGGCGCTAAATAAGCAATAGTATAGGAATGCTAAATATATATATAGATAGCATCTAATAGAAGTTTAGGAGTTAGATAACTTAATACTTTAACTAGAAAGATTCCTTATAGAAGAATACTTAGATAAATAATAGTAGTGGGAATGCCTAGAGAACACGTGTCTATAGTATATTAAAGATAAAAAGTAAACTAGGCACTAGCTAAAAAAGGAGCTAAGTATAATAGAATTAAGCAGCTAATAGTTAGGAAAAGAGGAGGCCTATAGGACTAAAGGGAGCCAGTAGTAGAGCTTTAGACCCTTAAAGGAATTTAAGGATAATACCTAAATTTACGAGTTAATTAGTAAAATTAGCAGTTTAAAGTACTAATAGATAGTAGAGTAACGCGGAACTATATTTTATTAGTAGTAGTAAAAAGAATAAGATTACCTTATAGATAGAAAAAACAATCTTACCTATTAGTTATAATTTTAGGAGATCTAATAACCTATAAAGGAGGGATTATTAACCTTAAAATAGGACCTATTTAGATAACTATTAAAGGAAGATAAATTAAGATGTCATTTAATATCCTACTATTAGGACGGGATAAGATAGTATTAGGAATGCCTTAGTTATAGGAATATAATTTAAAGATTAATTAGATTACGGGCTAAGTTAATATTAGGGATACTTAATAACGCAAGATATGATAATAAACTAAGTTAGTATAGTACTAAGTTGGAGTAATATATAAGAAAACTAAGAAAGGGTTGTCCTATATACTAAAAAAATACTATAAGTATAGTAAAAAGCTATAGAGCCTAGAAAGTGAAAAGCTAGTAGATTATATAGTATAGGACTATAAGATAGAGTTAAAACTAGGAATAAGTCTAAGGTTCTTTCTAACCTATATGCTTACTTAAGAAGAGTTAAGAGCACTTAAAGAGTTTATTTAAGAAAACCTACGGAAAGGATATATTAGACTATTGTAGTTATTAGTAGGATATCAAGTACTATTTATACTAAAAAAGAACGGAAAACTTAGACTATGTATTAACTATAGATAGTTAAATAATATTACTTAAAAGGGTAGGTATTCTTTACCCCTAATTAGCGAAATCTAGAATTAGATAGGTAATGTATAAATCTTTATAAAGATAGATTTAAGATAGGCGTAACATGGCATACTGTTACGATGACGATATATTACATGCAAACGCTAGATAAACAAGCATCGGATTTGAAGAATTAATAGCTATATATGGCTGTCGTAGAGACTTAAGAGGATTGCTAGAGAGCTTAAAGGAATGCAGCTGCGGCCAAATCTATATAGGGGCAATTAGGGCGGATAAACTATCTGCCGAGCGATATTAAATAAGGAAAGGAAAGCTACGCGTCTAGCGTAGCGCGTGTCGCGGGCAGTCCCGTGACACATACGGGGTTTTGCTTAGTCCCTGGGTTTTGCTCGATTTGAACATCAAAATTCGCCAAAATGCCAACTTGGTAGTAAATAATTAGTAAAAACCATCACAAATCATCGCATTGTTGGTAAGGAGTCTTGAAGCAATAAAAATATATATAAGGTCTATCTAAAGTCGATTTCTAGGTGTTTTAAGGCTTAATTAGCTAGTGTATTTAGCCCCAGTCGCTATTAATTAACTTACCCTCCTTATCTAAGGACTTATTATTAGTTATATTATTGTCCTCCTAGTCTTCTTAAAGGTCTTTTAGTAGATCTAAAAGATCTAATATCTTCTTAGCTGTATTCTGAAGTTGCTTAATAACGACTTAAGCTGCGGCCTATGCAGAAGAAGACTCTTCTACCTGCTTCCGGAGCGTCTTAGCTGTTAATTAATGCGACTGCCATTGATTAGCCGCTTTAATAGCCGCTAATTAGGTCTTAGTAGTGTTCTTCTAGCGAGTAATCTTGGCGGTAGCGTCTAAGGCCTTCTTTGCCTTCTTCGCCACCTTTGTTACGCCCCCTGCCTCTCTATTATAAAGCGTAAATAACTTCTTTACATTAGCGGCAATTCTTTAAACTTCCTTCCTGGCTTTTACCTGTTCTCTTTTAAGCGTAATTACTATTTGGCGCTTTTTCTATAGCTCGTCTCTAGCTATCTTAGCTTTTTCTTTAGCCTTTATAGTAGCTTCCTTAGTAGCAGCAAGTTCCTAAGCCGCCGCTAATGTAAGAACTGACTCTTTAGAGAGTACTGTCCGCTTCCGCTTCTTCTTTTCCCGCCTTTTATTGGTATATTACCGCAGCTCTTTATTTTCTACCTATAGCAACTTAAGATTATCCTCTAAAGATTATAGGTGCTGTATATTAGCGACTCAGTTAATTAAGGCATAAGCACGGTAAGAGGGACGCGTAAGCCTGTACAATTGGATTATCTATAAACGAGAATCTAAAGCTAAAGAAAAGAAAAGAAAAGGATAAGTAGTAACGCGAGGAGTTATATACAATCCCTAGTCACGTAAGAGTTACGTAAGCCCTACGTTTACCATAACGTCTACCATAGCTGCCGCTTTCTGCCAGTGCTATAACATTACCCCCCCTCTGTAAAAGCCTGCCCTTAGGCTTTGTATATCCGTACTATGCCTATAGGGCGTTTTTATCTTTATGCTCTTCTAGTAGCTTATTATCTTTATTATACTAGCATTGTATCCATTCGTCTAGGTACTTTAGCAGTCCCGGTTTATTAGGGTAATAGCTATAGAATTCTTAAAGCTTATAGGGACTGCTGATAAAGTTCCATGCAGGGTATTAGGTAGAATTTAGGTCATAGCCTTTCCAACTAACGCGGTACTTTAGCGTTTTCCTTACTAGCTTACAGGCCAGTATCTCTTCAATTTCCTATTTGTTATCGCCACTGACTTAAATCAGTAGGGGGGGTTCGTTCTTTTGTCTAGGTAATGGGTCATTTATAGCCTTCTGTAGCTTATCCGGCAAGAAAATAGGGTGAACTTTAATTAAGTCTGGGAGCTTAACCTTATACAAGTTACCTACTTTATTAAGAATCTTATACGGTCCTGCTATCTTATAGTCTAGCTTACGGCTAGGCCATTCCGTCTTTTAGTTCTTTATTATAACCTAGACTATATCGCCTACCGTAAAGTTAGGCTCGCGCCTATGCTTATTTGCCTACTGTTTTATTAATTTCTAGGCCTTTTTTAGGTTTATATAGGCTACTTTCTAGACTTCTTCTAAGCGCTTAGCGTACTGCCGGGCTTCCTTATAAGATAGTTTTTTGTGTACAGTTTGGGGCCCTTCTAGTCTTTCCCAGTTAAAGCTTATATGGGGTAGGTAACCCATTTCTAGTTAAATAGGGGCAAATCCGGTAGAGTTATGGGGTAGGGTCGCTTAGGTGTAAGGGATATTATTGCGGACACCTCGGGTTGCCCTCAGGACAACCCCCGGACGCCCCTCGGATGGTCGCCGGTCACGTGCCGGAGGCACGTGCCCGTAGTATATAGTCTCCACGATCCCAGAGGCCTTACCTCCTCAAGGATTCGTCTCTCTCACCAATCTATCCTGTTCCACAATCGTGTCCTTATAGCCCCCTGTCTACAAGATCCCCTCACATTAGGCGTAGTCTATTAAGGGTAATAGTTTAGCTTAGTTATCCTAGAAGTAGTTAATAAAAGGCCGGAGTCTCTAGTCTAAGTATTAATTTATAATCTCCGTTTAACCGTCTGTCTGGGGGTAATATGCTATAGAAAGCTTTAGCTTAATACCTAGGATTTAGGTAAACTTATTCTAAAAGGCTAATATAGACTACGGCCTATAATCGGATATAATAGTGTCTAGTAGTCCGTAAATTTGGTAAACGTAGTAGATATATAGTTAGGCCGCCTCTTTAGCATCGATATTCTTATAACAGGGAATTAAGAATAGGTGCTTGCTAAAGCGGTTAACCAGAATTATAACCATATTATATCCGTTACGGTCTAAAGGTAGCTTATAAAAGTCTATAGAGATATATTACTAGGGGCGGTCGGGTATTAGGAGGGGTTTTAATAGTCCTAGGGTTTTATCTCATAGAATTGTAGACCTACAACAGTTATTGCAGTTCCGTATATAGCGGTTAATATCTATAATTATTCCGGGCTAGTAATAGCGGTCGCCAATAATCCTGCGGGTTTTATTTTTTCTAGGGTGGGCCGTAAAGACCTAGGTATATACTTTGGTAATAAGCCGAGTCCATAAGTTCTGTTCCTCTGCTACCACTAGCCGTTTACAGTGCTTAAGTAGTCCACTTTTAAGGGACTATAGGCTAGAAACGTTCTTTGCCTTTTCACGGTACTCCTATAGAGAAGGGGCCGTACAGTTTGTTTGCAGCAATTTATCGATTAAGTTAAGTCCTAAAGGGTTAATAGGATACATCTCGGCGCCTAAAAAGTCTGTACTTAGTTCTGCCTATATCCAGGGGTTAAGGTGCTTTAGTTATAGTAGCGTCTAGGTCCGTAATAAGATCTTTGCAGCCGTATGGTTACCTAGGTCTTATTTACGCCTAGTAAGAGCATCCGCACGGTTTGTAGCGCCTGGTCTATATATAATTAAGAAGTTAAACTAAGATAGGATATCCGCCTAGCGTGCCTGCCGGGCCGTAAGGGCCTTAGTTATTATGAAGTATTCTAGGGCCTTATAATCTAATACTACCTTAATAGGTTTAGGGGTCCCCTCTAGCTNTANACNCNAGTGCTNAAAGCTAGANATAATAGCCAGCATTTCTTTATTATNGATNTNGTAGTTTAGTTTAGCATCTATTATAGTCTTTAAATAGTATGCAATAGGGTGCTATTCTCCGTCTGGTTACTTCTGGGAAAAAACACCAGCTATCGCGCTGTTTAAGGCATTAGTTTCTAGCATTAAGGGCCGTTCTAGGTTAAAGTGGGTAAGTAGGGGGGCCGACACTAGCCGTTTTTTAAGCTTATTAAAGGCCTGCATATATATAGCGTTAAAGTAGAAGGGCTAGTCTTTCCTAGTAAGGCGGTTAAGAGGCCGGGCGATTCTACTATAGTTCTTAATAAAGCGTTAGTAGAAGTTACAGAAACCTAGAAATAATTGTACCCCCTTTATAGTCTATAGGGGCGTCCACTAGTTAATTACGGCTGTTTTCTCCAGGTTGGCCTTAATTCCGTCTATGCTGATAATAAAACCTAGGTACTTTGTATGCTTAATACTAAATTCCGACTTCTTAATATTGGCCTAAAGGCTAGCTTCGCGGAGCCGTTGTAGGACTTTATAGACGTGCTCCTTATATTCTAGTTCGTTCTCTAAGTAGATTATAATATTATCTAGATAGGCTATATAGAAGTTATTAAGGTAGTTAAAGAGTATATCATTTATATACCGCTGGTACGTAGCTAGTCCGTTAGTTAGTCCAAAAGAAAGTACCTTGTATTTATACGTTCCGTAATAGGTTCGAAATGTAGTAAGATCCTTAGACCTGAGGTTTATCCTAATTCGGTAAAAGGCCTAGTGGATATCGAGCTTTGTAAAAACCTTAGCTCTACTTATTTAGGTAAGAGTCTTATTAAGTAAGGGCAGCGGGTAGCAGTCCTTGTGGGTTATATTATTTAGCTTATAGTAGTTAATGCAGAAGCGTAGTTCTCTATTTAGCTTTTTAATAAAGAAAATAGGTAAGTTAAAAGGGGCTTAGCTAGGCTTGATAAAGCCCTTATTTAGGTTGTTAATAAGGTACTGCTTTATAGCCTATAATTCGGCAATAGACTGTAGGTAGAGAGGGCTAAAGCTAAGGGTACTTCCCTTATCTTGCTTAATCTTGATCTTATAGTTATATAGTCAGTAGGGTAGAAGCATGTTAGACGCTGCCTTAGAGAATACGTCCTTAAATTTCTGGTGTTAATTAGGCAGTTTTTATTCTACTAGTTCTTTATCTATAAGCCCGCTTTCTTATCCGCTAAGCTCACTTTCCTTTTCCTTAATTATTTAGTTAATTTTGTATAGGCTAGTTGTAAAGGTAACGGTATTAGGCTAAACCAGGTTCCGGTAGAATCCTATAGCGCTAATATAGCAGACATTAACTGGTGGGAGGTCTGTAGGTTTCTTTAGCGTCCGTTAGGCCGTAGTTTGCGGTATATGGTTTATAGTCTTCCTTAGCTTACATTCTATTTTCCGTAAGTTGTCCTTCCTATCTATTAGTTTAGTATAGCGTCTAATATCCCTGGCTTTCCTTTGTGGCTTTATAGGGTTTTCCATAGGGGACTTAGCTAGGTCACTACCAACTTCCTAGGTCTTTAGTGCGGGTGGCGTAATATAGGTAGTCTAAGGGCGGCGTAGTATACGGATCCGTTGCGGGTTAAGCTGTATATCCTTCTTAAAGGCCTAGTCTCTGCGCATAGCATTGGCCTAATAAATGGTATTAATCTGGGGCCGTATAAGGTTTTCTATTATAATGCTGATTTCTTTTATAAAGGAAGGGGTTGGGGGTAGAGTTTTAGGCTAGATAAGCCGTCTACTTCGTACTTCGAGCTGTAAGCCTAAATAGGCTAGCCATTTTCTTTTTAAGATTATATTATAGCTTCCTAAGTCCGTAATAAGAAAGGGGATATTATATTACCTTTATCTATTAACGCGGAGGTAAATCCACAAAATAGTCTTAATAGGTGGCCCTATCTGTCCGTTATACCCACAAATAGGAATTAGTTTGGGCAGTTCTTTAAGGGGTGCATTTAAAAAGTTAGCCAGCTTTACGGCATACTGGGTGTCTATTAAGGTAAAGGCATTTGCTCCTAAGTTAGCTAAAGTAGAGGTTAAAACTTAATATCTATTACGGAATAAAGTATAAGGAATAGTGCAGCTTCTTCCACTAATTAGCCGACCTAGATTAATATGTAACATATCAATCCCTTTTAACCCTAGAGAGGAGTCTTCCTCTAGGGTTTCTCTTTTTCCGGCTCCACACTGTCCTCCTAAATTAACAGAACCTCGCTTGTCTTTGCCTTTGTTAGGCAGTTCCTTATAGGGTAGCCTATTTAACCGTATAAGAAGCAAGCTCCTTAATTGCTAAGGGCCTATATATAGGGGTCGCTATATATAGGCCGGGTGTATACCGGACCCGCAGCAGGGGTAGCTGCGCGGCTAGCTGCTGGGTTAACTATAGGAGTTGCCAATTGTACTGGGGCACTACGGGCCGTACTTGTAATACTTATAGCCTAGTTTATAAGGTTTCTAGTTTTTAGCTAATTAGCGCGTACCTTAATTTAATAGAGGCCTTAGTTAATAGCTAGGCAATAGTCCGTAAGTTCCTTTAACGTCTGTGCCGTAGTATAGGCTGGTAATACGGCCCGCTATAGGTCTAGGGTAAGCTTATTAAAGAGGTTTAGTAGTAGGTCTTCCTAGGGGATCTGGGCCTATCCGGCTAGGTATAGAAAGCGGGTTTAGAAGGCCAAAAAGGTCTCCATTGTTTTTATATTTAGGCTTTTATAGCTAAGGCGGGCGTTTTATACTTTAAAAGGGTCTTTATAAATAGAAGACAAGTATTTAGTTATTTCTTCTTTAGAGATAAAGGGGTTTGCTAAGTCTTTAGTGTATCGTAAGCGTAAATGCGTTTAGGCGTCTCCGCTAGTACGGCTAAAGACGTAGGCTATCTTGGCTTGGGGGGTAGGAAAGTAGTTAGCATTAACTTTAAGCTTGTCCCGTAATTAAAGCTTCCAGTTATTAAATATCGGGTCTATTCTATCCGTAAGTAGTAGGGGATCCGCAACCTTTGCCGACAGCTTTAGTGCTATATAGGCCTTGGTAGATCTACTAAGGCGCTAGAATAGGGCCTATAGGACTATAGCAAGTCTTTAGTTGTCTAATAATGACTTATTATTAAATATAGGGGTATCTCTAGCTTTAAGTAGCTCTCGCAGTCGTTTAATTTCGGCATTGGCAGCCGCAAGCTCCGCCTAGGGGGTTAAAACGTTAATTGTTTCTTTATCTGAAGTATTTACGGGTCCTGCAGCGGCTTTACCGGCTGCTGTGTTTTGTAGCATGGTGGTAGGGGTATTAGGTAATTCCGGGTAATTTCTTTAGGGGTTCTGGTCTATGCGTATCTTATAGGTCCTTTCCTTAGGGTTCTATTCTTTTCTTTTAGGTCCTATCCTTAGGGTCCTATTCTGTGTTTTTATCCTATTTATAGTCTTATAGATATATTTAAGTTCCTTCTTAGGAAGAAAGAGTAGAGCGAGCTTTAGATAATGTTAGTGACTTAGTTAATTAAGGTATAAGCACAGTAAGAGGGACGCGCAAGCCTGTATAATTGGATTGTCTATAAACAAGAATCTAAAGCTAAAGAAAAAGAAAGGAAAGAATAAGTAGCAACGCGAGGAGTTATATACGATCCCTAGTTACGTAAGAGTCACGTGAGCCTTGCGTCTACTATAACGTCTACCATAGCTACCGCTTTCTGCCAGTGCCGTAATACTGTATTAGCGAATTAACATAGGCCTTTATTACCTCTAAAGTTATTTCTAGATAAAGGATTGTTTACTAGTAATGAGATCTAGTATAGGCGCTATTAGGAGGGGGAGGATGTAAAGGTGATAATAAAATCGTCGCCTTAGCTAGGCAAGGTGGAGGAGTAAATGGCCAAGCAGAGTAGCATATAAGGGGTCAATTTGGGTTGTATAGGAGGAGGCCTGCCGCCTTAAAGGCACTTTTTATTAAAGTCTTCGTATAAATTTGCGGTTAAATCTCGCCAAGAATCTTTATAAAATAGTCTTTGTTTATACTAGTAATTCCGCAAGCTATGTATTCGTTAACTTTTGTAGAGTATACGCGCTTAAGAAGCGAAAATATAATAAGATCCAATGGCTGGAGTATATGCGTTGAATGCGGAGGTAGGCATATAGGTATAATCTTATAGTTCTAGCAGTACTTAATAAAGCTGACGTTAATATGGCTGCTATGGCTATCTATTACCAGTAGTCGATAGCCAATTAATTTACTATTTCTTCCTTCTTCTACTGCCTCTACTACTGCCCTCTCCTATATCTTAGGTCGCTGGGTATGGTGCTTAAAGTACTTTAGCTACTTTAGTCCAATTTCTTAATTTAACCAACTATTCTTACTAATACCAATTAAACAGTCGCTAAGAGCTTCGCGAGCTTCCTCCTATATTCTCTTAGTGTGTACGTGGCCTTTAAAAATAATAAAGGGCGGTATAGTTATTCCCCCTATACCTATATAATTAATCTATAAGACCTACTCCCTAGAGCCGTTAATCGTCTTAAAATTGGTGGCCTTGCCTTGCAATATTACCACCTTAGCGCTATATGTATAGCCCATTAAGGTACTAATCTCATCCATATTCCAGGTGTCATCGTCTTTAACATTATACTGGGTCTTAGCGTTAGAGTAATTAGAAAAGAACTTTATAATAAGGGCGGGATTATTATTAGCAATAGCTCGTTCTAGGTTAATTAACCGTATATAGTAGATTTAAAGCTTATCCTATTGCTTTAGGAAGCAACTAACCCAGTTCTTACCTAGTGGTTAAATCTTACAGTACTAAGGAAGGTAGGTGTGTTCGCGTTGCAGAATAATAGTGGCTATTATCTGGATTGTATAGAGTTGACACGGAAATCTAGTATTGGTAAGATAAATACAGTGCCGAATAATTGCTGCTTCGCCAGCTAGTGTAATATAATATTAGTTTATATAGGCGACTTAGTAAGGTTAGTGTTTACCCTGCAGGCGTCTTTAAAAGGTAGAAGAAAGTACCCTATAGGCCTTTACGCAGGCTTCTGGGCTGCGATAAAGGCCGCTAGTTCGCTAGGCTGTTAAAGCAGCTTATAAGCGGTCTTCTGCATCTAGCACACGAGGTTTAAAGGGCATAGCTATTATTTAATAATAGATTTGGTGGAGTTAAAATATGGTTTAGTTAGTAAAAAGTTAATATTTAAAGTTTGGAAGTGGTAATATTTTACTTTAGGAAACCCACTAGCCTAAAAAGGGAGGCGGTCTACTAGCTTAAGCAAAACCCAGGGGCTAAGCAAAACCCCATATACCACGTTACTATTAGATTAGAATTAAGGAAGGTAATAAATAAAAAGCAGCTTTTAGGTTAAAGGAAGAACTATATAAACTATTAGTAATGCAATTTAGGTTAATAAATATACTAGTAATATTTTAGAAATGAATTAATAGTGTATTAGGAGAATACCTTAATGAGTTTGTTATAGTATACCTTAATAATATTATTATCTACTTAATAACTAAGGAAGAATACGGAGGATACGTTAAATAGGTTTTAAAGAGACTATAAGAAGAACAGATACTAGTAGCAATTAAGAAATATAAGTTCTTTACTAAGAAAACCGATTTTATTAAATTTATTATTAAACTAGGTTATATTAGTATAGACCTAAGGAAAATTAAAGCTATAGTAAGTTGGTAAGAACTAGAAAATGTAATGTAGTTAAAGTTATTTTTAGGGTTATACAACTACTATAGGATGTTTATAGTATAATAGTTAAAGAGTATTAAACCCTTTACTAGGCTTATAAAGAAAGAGGAACTATAGGTATAGGGAGATAAATAAAAGAAGTTGTTTAAGGAACTTAAGGAGTTATTCACCTAGGAGCTAATCCTTAAAATTTATTAACTAGGGCTAGATATAGTTGTAAAAATAGACGTATTAGACTTTATACTAGGAGTATGTTTACTATAGAAGTATAAGAATATATAGCACCCAGTAGCATACTATAGTCTGAAAATAACACTACTAGAGTTAAACTATAATATCTATAATAAAGAGTTATTAGGTATAGTTACAGCACTTAAGAAATAGAGAGCATTCTTATAAGGCGTAGAGAAACTATTTATAGTTAAAACGGATTATAAGAACTTAACAGGGTTCCTAATAATAAAAGAACTTAATTATAGATAAGTTAGATGGGTAGAGATGCTTATAGAATACTATTTTAAGATTTAGTATATTAAAGGAACTAAAAATGCAAGAGTAGATATGCTAAGTAGAAAGGCTAAATTATAGAATAATAAGAAACTATTAGGAGTAATACTACGCAGAGATAAGGACGGATTAATTAGATATAATTACCTTAAGCTAGTAGTAACTTAAGAAAATAGTAAACTAGGAAGAGTCTATAAGACACCAAAGAGCTTTTAGGTATAAAGAATTTTAAAAGCACAGCTAGAAGATCTATAGATAGATATATATAAAAACTAAGAAGTAAAGTATATCTTAAAAAGTATAGCAGAGCATTTTATAGAAGACTTTTATAAGGGAATAACTTAAGGGCACAATAGAGTAATAGGCTTAGTGTTAAGACTTTAAGAGGAATATATTATTAACGGAATCTAGGGTATAGCTAGAAAAGTAATAAAGGAATATCTAGATTTCTAAAGGAATAAACTAATAAGGCATAAGCTATATAGAGAGCTATAACCTATTAAAATACTAGAGAGACTATAGGAGGTTATATTATAGGACTTTATTATTAAGTTACTAAAGTTAAAAGATCCTATTACCGGATAAGAGCACGACGTAATCTTAGTAATAGTGGATAAGTTAACTAAGTAGGGCTACTTTATAGTATATATAAAAGAAATCTTAGTAGAAGATGTCGCTATAATTTATATTAAAGAAGTATTTATAAGATATAGAGTATTAAGTAAAATTATATTAGACAGAGATCTAAGATTTATAATAGTATTTTAGGAGGTATTCTTAGCGGAATAAGGAGTTAGAGCAGCAACTTTTACTGCATATTATCCGCAAACAGATAGTTAAATAGAAAGATTAAATTAGACGCTAGAACAGTATCTAAGACATTATATTAATTATATACAGAATAATTAGGTATCGTTATTACTAGTTATATAGTTTATATATAATATAATACTATAGGAAGGAATAGGCATATTACTATTTAAGGCGAATTATAGATATAAGCTAGGAACATTATTATTACTATAGTAAGCGAAGAAAATAAGTAGTATAGCTAAAGAAAGAATAAAGATATTAATAAATCTTTATATAGACCTTATATAATTAGTAAAAAAGGTATAAAAAAGAATAAAAAGGTACTATAACGCTAAGAGATTTAAGGGACTAGATCTTAAGGAGGGGGATAAAGTATAGCTACTATATAAAAATTTTAAGCGTTAACAACTAAGTAAAAAATTAGATTATATCAGACTAGGATCTTTTAAAATTATATAAAGAATTTTACTAGTTATATTTAAGTTAAACCTATTAGCTAGAATAAAGATCTACTCTATATAATATATTATAATGCTAGTATACGGGAATATTAAACTACTAGTTTATAAAGCAAACACATATAAAGGATAAGAGGAAGACAAATAATAAGTTTTAAAGATTATCGGTTATAAGGATATTAATAATAAAACATAGTATAAGGTTAAGTGGATAGGCTATAATAAAACTACCTAGGAACTACTATAGAACTTAAAAAACGCAATAGGAAAGGTATAGGAGTATTAAAAGAAAATAGGTTAGGTAATATTAAGAAGAAGCTAATAATAAAAGAATTAATTAAAGGTAATAGACGAGCTAGGTTATCTAAAGGATCTACTACTAGTATATTAGCTATTTCCGCCTCTCCTTAAATAAAATCCTTTTTAGCCTTCTTAGCCTTAAGCTTAGATAAACCTTACTCTATAAGACGAAGCTCTCTTAAGCGCACCTTTTTACGCACCTTTATTAAACGGCTTAGGCGAGTATAAGCATTTAGTTAAGCTTTTAGAGCCTAAGACGCCTTATTAAAATAACGCTAAACCTTAGTAAGAACCTTAGCTAGCTTATCTCTAGTCTTTCGGCCGCTACTAATACGCGTAACCCTAAAGTAGATTTGATAAGGAACTAAATAACTATAAAGAATAATAAGATATGTATACTTAGCATTAGAAACTAATTAAACATTATAGGATAATTACATATTTACTTACGTATATTTAGTATATAAAGAAGGTTAGTAACTAGATAGAGCTATAATTACAATATATACTAACTTCTTCTCTATATAATAAAAATAGGATAATATAACTTCACTAAGCGACAGAATAAACGTCACTAGCTAGTTATAATAATTAGACGCAGAAGATTTAATAGGAGGCATTAGGAATAATAAAGGTTATTAAATTAAAGATGGGAATGCCATACCTCTAATAGACAACTTAAAGATAGGAGATATCTTTAAGGACAAAGATAAAGAGGAGGGGGATGGTGTTATAGACCTTATATTAGTAATAGTATAACTATTAAAAAGGGATATAAACGGGTTAGTTAAAATAGTATAGGAGGTACTAAAACCGATTAAGCTATAGAATAAGGGGCAGCTAAGTTATATAATTAGTTACGTTATAAGTTCGGAATATAGGAACGCGACGTACTAACGTACTAACGTACTAAACCCTTTACTATAGGGAGGAGTTATATATTTAAGGACATATAGTCTCTATAGATAGTTTCTCTTTTTTATAGTAAATCTTAGAATATAATTAGAGTTAATCTATTAGGTAACCACTCCACTAGTTATTAATACGTTGTTAACTTCTTATTTACTTATATACCCGGCCCATTAATAAGTCTACCGTAGTATTTCCTACAAGGCTTCGTTACAATATAACCCTACTATTTAGTACGTTAATTAGATATAATAGAATAGGAGAAAAGCTATACTTAATATATTAGGTCTATCTTTATTATTAAAGATTAAGTATAGTAAATACTTATAGAATAAGGAGGATAAATATATAAATATATCTCTAGGTAGCTATAGTTACTATTAAAGTAACTCTTATAGTATAAATTAATTAATAAGCTCCCCTTTCTAATAATAGTAGTAATAAGAGACTTATATTATAGTTATATAATTATTAGCTAATTATATTTAATAGTATAATAGCTTTTAATAAACTAGATATAGTAGTAAAACTAGTAGTAGAACTAGTAAATATTATAATAGGTATATAATACCATATAAGTAGTAATACTTTCTTTATATTACTAATTATTACCACTAATTATCTTATAGTAGATCCTATACTAAATATAAAATCTTCTTTAATGCCTTCTTTATCGGGTACTTTATTAAATTTTATTCTATTCTCTAAAGCGCCTATTAATCTCTACTATTTAATTTTAAATATATCTTCTACTAGCCTACTACTTAGTAGCCCTAGCAACAGTAATATTAAATAATTAAATAGTAAGCTTAGCGTCTCTATTAAATAGCTATAAAGCTATTATCTAGCTATTACCTATATATCTACTAAAGTAGGGTTAATTTTAGTTAATAGGTATTATATCTTTAAGATATTTAAGTATATATATAGGCTTATTAATTATATAGTAGATAGCTTAAAGGACTTTAGAATAAATTAATAACGTTATAGTACTATAGTTATTAGGAATAAAGGCAAGGAGTTACTATATAAGGCATATTACCGTCATGTATAACAAGTTGCCATTATATGCGGCAAGTTGCCGTCACGTGCCGCCGCGGCACTAGCGTGGTGAGGAACCTTAAGTTCCTTACCCCTTTCTTTAGAAAGAATAAGAATAATAATTATTACACTATCTACGAACCGTAGCTATATAATATTATCTTATATAACTAACACTAATTAGTAGTTAACTTTACTATTATACTACAGAACAGCTAGGTATTCCACTAAGAAGAGACGAGCCACTATACTAGTGCTACTTATGCTAAAGGAAGCTGTCTTTTAAGGTTAGAACTGGTCCTAAACCTTAAATAGAACTTTTTAACAAATCTAAGGATTTAAAGGCTAGAACTGGTCCTAAGCCTTTTTAAGATTATAGATTCCTATGTCTATTACGTAGAATAATACGCTTTATAAGTCTTTACAATTTAAGGCTAGAACTAGTCCTAAGCCCTATAATCGTAAATATATATTATAAACGTATACTAAACGATAAATATATATTACGAACGCGTACTAAATAATAATCCCTACGCTAATAATACTTCCCTTCCTCTAAAAATATGGCTACGCCTACTTTAAATAATTAGGAAGACTCTTTACTACTAGGGGTAGCTTTATACGCGAAACTTATTAATAAAAGTTAGGACAAATTTATATTTAATATAATAACTTATACCGCAAAATAAGTTAATAGCTTTCTCCTACACTATATTATATTCTACTAAAGTAGATACTATGCTAATATATAGCTATAGGAATATTTTAGGGAGGATTTTATAGGATAGACCACTAACGCCTAGGTACTTAGCAATGTTAATATTATTTAGGATTTTTAAGACTTCCTCCATAGGAATAGGGTATATATTACTAAAAACGGTAACCTAATTACTAGTAATATTTAGGCTGTTATTATTAGTATAAAAGAACTAGTATAGACGGAAGCTAAGATTATATATTAACTATAGAAACCTATAACTAACCTATATTCTTTAAAAGGCAACTTTAATTTAGAACAAACCCCCTAAAACGCTACTCTTTTACTTAAAGGTACTCTCCTACCTAGAGGTACTCGTCCTCTACCTCTACTGCCTTTAGCTCTTTTACTTTAGCTAACTAGTAACCCTTTATTATAAGAAGTTACAAATCTAATAAAGGTATATTTAAATAAAGAGAAGAAGTTTAAAAAAGAATTATATAATATACTTAGAGCAAAACTATAGGTCTTCTATAACTGTTATAATAAGGTTAGAATTTAATGCTACTAGTACTACTACGCTTTCTTTATTATATTAAAGGGACGGGCAGTAATATTCTATTATAACTATATTATAGGTAAAAACTATAGCTTTAATATAATGCTTTAGCTTACTAGAGCCTACTTTAAAACTAATAAAAATTACTAACTTTATATATCCGAATAGCGAGAGACTATATTTTAGAGAGTTATTACTTTTAACCTAATAAAGACTTATTTAAAGTGCCTTTAACTACTCTTTAATAAACTCTAAAAAATTTAATATAGATTTACTAAAACTTACTAAAATAAGAACAGCCTAAGGGACTAGGTTATCTTAGTATGCTATAGCGTTTCTAAGTATAACTTAGTATTATATAAACCTATAAATACGTTTAAAGGAGTATATACTAAGCTACGCTCCGCTATAGGTACTATAATATAAATATAAGAATTTTAATAGTTTTATACTAAAAGCCCTACCTAACTAAGCGTTTTTAACTAATATAATTATAACTAAACTAATTAAATATATAGCGGCCGTAGTAGGGAATATAGTAAAGGGTATAATTAATATTAACTATAAGGTAATTATAGAGGTCCTTATAGAGGTTTATTTTAAAGTAAGTACTAAAAAAAGTGCTATATTTATAAGAAGCTAAATTACTAGTTAATTAGACACTCTCTTAATAAGCGAAAAGAGGTATATAATAAGTTCCGTTAAAGTATAAAAAATATTAAAAATTATAAGGTTACTATAGCCTACTTCTAAAGCTTCTTAGTTTAATATAAAGGCGTAAAAGACCTTAAGGGTAAGGTTAATAAGGTTAAATAGCTCTTTATAGATATAGAAATTAAAAACTACTCCCCTAACTAATACTTTACTAAGTATAGTAAGGTAGATAGTATATAAACTATTACTATTCTTAATAATTAATCTACGCTCCATTTTATTATAAAATTAGATATCTTTAATAAGCTAAAGGAGAATTCCGCGTTTTCCTTTAATAATAGATACTTGGCGTATATCTTTTATAGTATTATACCGGATATAGGAGCCGCAGAAGTATCTATAGTAGGAGAACCTTAAGTTTAAGCCCTTTAGTAGCTTAATAACTCTATTTAGATTAACTATTTAACGACAGGCTAATATACAATTTGTTTTAGTAAGGGTACTATAATCTTTTTTAGTATAATTAGGGTCTAAACCCCCTTAGGATATATTACTTTTTATATTATTTCTATAAATACTCTATTTTTATTTTATATTAAAGATATAAATAAATTAGGCGTTAGGCTTAATAACCTTAAGAATATACTTATTTAGGGAGATAATTAGGTGCCTATTATACGCAAGTAGGGTTACCCCTAGTTGCTCCTTTATTAACTAGAAAAGAGTATTACTTAAAGCTACTTAACTAAGTTAAAATTACGCTAACTATACCGTCGCTTCAGCCACCTATCCATTTATTAATTGCTTAGGGTTCTTTAATAAGTAGGCTATAAAGTTAAGGTTAAGGTAATTAAGCATCTTATAAAGTACTACTATTACTACTAAATAAACTAGAAGTCCCCTAGCCAATTTAAGTTTACCCTTAAGGATAATTATAACTTTAACCTCTATATTATTATTAATATTATATATCTTAGCGGCAAGCTAGTACTCTAAGTTATTAACTTTTTAACTTTTTTTTAAGCCGCATAATTCCTAAAGGATATATTAGCTAGGAATATATAGGATACCCTTTAATTATACTAAATTAATATTTACTTAGGACCCCCTAATTAAATTGTTTATAACGTAGAAAAGAACTTCTTATTTATAGAGTTCTAATAATAAATAAAGGCAATAGCAATTAAGGTTAAGGAAGTCCCCATTAAGGTATATAATAGTATTAGAAAAGTAAAATAATATTATACGCTATTATGCCATATATATAAGATTATCTCTTTAAAACTAAAGAATACTAGCAAAAAACTTACCTTATAAATAGCTATTAAAGCTATTAATAATTCCGCTGGCCTAGATAAGCTTATACCTATATTACTAATCTTTAACGCCTACCCTTAAATAACTAATAATTCTCTACTATCTCCCTCTATTATATAATAAGCTAAGGCTATTTATAAGATAATAAAAGAGGTACGACGTCTCTATACTATATACTAGGTTAATAATATACTAGAAGTAAGAAATGGCCTAAATACCTTAACTACGCTTAATCTGCCACTTTAGTCTAAAGTATACATATAGCGTAAAAAGGGAGGATAGTTAGGCCTACACTAACTTATTATAATTAATGGCTAAACTTATACTATTTAGATGCCTTACAGACCCACTTAATTCTATTTAACTATTATTAAGCCTTACTATAAAGATAATAATTCTAAGCCTTTATAGGATGCCCTAGAAGATACCCTAGAAAAGAATTATAATTAATGTACTCTAAAAGGCGACTATAATCCTAATATAATTATAGTAGATATACTATAACTATAACGCNGTAGAGGTCGTCTAAAGGGATTATAAAATTACTAACATCTTATTAATTTTAAAGAACAATTTATTGCCGCTATTAAGAATAAAGTTAAGTTATTAATAGCCTTTATAATAGCTAAAGAGAAGGCTAACTTTAAGCTTACAAAATAGCTCTAAAAGGAAGGTTATATTATAACCTTAGGAGCTCCTTTCTAAGTATTTAATAAGTAGGAGATTAACGGTCTTAGTATAAGAGGAGTCTTTAAATTTAAGAAGTATAACCCTACTAAGTTTAATAAAGTTCGTATCTTTAAGTTAAGGATAGTTAATAAAATTAAGGGCAAAGCTACTAACGCCCTATTTAAGAAATTAAGGCTTATTATCTAAGGGTATATCAATAATAGTAAAGAGATAATTCTTATATAATCTCTTATAATTTAACGAGCTAGTTAGCGAGTTATTATTATATTAGCTCCCTCCTTAATAAAGAATAGAATAGCGGTTTATTTATAAGATATTACTTAAGCCTACACCTAATTAAAGACGCACCTTTAGCGCTTAATATTGGCATACCTTCTAGAGTAAATTCGCTACTAGTATCCTAAAGATACGATTATAGTTGTGCTTAAGCTATTATATAGAATCGCAGAGGTAGGAACTTACTAGTAGGCTACCTATAGTAAGCACTATAAAGAGAAGCTTTTAATAACTATATCTATATTTAATCCCTACTTCCTTATTATAACTATAGGAACTCTATTTAAAATCGTTAGTATATAAACTAATAATATAACTATCCTAGAAGACGACTAATTCTTAGTTCTTAAAGAAGATAAGCTAGCAAAGGCAAATCTTATAGTAAAGCTAAAAGAAAAGCTTAATTTAATACTACTATTACTCTTTAATAAATATAT
Organism: Cenococcum geophilum 1.58; assembly: GCF_001692895.1. Lineage (NCBI taxonomy): Eukaryota > Fungi > Ascomycota > Dothideomycetes > Gloniales > Gloniaceae > Cenococcum > Cenococcum geophilum. The sequence continues at coordinate 5,921,422 of NW_027137560.1, forward strand.
TCTCTCCCTAAATAAGGATTCTATTGCTTTACGCCAGAAGGGTTAAGGTAAGAAAATTAATGTTATTAACGTTAATTCTCTAAAGTAAGGATATATAGAGTAATATACTCGCAAAGCTTATATTACTTCTATCTGTTAACCTAAGGCTTTATTTAATCTTCCCATTACTGCCTAATACTAGGAACTAACTAAGGACGACGTTCTTACCCTAAATAAACGTCTTTTTTAGTAAATAAACCATCTTAATTGGGGACTACTCTATATGCCTATTAATCTTCCTACCGCTAAGCTCTTTATATTTATTAATAAATCGTTTATAAATAATAAAGATTTTAGCTCCTAGTTAGGATATAAGATTATTATTATAAATAAATTTACTAAAGAGAATAACTTTATAATCTATGGCAATCTTATTTATTAGAGCTTAACTAAAAGTAAGCGTATTACCTAAAGTATTTTAGCGTTAGAGATATATAAAATAGTTAGCGGAGTTAATATAGCAATTATAATTGGAACTACCCTAAAGATAATTATAGATCGACTTAAACTTCCTATTATCCCTATAATCGTATATACTAACTTATATTCCCTCTATAAGTATTTAGTTAAGCTTAATACTATAAAGGAAAAGCGTCTTATAATTAATATTATGGCACTTTAACAATCCTATAAGCGTTAAAAACTTTTTAAGATTTAATAGATTAATGGCTAAGATAACCTAATAGATATAATAATAAAGGCGAACCCAAATAAGGCACTAAAGACGTTTGTTAATATAAATACTCTATATATATAAGTTAAAGGTTAGGTTAAAAGGGAGTCCTTAGAAATTTCTTAGTTATATAAGGTCTTAAGATATCTAAAAACTTTAACCGGCGGTTAAAGTTGTCTAATTAGTTAGTGTCGGAACGTTAATCACGTGACGTAGTCACAAGACTACAAAGCGAGACTAACTGTCTGACCTTAGAGCAACCCCTTTCTTCCAAAAACAAATCAACTACCAACTTCAACACCGCATACGTACCACTACAAGTAATATTCATACACGTTGATAAAGCGAGTATACCAACACTGATCAGTAGACATACAGATTAGGAAATACGTAATAGCAAAGCTCAAAACCACACATTAGCTTAACTGCTAACGCGTCAGATCGCAGAGCTATCGCCCTATTTCAGTTAAAGGAGAAAGCTACGTTACCCTCAAAGCTCAAGACCACGTATCAGCTTACTAACGCGTAAAATCACCTAGAGAATCGTATCTTTACTCAAAGAGAGCTACGTCACCCCTCAAAGCTCAAGACCACACATTAACTTAACTATTAACGCATCAGATCGCCTAGAGGACCTTAAAGCTTAAGACCACGTATCAACTTAACTGCTAACGCGTAAGATCACCTAGAGGACCGTATCTTTACTAAGAATCATCTTCAGTCTTCAGTCTTCAAAAACTGTAGATTTGTCAAGGGAACACACACACACCCTTACACCCTCACCTTTACACCCTTACCTTAAAACCTCAACCTCAACTTCTAAACAACGACTACCCTCATACCTACCCTTACACCTACCCTTATACACAGAGACACAACAATATAAAAATTAACTAGAAGAAGAGAATCGCCAAATACGGCTATAAAATCAACCTAGAGACGGCTACGGACGACGATCTAGCGGAGTATATAGAGACCAAAATGCACCTATACACACGATCCAACCTTACAGACTATTCACTATAGATAGTATTTCAGGAAGATTTTAAGGACTTTACACCAGAGCTCTTTAAACGAGTACAATCCAAAACCAAAGCGGGAATCCGTAACTACCTAGTTAAGAAAGGAGTATACGTTATCAAGCAAGATAAAAGGCACACCCTTAGCAAGGTGCTAATGGACGTCGCCTATAAAGAAGAGTTTCATAAATAGACGGATAAGGAGCTTATCGCGGCCCTTACAGAGGTAAAGCCAATAATTACAATAACTCTGCAAGACAGGCTAAACCACACTCATAACGGTCTATCGGGTCAGCCTACAGCTATAGTTACTACCCTACCTAGTCCTCCTCCTGCCCGGTATCTTCACCCTAGTACTGCCAGGGGTAGACTAAACCATACTCTCAACAGTTTAGCTATTGGCCCAGAATCAGTTCAGCCTACGGCTACAACTACAGCTACAGCTACAACACCGCCTGGAACGCAGATACCTACCCCTACAACACCTCAACCACCTATTACATCTATACCCCAGCAAGCTGCACCAACCACCTCTACCCTCCCTCCAGTAACTGCTCCAACCCCACCACTAGCTGCTCCGCCAATTCCACTAGCTATTCCAACTACTACACCACCAGTTGTCCCAATCACTGCATCGCCAGCCGTCCCAATCACTACATCGCCAGCCATCCCAATTACTGTATCGCCAGCCGTCCCGATCGCTACATCGCCAGCCACTCCAATCGCTACCCCCACTACCCCCACTGCCCCTACTACCCCTCCCAGTCTATCGGCTCAGCCTTTAGCTATAGTTATAATACCGCCTAGGTCTACTACACTAACTGCTACTACCCCACCCGGTCCTCCTCCTACCAAATATCCTTACCCTATTATCCCAATCGCTGCACCATTAGTTACCCCAATCGCTACACCACCAGCTACCCCAATCACTGCCCCCACTACCCCCACTACCCCTACTACCCCTCCCGGTCCTTAATCCTCTAATTATAACTAATCGCTATAATCAAAAGAGCAGCAGCTACATATATATACACCACCTAAACTAGCCGTGCCTAGTATAGAGCAAGGATTTAGGCAAGGACCTAAATACAGTAAGGAGGTGGCCATAATTGCAAAGATCTACACAGATAACCAAAAGGCTTACTAGGGAGTTCCTACCTATAGAACTGCCGTCTTAAACCCTAAAAAAGACTTATCTCAGCCAATTAACAAGCTATAGTCTTTAATTATTACATAGGAGAAGGAATACCCCATTTAAGAAGTATATACTACCTTTACAGATTACCACTACTATAGTCAAGATCAAGGCCGGAACTACAACCGGAACAACCGAAGCCGTAACTAAAATAGCCAAAACCTTAGCTATAAGGGATTTAAACAGTACACAAGTACTATAGGTGTCAATACGGAGGGGGTTCCAGTTAAAGCCTATAACTCTATTAGCGTAGGTTAAACAAGCAAACTATAAGGTATTGCCTAGGTATACGGTAGGGAGTAGGCAATACCCTTATATAGGAGAGAGAGAGATAAACTAGGGGAGGAAGAAGGCTACAAGCCTAAGGAGCTTATAAGGGGTAGGCCAAGGCCTAGCTAAAGGCTACCCTTAGCAGCCCTAAGAGCTCCCAAGATATAGCCAACCACCAGTATCTAATACCCGCAGTGTCTGATATCTACAAGATCCGCAAGATTCGCAATATCCACAAGATTCGCAATATCCGCAATATTCGCAATATCCGCAATTCTCTACACTAATTCAAAGTCCTTATACAACTGTCTCGTCCGACTAGGAACTACACAAAAGAAACGCTTAATAATTAATATTAATGGAGACACTAACCCTGCGGACGCTATAATAAAGGGCAAGCCTTATACGGCACTATTATGGCTTATCAACATAAACCAAGTCGATATATAGGCTGTAGGTTAGGTTAAGCAAACAGACCCAACTTTAGCTTAGCAGGGCCAGCAGAATTTGGCAGAATTGGCAACATAGCAGAATTTAGCAGAATTTGGTAACATGGCAGAATTTAGTAGAAAATCGCTATTGCGTATTATAGACGGAGGAGCTAGCTATTACGTATACGCTACGAGTAGTCTAGAAAACTTAACTTTAGAGTATAGATTAGCCTTCTTTTTAGAGTTGCTCCAGTGTCGGAACGTTAATCACGTAACATAGTCACAAGACTACGAAGCGAGACTAACTGTCTAACCTTAGAGCAACCCCTTTCTTCCAAAAACAAATCAACTACCAACTTCAACACCGCATACGTACCACTACAAGTGATATTCGTGCACGTTAATAAAGCGAGTATACCGACAGTTAGATTCTCTTACCAAGACTTTTTTAAAGGGGGGAGCCTAACTTAACCTAGCCAATTAGGATTTTCTATCCCCGGAATAGAAAATCGCTATTAGCTCACTTACTACTAGCGCTTTAGCGGCCCTACTAACAAAATACCTACCTATAACTTATAAGTAAGAAAGCACTATATGCTAAGAGGGAAATTTTAGAATAGCGAGACTTATATTATAATAGCAATAGTAAGTAAAAAGGATTAATATTTGTTCTGCTAGTCAAGCGGTATATATATATAAATAGTAACTATAAAAGAAGAGTTACTAGTGTTGGGAATAAAGGTAAGGGGTTACTATATAAGGCATATTACTATAAGGGTTATTTTGGCCCTTACTCGGCTACATCGCCTAGAGGCTCTTAGGGGTCGCCAAGGCTAGCCTTCGGCTAGCCCTTGGCACCTCCTTATAAGCACCTTAGGCTTGCAGCCCTTCCCTCCTCATCGGTTCGTCTCAGTACGAGGCTATTGCCTACCCTCATTACCATATCGTCCTCTTCCATCGACTCCCTATTTGACTCATACTCGGCTTACCTACTCCCTACTATACACCCTAGCAATACTGCCTTACAATTACCGTTATATATAGCAAGTTGCCGTTACGTGCAGCAAGTTGCCGTCACGTGCCGCCGCGGCACTAGTGTGGTAAGGAACCTTAAGTTCCTTACCCCTTTCTTTAGAAAGAATAAGAATAACAATTATTATACTATCTACAAACCGTAGCTACGTAATATCACCTTATATAACCAATAATAGTAAAGGCCTTATTTAATATATTAATTAATAGGCGCTTTATATAACCTTATTCTTCCCTTTATCTTAATATATTATATATACTACTACTTAATTCCTACTTATAAGAAATACCATTTTTACTACTTTATTAAATCTTTGTTACTCTACTATATAGTTTAAAAAGTTGCTAAAGTTATTATTGGTTACACAGGGTGACTTACCAATAACGACTACTTAAGTAGGTTATAGTGATGTTGGTTAATAAAGCTTATTAATTGGAATGAGGAAGGGCGAGGAGCTTAAGACTCCTCGCCACACTAGTGCCGCAGCGTCACGTGACGACCGCTTGCCTCATTTCCAACACTAGCAACTCTTCTTTTATAGCTACCATCTATATATAAATACTGCTTAACTAGCGTAATAAATATTAATCCTTCTTACTTACTATTACTATTATAATATAAGTCTTACTGTTCTAAAATTTGCCTCTTAGCACGTGGTGCTTTCTTACTTAAAGTCGTAAGTAGGTATTGGAGGTCCGGGTTAGGCTTAGCATAACCTCAGATTACGCACAACCCCATAAGGTCCGCGACATATCGTCCAAATATCACCCCCCCCCCCCCTTTGGTGGTGGCCCCTACTTTTTAGACGCGTTTTTAAGGCCTAGGTTAGTACTAACTTAGTATAGAGGGCCTTAGCGCGCCTTCGACCTCACCGTTACCTTAACAATCTATTTTCCAACCCTCTCCTGTCCTTATGCCCGCGCTGGCTCGCGTAGGGCTTCTAATTTTATATAGAAAGGCCTACCGTAATTATAATTGTATAATATAAAGCCCTCTTCTCCTTCTTCTCCTTTAATATTTACGTGTTCGGTAGCTTTATTTACCCACGCCGCGCTTACGCGTCTCCCCCTTACCTCTTACGGATATGGAGTCTTTTAAGAATCTCCTTACCCTACGGTCTACTTTACGGTCGACGGAAGCCCCCCCAGCCTCTTCCCCCTATAGCCTCCAGAGCGAATTTAAGGCCCAGACAGTACGGCTATATAATATTTATAAGGCCTAGCGCTTAAAGAATACTATAAGGGCGTACGAGCCAAAGCAGAAAGAGTGGGAAGACTAGTACGCGAGACTAGAAGGTAATACGGACGGCGCCCAGGTAATAGAAGATAAGCTTTACCTATTTTTAGAGCAGTAAGTCATTAACTAAGAATTACGGGCTGCTGGCTATTAAAAACGGAAGTTAAAACAGAAAGAGATATAGAAAGATAGCGAGCGGGTAAAGAAGAGGCAGAAGACAGTTAAGCGGGCAAGGTAGCTAGGGGGGAAGGCAGCTATAGGGGCAGCTATAGGGGCAGCCGTAAGTATAGGGGAGGAAGCTATAAAGGAGGAAGGGGAGATATGGGACGAGGAGGCCCTAAACGCCCTATTTAACAAGATAGTCCGATACTTAGTTAGAAATAGCTACGTCTCCACTATTACCGAGCTTTATATATAGCAGTTAGAAGGTAAGACCTCTCAGCCGCTATAGGGGGTAAAGCTCTTAGCAGTACTAGATAGCGTCCACTATAACAAGGACTAGATTTAACGCGTTAACTTTATTAATTAAGGCCTATTTATAATTACTAGCGGCTATAACGTTAAAGGGCTTAAAAAGGCAATCACTTAGTGCTAGGAGACGGGCTCTAAGATGCTAGGTTTAGTTAAGTCTTACCTTTAAACTGCAGCTAAGTATTTATTAGGTTTATATATACCCTATCTAGTCTATATAGCTACCGTTTTCTAACCTGTTCCTTAGGCCATACTACCATTACCCGTAGTGAAAGTAAATAAGATATTTAGCTTACTAACCTTATCCTTATTAAACTAGAGAATAAAGGGCCTAAACTAGACGAGTTAGCGCCGTATATAATTATGTTGATAATATAAGGGAAGTAGAATTAGCACGGCAAGGTTAAGTATATAGGCTATATACAGAACGCTAACCCTATCCTCTACCCCCTCTCTACAGTAGCCTTCTACTTCTTTAACCGCTAGGGTAAAGACGGCGCTAAGAGCTTCCTATCCTTTTAGTAGCTAAAGGACTACTATAACCTATATATCTTCCCTAGCAGTATTAAAGTACCGCAACGGCCGCTAAGCTATTATACGCAGTTTAAATAGAATAAAAAGATGTTCTAGGGTATAGGAATTTACTTAAAGGAGAAGACCTATAGCGCCTATAAGCAGAGCGTCCGATATGCCAAGCTTAGCGGCATTAAGGAGACCTAAATTAGACGGGCCGGACGCTGGAATACGGATGCGATAACGGGAGCCTACCTTAGCTATCTACCCTGTGCGTTTATGTGGTCGATCGCCAGCTTCCTAAAGAAAGGAAAGGGCTACTTTCTCCCCCGCGTACGGGAGGTGCTAGAGGAGGCCCTCTATTTAAAGATATAGCCTAAGACTAACGTCTAGCTAAAACGCATGGAGGCCTACCACCTAGGTAGGGCCGATAATAAGGTTATATAGCTTGACCTTACGGGCTTAGGATTTCTACGCCTCCTCTATACGCTTAGGGTAATCCTATATAAGTAGTTCCCGCTCTACCCCCTATGGAAGGACCCCCTTTTCGGCTGTAAGGAATACCGGAGGTTTACTACGCAGGTAAAAAGCTTACTGGCTAACGTAGTTACGCTAGATAAGCTAATAATGCGGAAATACTGGCCCGCCTATAAGGCCGTAGCTAAGCTAAGATATAAGGCCGCGATCTTTAAGGTAAAGGGGGTTTAATTACGCGTGTAAACGATCTTAGAACGCCTTAGCGAAATAGAAAGGTTATTAGCATTATTCGCACCTATATAGATCTAGTAAGGAAAGATGGGTATCTAAATAGGGCCTATAGAGTCCGTACGTCTACCTTTAGGCGAGCCCGCGCCGTCTACTATAACATTTACTATATCCGCGCCGCCTGCTCGGCCGTCTACAATATCCGTACTACCCGCTTAGCTGCCGTCTACAATATCCGCACCATTCGCTTAGCTATCTACAATATCCGCACCGTCCGCTTAGCCGTCTATAATATCCGCACCACCCGCTTAGCCGTTTACTATATCCGCATCGCCCCTACTAGCGCAGGCACAAGCTAGTACTCAACTATCTCTCCTATTTATCCTTAACCTATAGGCGCCGCTAAGGAAATATAAAATGCTTTAAGGCGGTAATTTAGTCTTCTAGCTCTGGACTAAGTGGACTTTAGGGCTAGCGGGTAGGCCGTTAATTAAAGCTTTTAATTGCTGCTAGGGGGTACGCTAGTGGGTTAATAGCGAGGCTATGTTCTATAGCTGTCGCCGTAGGATTATTAAGGATATAAGATGGCGCGTAGAAGACGGTACGGTAAGAGACGAGAGATAGGCTATTAACTAGCTAGAATAGCTACAAGGCCGGCATTCTTTAGATTGGCTTTATAAGAATATCTAGGGTAGAGGAGGCTTCCTCTTAAGTAGTAGATAATACCTATTTTACTATAGTAACCGAGACGCCTTAATGTAGGACCATACTAGTAACCGAGACGTCTCAATATAGGACTGCACTGTAGTAACTAAGACGCCTTAATATATAACTGCACTATAGTGACTAAGACGCCTTAATGCAGAACTGCACTATAGTAACTAAAACGCCTCAATATATAACTACACTGCATTAACTAAGACGCCTTAATGTAGGACTATACTATAGTAACCGAGACGTCTTAATATAGGACTGCACTATAGCAACTAAGACGCCTTAATGTAGGAATAGAGCCCGTTTAGGTGTTATAAATTTAGAGTAACATTACGCGACCGTCTAGAAGTACCGATCTAACACGAATTATATACCTTTTCGCCCAAAATCGCGTGCGAAAGTACTTGGGGGCGGTTGCTGCGCGACCTTATGTAGGGTTCGGGCGCGTTATCAGCAGGGGTAGCCCTAACCTCGTATTAACCCGGGTCGTAACCGCGCTAAATTAGCCCCCCCAATATGTAATAGATATCGTATTAGGGCCGCTAAGGCGATAGTTGTAAGCGAGCTAATAGCAATTTTCTATCCTAGGGATAGAAAATCCTAATTAGCTAGTTGGAATTAGGGTTTATAGATTATTATACTCCTACTCTCTTTTAACCTAGCCTTTAACTTATATATATAGGGTATTTATATTAATAAACGTTTCTAGAGCCTTATTTAGGTTTGCCTTCGTCATTATATCTACTAGGTTATCTTAACCGTTAATCTATTAAATCTTAAAGAGTTCTTACAGTTTATAGGATTAATAAAGTGCTATAATATTAATTATAAGGCGCTTTTCCTTTATAGTACTAAGCTTAACTAAACACTTATAGAGGGAATATAAGTTGGTATATACAATTATAGGGATAATAGGGAGTTTAAGTTAATCTATAATTATCTTTAGGGTAGTTCTAATTGCAATTGCTATATTAACTCCGCTAACTATTTTATATATCTCTAACGCTAGCACACTTTAAGTAACGTGCTTGCTCTTAGTTAAGCTCTAATAGATAAGATTACTATAGATTATAAAGTTATTCTCTCTAGTAGATTTATTTATAGTAATAATTTTATATCCTAACTAGAAGCTAAAATCTTTATTATTTATAAACGATCTATTAATAAATATAAAGAGCTTAGCGGTGGGAAGATTAATAGGCATATAGTATAGTCCCCAATTAAAATAGTTCATTTGCTAAAAAAGACGTTTATTTAGGGTAAGAATGTTATCCTTAGTTAGTTCCTAGTATTAGGCGGCAATAGAGAGATTAAAGGAAGCCTTAGGTTAATAGATAGAAGCAATATAAGCTCCGTAAGCACATTACTCCATATATTCTTACTTTAGAGAGTTAATAATATTAATCTTCTTACCTTAACCCTTCTAGCATAAAGCAATAGAATCCTCATTTAGGGAAAGGATATATCTATTAAAAAGTAATAGTGTTATTAAATTAAGCTTTTCCTTTGGCTTTGCTATAAGATTTGCCTTTACTAGCTTATCTTCTTTAAGAGCTAAAAATTGGTCGTCTCTTAAGATAATTATATTATTAGTTTATATACCGATAATTCTAAATAGGGCTCCTGTAGTTATAATAAGGAACTATAGATTAAATATAGAAGTAGTTATTAAAAGTTTCTCTTTATAGTGCTTGCTGTAAGTAGCCTACTAATAAGTTCCTGCCTCTGCGATTCTATATAATAGCTTAAGCATAACCATAATTATATCTTTAGGATATTAGTGGCGAATTTGCTCTAGAAGGTATGCTAATATTAAGCACTAAAGGTGCGTCTCTAATTAGGTGTAGGCCTAAGTAATATCTTATAAATAGACCGCTATTCTATTCTTTATTAAGGAGGGAGCTAGCATAATAATAACTTACTAACTAGCTTATTAAATTATAGGAGATTGCGTAAGAATTACCTCCTTACTATTATTATTATAACCTTAGATAATAAGCCTTAATTTCTTAAATAGGGCGTTAGTAGCTTTACCCTTAATCTTATTAACTATTCTTAACTTAAAGATGCGGACTTTATTAAACTTAGTAGGGTTATACTTCTTAAATTTAAAGACTCCTCTTACGATAAGGCTATCGATCTCCTACTTATTAGATACTTAGAAAGGAGCTCCTAAAGTTATAATATAATCTTCCTTTTAAAGCTATTTTGTAAGTTTAAAGTTAGCCTTCTCCTTAGCTATTATAAAGGCCATTAATAGCTTAACTCTATTTTTAATGGCGGCAACTAATTGCTCTTTAAAATTAATAAGATGTTAGTAATTTTATAATCCCTTCGGGTGACCTCTACCGCGTTATAGTTACGGCGTATCTACTATAATTATATTAGAATTATAGTTGCCTTCTAAAGCACGTTAATTATAGCTCTCCTTTAGGGTATCTTCTATAGTATCCTATAAAGGCTTAGAACTATTATCTTTATAATAAGGCTTAATAATAGTTAAATGGAATTAAGTAGGTTTATAAGGCATCTAAATAGTATAAGTTTAACTATTAATTGTAATAAGTTAATATAGGCCTAACTATCCTCCCTTTTTACGCTATACGCGTACCTTAGACTGGAGTAGCAGATTAAGCGTAGTTAAGGTATTTAGGCTATTTCTTATTCCTAGTACGTTATTAACCTAGCGTATAGCGTAGAGACGTTATACCTCCTTTATTACCTTATAAATAGCCTTAGCTTATTACGCGATAGAGGGAGATAGTAGAGAATTATTAGTTATTTAAGGGTAGGCGCTAAAGACTAGTAACGTAGGTATAAGTCCATCTAGGCTAGCGAAATTATTAACGGCTTTAATAGCTATTTATAAGGTAAGTTCTTCGCTAATATCCTTTAGTTCTAAAGAGATAATCTTATATACGCGGCGTAATAGTATATAATATTGCTCTACTTTTCTAATATTATTATATGCCTTAATAGGGACTTCCTTAACCTTAATTGCTATTACCTTTATCTATTATTAAAACTCTATAAATAAGAAGTTTTTTTCTACGTTATAGATAATTTAATTAGGGGGCCCTAGGTAGATATTAATCTAGTATAATTATAGGGTATCCTATACATTCCTAGCTAATATATCCTTTAAGAAACTTGCGGCTTAGAAAAAGGTTAAGAAGTTAATAACTTAAAGTACTAGCTTGCCGCTAAGATATATAACATTAACGATAATACAGAAGTTAAAGTTATAGTTATCTTTAAAGGTAAACTTAAATCGGCTAGGGGACTTCTGGTTTATTTAGTAGTAATAGTAGTACTTTATAAAATGCTTAATTGCCTTAACCTTAACTTTATAGCCTACTTACTAAAGAACCCTAAGTAATTAATAAATAAATAGGTAGCTAAATTAATGGTATAGTTAACGTAACTCTAACTTAGTTAGGTGGCTTTAAGTAATACTCTTTTCTAGTTAATAAAGGAGCAACTAAGGGTAACCCTATTTGCGTATAATAGGTACCCAATTATCTCCCTATATAAGTATATTCTTAAAGTTATTAAGCTTAACGCTTAATTTATTTATATCTTTAATATAAAATAGAAATGGGGTATTTATAGAAACAACGTGGAAAATAATACACCCTAAGGGGGTTTAGACCCTAATTATACTAAAAGAGATTATAGTACCCTTACTAAAACAAATCGTATATTGGCCTACCGTTAAATAGTTAATCTAAATAAAGTTATTAAGCTGCTAAAGGGCTTAAACTTAAGGTTCTCCTGCTATAGATACTTCTATAGCTCTAGTATCTAGTATAATACTATAAAAGATATTTACTAAGTATCTATTGTTAAAGGAAAACGCGGAGCTCTTCTTTAGCTTATTAAAGATATTTAACTTTATAATAGAATGGAGTATAGATTAGTTATTAAGAATAGTAACGGTTTATATACTATCTACCTTACTATACTTATTAAAGTATTAGTTGGGTAAGTAGTCCTTAATTTCTATATCTATAAGGAGCTATTCGGCCTTATTAACCTTACCCTTAAGATCTTCTACGCCTTTATATTAAACTAGGAAGCTTTAGAAGTAGGCTATAGTGGCTTTATAATTTCTAACGTTTTTTATACTTTAGCGAAACTTATTATATACCTCCTTTCGTTTATTAAGAAAATACCTAGTTAACTAGCAATTCGGTTTCTTATAAACATAGCACTTCTTTTAGCAATTACTTTAAAATAAACCTTTACGAGGACCTCCCTCTTTGCCTTATAGTTATTAATTATACCCTCTGCCGTATTACCTACCACGGCTACTCTATATTTAATTAGTCTAGTTATAATTATATTAGTTAGGTGGGTTAATTAAAGTAGGTTAGAGCTAGGCGTTAAATTACTATACTTCTTAAAAGCGTAGAGCGGTGCTAATAGAAGATCTTAATTAAGTATATATACCTTTATAAGTATTTATAGGATTAAAGAGAGCGAGGTTACATTCTTTAATACCTTAGTATACGCTAATGACTTAATTATATAGACTAAAATCCTCTTAATATAATTTGGATAAACCGCGCTAAATTATCTAAAGTTAATTAAAGAGCTTTTAAAGATAATTAAGCTGGGAGATACCTAGGTTTATAGCAATAATCCTTAAAAAGGTAGTCTCTCTCTATTCTAATATATACTGCTACTTATTCTCTTCTATTTTAAAATAGTATTTTAACTTATATATTATACGGTTAAAATTATATCCTTTTCCTACCAAATAATTACAATAGAAGGTACTAGCTTGGCCCTTAAGCATAACAAAATAGGCGTTGTAGTATTAATTAAACTCTATTTCTACCTTCTAGCAATAATTATAGAAGATATATAGTTTCGAATTAAGAATATTATATAATTCCCTACTAAACTTCCTCTCCTAATCCAAGTAGAGCTTTATAAGCTCTATAAGCAATTTTAAACTACCTCTAATTTAAGATTAAGATAAAGGAGGTAGGAGTTATATTATAGGCTATAGTAGGAATATAGGTCTGGTTAGTAGAGTTTAAGGGTTATTAAATTATAAAGCAATGGGATCCTATACCTGCTCTCGTTAGGGTATAGTATCTAACATTAAAGTTACGGGTTAAATTAAATATAGAGGAGTTAAAGGTGGAGGTTAATTCGTCTCTAAAGGTATATTACTTAGATTCTATTATAAGTTAAGCTTCCTTATAGTGCGTAGTTGATGCTTAATCTCTTATAGAGTCTATTTATGCTCTTCTTTTACATTAATAACCTACTCCTAAATGTCAGGTGAAACCTGAGTAGATAGCTATATAGCTGCGAGGTACAGGCGACCCGCAGGCGACTCGCCTGTGAGGCACGTGCGCTGCACGTGCCTATGGAAACCCCTTACCTCGCACCTCAGACTCCTCCTTCTCCCTTAAGGATTCGTCTCTGTCTATACAATATACCCATTGTTCTATCATTGGACTCCCTATCCACATCCTCACCTCACACTAAATATTATCTTTAATAGTACCCCCATCCATAGGTATAAAGACTCTATACTCCCGTAAGAAGTTACGGAAGTCTTATATAATATCCTTTTTTATAGGAGTCTATGTTCCCTTTATCTATCTAATAAAGTCCTCCCTTACACAGTACTATAGCATAGTGTCGTTATATTTGCTGTCTTTATAGTGTACTATACGGTATTATAAGAATCCGTTTAAGTCTTGCTGCTTAATATCTTTAAGGTTAGTTATATCGGTGTTTTATATCTCTAGGTTAATGTCGTCCTCGCACTTCTTTAGGTAGGTTAACGCCATAATAGCTGTTTTTAAAGGTTGTTTAACGTGTAATTAGGTAGTAATCGTAATTCTATAGTCTGCGAAGGTATACGGAGGGTATTAAGGTGGTTATTTGACGCGTTTTGGACATTAACTTAGGACTTTAGGTTTAGTAACACTTCTGACCTAAAGTACTTAACCAAATCTTTGTAAACGCGGTTATTCTACGTAATAAATGCAACTTAGTATCTCCTAGTACTTAGTGACACTTCTATTACTAGTTTTCCGTAAGTTTAAAGTAGTATAGTATTGCCGGGATCTATTCCATATAAGCGTATATGGCACCCCTATATAAGACTATCTCTTCTATTCAAAAACCTAGCTGCTCTATAGTTGACTGTGTATTCAACCACTAATCAGTGTTGGTTACATAGGGTGACTTACCAATAACGACTACTCGAGTAGGTTATAGTGATGTTGGTTAATAAAGCTTATTAATTAAAATAAGGAAGGGCGAGGAGCTTAAGACTCCTCGCCACGCTAGTGCCGCGGCGTTACGTGATGACCGCTTGCCTCATTCCCAACAGTTATTTTATAATTTAGCTTTAAATTAATAAATATATAGCTACTACTTTAAGTTTAAAAAAACTTTAATTAGATTATAATTAGGTAAGTAAAGAAAAAGATATTTAAGCCTACTACTAGCAGTATTAGTAGTACGCCTATCCTTTAATATATACCTTATTATAATATATTAATAGATTATCTATTACTAGAACTAAATAAGGCTATATATAAGTAAAAACCTTATTCTTTATCTATTAATAGCGCCCTAGTATATTACCTTATTAGATATATATTAGTAGTAAGCTCTATTTTTTAAATATTTTTTATTTTAATATTTCTTTAATAGGCTTCTTAATAGGTACCTACCTATACCTCCTACTTATTATCTTCTTATTATAAGGCAATTTATTAATAAAAACAAACTACTTGCGCCTATAGCTATAGATTTAAATATTTTAGTTATCTCTTAGGCCTAGGTTATATTATTATATTATTATCCCTATAACCTTTCCACTTTATCTCCTTTACGTTAATATAGCGAATAGTATATTTTATACTACTACTATATTATAGTTATTATATAAAAAC
Organism: Cenococcum geophilum 1.58; assembly: GCF_001692895.1. Lineage (NCBI taxonomy): Eukaryota > Fungi > Ascomycota > Dothideomycetes > Gloniales > Gloniaceae > Cenococcum > Cenococcum geophilum. The sequence goes on from NW_027137560.1 coordinate 5,936,650, forward strand.
TAGAGTATCTCTTTATAATAAGCGTTTAGATTATATAAAAGGTATTTAAGAAGGCTTTAATTAAAATATATATTAATGTTATTAATATTAATAGTATTACTAAATATTAGACATCTAGAGCTTTATTTATAAGCAGCCTACTATTTACCTTAATTAGTATATTATCCTAGATATATTTCTTTAAATTTGCCCTTTAGTGTTATAAAGTAGGCTAAAGAATACTAGTCTTAACTTCTATATAGAAATTATTTTTACTAAAATTAATTAAAACTTATATAATTAGCTCCTATTTAAGTAATTAAATAGGTTTACCTATAGCTTTAAATATAAGGTAATAATAAAATAATAAGTAGTATTATATATAAGTATAAAAAAGTAGTTTAAATAGGTAAAGATTTAGTAAATTTCTATTATTAATTATAGTTTTTAAAATTTAAGCACTTAGTAGTATATATAGTAGGCTATATATACTAAACTACTAACTACCTAAAATTTAAATTCTTAGTCTTAATCTTATAAAAGCTCTACTTATAGCTTTATATAGTACTTTAAAGCCTTTTTAATATATTATATTAGCCGCCGTAGCTGCGCTTCCACAGCACAGGGAACTTACCTCCCTTAAGACAATAACTGGGTATATAATTACAATATAACTAAATATAGAAAAAGCAAGGGGCTTAGGGGACAATTAGAAACAGAAGTCCTTATAGAAATCTATAAAGAGGTCTACGACACTATTGCGGTCTAATACCTTAGGAGCGGAGACATTAGAGTTACCCTAAAGGACCAATAGGTAAAGGAACGAGCCGTAAGGGTAGGGGATAGGCTAGGAGAACGTATTAGCATAAAAGTACTCCGTAAGGATTACCTAGTCGAAGTCCTAGCGGTCCCTATAAGCCTTAGGGTAGAAAAGGGACGCTAGGCGGATAATACAGCAATTATATAGGAGATAGTAAGACAAACGGAACGCCTTATACTAGAACTTAAGATCACCTAAATCTAATGGCTTTAACAGGAAAATGTAAACTAAGTAAATAATAAGAATAATAAGAGGATATAAGGGTTGCTAAAGACTTGCTAGGGAGACGCCGGACAAACTCATAGCTCCCTTATTATCAGCACACATACACTAGGAATGTAAAAACTTCTTATCTAAAAAGGAATAATTATAAACGGCCTTATATATAATATAAGGCTCTATAACTATAGACTACGCCTAAAATAATACTATTGCTATATATAATAGGGATATACCTAATCCACATGCGCAGTATAGGTGTGCTACGGCTATTATATAGGCCCCTACAATATAAAACACTACTTAAATTAAGACTAAATAAAATGCGTAAACTGCCACTGTTGGTTTCACAAGGTGATATCACGTAGCTACGGTTCGTAGATAGTATGATAATTATTGTTCTTGTTCTTTCTAAAGAAAGGAGTAAGAAACTTAAGGTTCCTTACTACGCTAGTACCGCGGCGGTATATGACAGTAACTTGCCGTATATAACGGCAACTTGCTATATATAATGGTAATATACCTTATATAGTAACCCCTTACCTTTATTCCTAATACTAGCAACTCTTTTTTTTATAGTTGCTATCTATATATATATACCGCTTAACTAGCGGAATAAATATTAATCCTTCTTACTTACTATTGCTATTATAACATAAGTCTCGCTATCCTAAAATTTCCCTTTTAGTACGTAGTGCTTTCTTACTTATAAGTTATAGGTAGGTATTTTATTAGTAGGGCCGCCAAGGCGCTAGTAGTAAGTAAGCTAATAGCAATTTTCTATCCTAGGGATGGAAAATCCTAATTAGCTGGGTTAAGTTAGGCTCCCCCCTCTAAAAAAGTCTTAGTAAGAGAATTTAACTAATTAGATAACTTTAACCGCTAGTTAAAGTTTCTAGACATCTTAAGACCTTATATAACTAAGAAATTTCTAAGGACTCCCTTTTAACCTAACCTTTAACTTATATACGTAGAGTATTTATATTAATAAACGTCTCTAATGCCTTATTTAGGTTTGCCTTTATTATTATATTTACTAGGTTATCTTAGCTATTAATCTATTAAATCTTAAAGAGTTTTTAACACTTATAGGATTGCTAAAGTGCTATAATATTAATTATAAGGCGCTTCTCCTTTATAGTATTAAGCTTAACTAAATATTTATAGAGGGAATATAAGTTAGTGTATATAATTATAGAGATAACGGGAAGTTTAAGTTAATTTATAATTATCTTTAGGGTAGTTCTAATTGTAATTGCTATATTAACTCCGCTAACTATTCTATATATCTCTAACGCTAAAACACTTCGGGTAATGCGCTTACTCTTAACTAAGCTCTAATAGATAAGATTACTATAGATTATAAAGTTATTCTCTCTAGTAAATTCGTTTATAATAATAATCTTATATCCTAACTAGGAGCTAAAATCTTTATTATTTATAAACGATCTATTAATAAATATAAAGAGCTTAGCGGTAGGAAGATTAATAGGTATATAGAGTAGTCCCTAATTAAGATAGTTTATTTACTAGAAAAGACGTTTATTTAGAGTAAGAATATTATTCTTAGTTAGTTCCTAGTATTAGGTAGTAATAAAGAGATTAAATAAAGCCTTAGGTTAATAGATAAAAGTAATATAAGCTCCGCGAGTACGTTACTCTACATATCCTTACTTTAGAGAATTAATATTAATAACGTTAATCTTCTTACCTTAACCCTTCTGGCGTAAAGTAATAGAATCCTTATTTAGGGAGAGGATATATCTATTAAAGAGTAATAGTGTTATTAAATTAAGCTTTTCTTTTAGCTTTACTATAAGATTTGCCTTTACTAGCTTATCTTCTTTAAAAGCTAAGATTTAGTTGTCTCCTAGGATAATTATATCATTAGTTTATATACCAATAATTCTAAATAAAGTTCTTATAGTTATAATAAGGAAGTAGGGATTAAATATAGATATAGTTATTAAAAACTTCTCTTTGTGGTGCTTGCTATAAATAGCCTACTAATAAGTTCCTACCTTTATAATTCTATATAATAGCTTAAGTATAACTATAATCGTATCTTTAGAATACTAGCAGCGAATTTACTCTAGAAGGTATACTAATATTAAGCGCTAAAGGTGCGTCTTTAATTAGGTATAGGCTTAAGTAATATCTTATAAATAAACCGCTATTCTATTTTTTATTAAGGAGGGAGCTAATATAATAATAACTTGTTAACTAGCTCGTTAAATTATAGGAGATTATATAAGAATTATCTCTTTACTATTATTATTGTAACCTTAAATAATAAGCCTTAATTTCTTAAATAGGGCGTTAATAGCTTTACCCTTAATTTTATTAACTATCTTTAACTTAAAGATGCGAACTTTATTAAACTTAGTAGGGTTATACTTCTTAAATTTAAAAACTCCTCTTATAATAAGACCGTTAATCTCCTACTTATTAAATGCTTGGAAAGAAGCTTCTAAGGTTATAATATAACCTTCCTTTTAAAGCTATTTTATAAGCTTAAAATTAGCCTTCTCTTTAGCTATTATAAAGGCCATTAATAACTTAACTTTATTCTTAATAGCGGCAACAAATTATTCTTTAAAATTAATAAGATATTAGCGATTTTGTAATCCCTTTAGGCGACCTCTACCGCGTTATAGTTGTGGTATATCTACTATAATTATATTAGAATTATAGTCGCCTTCTAGAGTACGTTAATTATAGTTCTTCTCTAGGGTATTTTCTAGGGCATTCTATAAAGGCTTAGAATTATTATCTTTATAGTAAGGCTTAATAATAGTTAAATAGAATTAAGTAGGTCTATAAGGCATCTAAATAGTATAAGTTTGGCTATTAATTATAATAAGTTAGTATAGGCCTAACTATTCTCCCTTTTTACGCTATATACGTACTTTAGACTAAAGTAGTAGATTAAGCGTAGTTAAGGTATTTAGGCCATTTCTTACTTCTAGTGCGTTATTAACCTAGTATATAGCATAGAGATATCGCACCTCCTTTATTACCTTGTAAATAGCCTTAGCTTATTATATAATAGAGGGAGATAGTAAAAAATTGTTAGTTATTTAAGGGTAGGCGCTAAAGACTAGTAATATAGGTATAAGTTTATCCGGGCTAGCGGAATTATTAATAGCTTTAATAGCTATTTATAAGGTAAGTTTTTTACTAGCATTCTTTAGTTTTAAAGAGATAATCTTATATACGCGGCGTAATAGCGTATAATATTATATTACTTTTTTAATACTATTATATGCCTTAACGGGGACTTCCTTAACCTTAATTACTATTGCCTTTATCTATTATTAGAACTCTATAGATAAGAAATTCTTTTCTATATTATAGACGATTTAATTAGGGGGTCCTAAGTAGATATTAATCTAGTATAATTAAAGGGTATCCTATGCGTTCCTAGCTAATATATCCTTTAAAAATTATACGGCTTAAAAGAAGGTTAAGAAGTTAATAACTTAGAGTATTAGCTTGCCGCTAAGATATATAACATTAATAATAATATAGGAGTTAAAGTTATAGTTATCCTTAAGGGTAAACTTAAATTAGCTAGGGGACTTCTAGTTTATTTAGTAGTAATAATAGTACTTTATAAAATGCTTAATTGCCTTAACCTTAACTTTATAGCCTAGTTACTAAAGAACCTTAAGTAATTAATAAACGGATAGGTGGCTAAAGCGATGGTGTAGTTAGCGTAATTCTAACTTAGTTAAGTAGCTTTAAGTAATACTCTTTTCTAGTTAATAAAGGAGTAACTAGGGGTAACCCTACTTGCGCATAACGGGTACCTAATTATCTCCCTAAATAAGTATATTCTTAAAGTTATTAAGCCTAACGCCTAATTTATCTATATCTTTAATATAAAATAGAAACGAAGTATTTATAGAAATAATATAGAAAGTAATATATCCTAAGGGGGTTTGGACCCTAATTATGCCAAAAAAGATTATAGTACCCTTACTAAAATAAATTATATATTAGCCTACTATTAAATAGTTAATTTAAATAGAGTTATTAAGCTGCTAAAAGGCTTAAACTTAAGGTTCTCCTATTATAGATACTCCTGCGGCTCCTATATCCGGTATAATACTATAGAAGATATATACTAAGTATCTATTATTAAAGAAAAACGCGGAACTCTCCTTTAGCTTATTAAAGATATCTAATTTTATAATAAAATGGAGCATAGATTAATTATTAAGAATAGTAACGGTTTATATACTATCTACCTTACTATACTTAGTAAAGTATTAATTAGGGGAGTAGTTCTTAATTTTTATATCTATAAGGAGCTGTTTAACCTTATTAACCTTACCCTTAAGGTTTTTTACGCCTTTATATTAAACCAGAAAGCTTTAAAAGTAGGCCGCAGTAACTTTATAATTTTTAATATTTTTTATACTTTAATAGAACTTATTATATACCTCTTTTCGCTTATTAAGGGAGTATCTAGTTAACTAGTAATTTAGCTTCTTATAAACGTAGCACTTTTTTTAGTAATTACTTTAAAATAAACCTCTATAAGGACCTCCATGATTATCTTATAGTTAACGTTAATTATACCCTTCACTATATTCCCTACTACGGCCGCTATATATTTAATTAGTCTAGTTATAATTATATTAGTTAGGAACGCTTAATTAGGTAGGGCTTTTAGTATAGAACTATTAAGATTCTTATATTTGTATTATAGTACCTATAGCAAAGCGTAGCTTAGTATATACTCCTTTAAATATATCTACAGGTTTATATAGCGCTAAGTTATACTTAGGAACGCTATAGCATAGTAAAATAACCTAGTCCCTTAGGCTATTCTTATTTTAGTAAGTTTTAATAAGTTTATATTAGATTTTTTAGAGTTTATTAAAGAGTAATTAAAGGTACTCTAAATAAGTCTTTATTAGGTTAGAAGTAATAACTCTTTAAAATATAGTCTCTCGCTATTTAAATATATAAAGTTAGCGATTTTTATTAGTCTTAAAGTAGGCTTTAGTAAGCTAAAGCATTATATTAAAGCTATAGTTTTTACCTATAATATGGTTATAATAAAATATTACTGCCCATCCCTTTAATATAATGGAGAAAGCGTAGTAGTACTAGTAGTATTAAATTCTAACCTTATTATAACAGTTATAGAAAACCTATAGTTTTACTCTAAGTATATTATATAATTCTCTTCTAAACTTCTTCTCTTTATCTAAATATACCTTTATTAAATTTGTAACTTTTTATAGTAGAAGGTTACTAGTTAGCTAAAGTAAAGGAGCTAAAGGCGGCAGAGGTAGAGGACAAGTACCTTTAGGTAGGAGAGTACCTTTAGGTAGGAGAGTAGTGTTCTAGGGTTTTTATTCTAAATTAAAGTTACCTTTTAAAGAATATAGGTTAGTTCTAGGTTTTTGTGGTTAATGTATAATCTTAGCTTTTATCTATACTAGTTCTTCTATACTAGTAATAACAGCCTAAATATTACTAGTAATTAGGTTACTGTTCTTAGTAATATATACCCTATTCCTATAAAGAAAGTCTTAAAAATCCTAAATAATATTAATATTGCTAAGTGCCTAGGTGTTAGCAGTCTATCCTATAAAATCCTCCCTAAAATATTCCTATAGCTATATATTAGTATAGTATCTACTTTAGTAGAATATAATATAGTATAGGAGAAAGCTATTAACTTATTTTATGGTATAAGTTATTATATTAAAGGTAAATTCGTTCTAATTTTTATTAATAAGTTTCACGTATAAAGCTACCTTTAGTAGTAAGGAGTCTTCCTAGTTATTTAAAGTAGGCGTAGCTATATTTTTAGAGGGAGGGAAGTGTTATTAGCGTAGGGATTATTATTTAGTACGCGTTTATAATATATATTTGTAATTATAGGGCTTAAGACTAGTTCTAGCCTTAAATTATAAAGACTTATAAAGTGTATTATTTTATATAATAGACACAAGAATCTATAATCTTAAAAAGGCTTAGGACTAGTTCTAGCCTTTAAATTCTTAGATTTGTAGAAGAGTTCTATATAAGGTTTAGGACTAGTTCTAACCTTAAAAGATAGCTTCCTTTAATATAAGTAGCACTAGTACAGTAGCTTGTCTCTTCTTAGTAAAATACCTAGCTGTTCTGTAGTATAATAGTAAAGTTAACTACTAATTAGTATTAGTTTCATAAGGTAATATTACGTAGCTATAGTTCGTAGATAGTATAATAATAATTATTCTTATTCTTTCTGAAGAAAGGGGTAAGGAACTTAAGGTTCCTCACTACACTAGTGCCGCGGCGGTACGTGACGGCAACTTGCCGCACGTAACGGTAACTTGCTATACGTGACGGTAATATACCTTATATAGTAACCCCTTGCCTTTATTCCTAATAGCTACTAAAGCATATATAAGGTATAGGAGAGAGAAGACTATATTAAATATAGGAGACGGAAGGTAAGGGCTTAATAGTTACGGGAATAACTATACGCGAGGTTATATAAATAGAAATAACAGGCAATAAGCTAGGGGGGCGTAGGTGCCTTTCTAGCGTTTCCTACCTTTAACACTAGGGGGCTAAGCTAGCTATCCCAAGCCTTAACGGGCTAGAAGTGACGCCACGTAATATTACTAGACTATATAGGGATATAAGGGTTATAGGGGATATAAGGGAGAGGATACCTTATAGGAAGACCCTTATGGACAGCTATAGTAAGCTTAAGACCAGGACAATTAAGAATTAGACTTAACGCAGTAAATATAATATTTGCAGCCAACTCTTAAAGGGCGTATAGCTAACTAGTAAGAATAGGGGAAGAACCGGAGATAATAACAGATTTAGATATAGAAGCGCTAGTAGGAATACAAGATATAGGAATGGAAAGCTCTATATAAAATGAGTAGTAACTAGGGTATAGATATAAGAGATAGAAGTTTTAAATATCCTAGAGAAAGTGGAAATAGAAGAAGTAAGGAATAATAGAGAGGCGAAGGACCCTTACTGGGGGTCCGCTACCTATCCATTATATAGTATAACTGTAGTAACACAAACCACCATCTTATAAGGCCTTTACTAGACAGTCTAGACCTAGAGAAATACTATATCCTTGCTATATAAGAGCCGTACTATAATACCTACATATAATTGACATACTGCCCCTAAGGATTCTAGCTCCTATACAAACTAAAAGCAGCTATACGCGTGTGCTTTATAATTAGTAAGACTATTAGCCTATCCTTATGGTTATAGCAGGTAGTTAATCTAGATATTATAGTTGTAATAATCTAAATATATAGAGGACTGGTATAAATTATTAATATATATAACCCTAGGGTTAAAGGGGTCCTATAAACAGAGAATATTATATTAGTAATAAGCTTACTTAAAACCAAAGGCATAGAGTTTATCCTATTAGGAGATATAAACCTCTACTACCCGTAGTAGGGGGGTATCTATATCGCTGTTAAATAATAGGTAGAGTGCCTACTAAAAGCTATAGACACCTAGGGCCTTAAGCTGGCTACCCCCCCTAGAGCAATTATATGGTAACGAGGATCCGCCAAAAGTACAATTAACCTTATATTTATGGACAAAGGCCTATACTAGAGACTTAAAAGGTGCAACCCTAAAGAAGAATGGGCACTTACTTTAGACTATATCCCTATCTAGATACAGCTAGATTTGGATATTAAGGCGTAACTAAATAGCAAAAGATACGTAATAAGGATGCTTAAGGCAGATAGCTTCCTTAATATAGTTAAATAACAACTCTAAGACCTAGAAGAAATCTACCTAATACTAAATAAGCGAGGCTTATTAGCTACCCCTAAGGAGATTAACTGAAAACTAGAAAGGATCTAGGCAGCAATTAAAAATGGGTTAAAAGAGTACTGCCCGGTCTTAAGACCGGGCCCCTATACGTAATATATATAGTCCGTATAATACGCGGTTCTTATAGCTAGCTAATAACGAGTAAGAAGGAAATACTTAAGCAGTTATAACCCTAAAGATAAGAGACAATATAAAGACATAAGAAACTAGTTAAAGAATACCCTAAAAAAAAAGTAAGGAATAACTGGAGACGATTTATAAATAAGTATACTTTTAACCTGAGCCTCCCCTATAATAAGGGCCTGTGGGCTATAGCAAAATAGGTAAAGAAAAAGGTAGGGTAACTAGTAGAAGATCTATACCTACTACCCCTATAAAGAGCAGGGGAATTATAGGCCACTAATAATAATAATAAGAAGGNAAAGATCCTTATAGAAAGGTTCTTCCCCTAACCAGCTCTAGCAGACCTTAGTAATATTATGGGTAAAACACTGGTAACTCGCCTGTAGGTTAACAGCGATATAATAACAGAGGAAATGGCTAGAACTATTAGCCGCCTTTTAAATAATATAGCACTAGGACTAGATGGGATTTTAAATAAGGCCCTAAAGACCTATGGACTACTTATAGCACCCTAGCTTATAGATATAGCTAGAGCATGCTTTACTATAGGCTACTACTCGTAACTCGGAAGATCTATAATAACGGTTATTTTATAAAAAGAAGGTAAAGCAAATTACTTAATCCTAGGAAGCTACCGCCCTATTGCCTTAGAAAACACCCTTAGTAAGATCTTAGAAAAGGTAATAGCGGACTATATAGNANANANNGCTAAGGAANANNNCCTANTACNATANAGCNAAATAGGGGCAAGAAAGAACCGCTTAACACTATTAGCACTTACGCTACTCGCTGCCACTATTAAATCCGTATAGGCGATGCGAAGGGACTTTGTAGTATTAATACTTAGCCTAGATATTAGTAGCGCCTATAATAATATACCCTACAAGCGTCTCCTATATATCCTTAGGGTAAAAGGCTTCCTAGAATAGATTATACAATTTATTTAAGGGTTTATAGGTTAGAAAGAAATATTATTAGTCTTTAGCGGATACTAAAGCCCCCCTATTATAGTTGCAACAGGAATACTACAAGGATTACCCCTCTCGCCTATACTCTTCCTTTTCTTTATAAGCAACCTGCTTAACTCCTTTAAGGAAGGGGCGACCTAAGGAATAGGCTTCGTTAGTAATATAAACCTAATTATATACGGGCTAATAGCCGCAGAGAATTGTAGAATACTAAAGAAAGCTTATAATACCTATATAAAATAGGCAAGACGATATAGAGTCTAATTCTTACTAGAGAAATACCAGCTAATCTATTTTATAAGAAAACGCAACTAATCTGCAGATCTTTAGTATATAATTTATATCTAAGGCTTTAGGGGTTAACTAGTTTAAGGCCTAAGGGTATTAGGAGTATAGGTAGACAGTAAGCTTTAGTAGAGCGTATATACGGCGTAAGCGGCCCGTAAGGGCTAAGTATAGTATATCGTATTATCTAGGATTGTTAACTCTATATAGGGTCCATGCTTTTAGAGGTTACGCCTATTATATATAGCAGTTGTCCGGCCAACCATAACGTATAGGTCCAGTATTTAGGCTATTAAAAAATCTAAGAAAGGCCCCCCTAAGTCGCTCCTTAAACCACTCTAAAAGGTCTAAACAGCCTACCTCTAAAGTATAATAGGCGGATATAAGCGAANGGCNANAGCACTNCTTAANAAGGAAGCNAATATTCCCCCCCTATAACTATATATTAAAGCCNCTGTAATATAAAGGGCGTAAAATAAACGTAACTCTAATGTTATAAAGTATATTAAGACACGCCTAAATAAACTATGGAGGGACCCTAGGGCGCCCTATAGGAGAATAAACTAATAACCCTAAAGTAGGGAAAACATATTAGAGAAATAAGTAAAAAAAGTAAAAGAAGAATGGTGCTACTTTAGGGCCTAGCCCTATATAGAGGAGGAAGGGAGACGTATAAGAGGCCAGTAAAGATAATAGTAAGAGAGAGAAAGGAGCTAAAGTAGAGTATAAAAGAACGCTAGGAAACTATCTACCGTAATATAATACTGGTTGGACTAACGCTAGAGAGGTATATAGGAGTTAAAGGTATAGAGGCTAACTAAGGCAAGAGGAACCTAAGCTGTAGCATAGTTAACGCTATAGGGGGTAAACACTTTAGGGCTCCGAGAAGGCCTAACGAAGGTAGAAAATATAATAGTAACACTCTTAAGAACAGGAATAATAGGACTAAAAGACTGGCTCTACTAGGTGGGTGTCCTAGTAGGTAGCCTAAGATACGAATGTAGCTGGCTAAGATAGACACCAAAACACGTAATACTATTATGCCCCTTACGCACTAACTAAGAAATAATGCTCTTAGTAGCTAGTATAGAGAACTATAATATACTGCTCTTAATATAAAAAGGCCTTAAGGCGGTTACCTAGTAGCTTATTAGCTAAAATATACTAAACCAGTTCTGGGTTGTAAGGGAAATGGTAATAGAGGGCGGGGGGGCGAGCAACAGGCGCCCCCTAATGACTCTACAGTAGTAGAGTAACGTGTGCGATACTAGCGCGTCTATAGGCTTGTTACGGCAGCAGTGGTTCCTAAGGAGGTTAAAAAATAAGGTAGTAGGAGCACTATAGGTAACTTGTAGGCGCCCCGCAGGCGCCTTATAGGCAAGTCCTAAAAGGTAGGGAGATAGATTACGGGGTTTTCTTAAATAGAGTTTTCTCCCTATATATATATAAGGAGTAGTCCGCGTAGGCCTAATAGGGATCTAAATCGGACGTTAAGCAAAGAATTATTATTATTATATATTATGTTACTGTATTAGGGGGTCTCTAAGAACGCTTATATAAATATTTCTATAAACATTATTATAAATACCTCTAATTGTTTTAATAAACGCCTTTATAATTATTTTTATAAATACTTTTATAGTCGTCTCTATATACACCTCTATAATTGTCTTTATAAATATTTTAATAAATAGACGCTTATATAACGCTCTTTACTAAAGGCTCTATATATAGAAGCTTTATATAATACTCTATATAACACTATATAACGCTCTATATTAAAGACTCTCTATATAGAGGCTTTGTATATAAAGGCTCTGCGTATAAAGGCTTTATACAATGCTCTGCACAACGCTCTATATATAAAGGTTCCGTATATAGAGGTTTTGCGTATAAAGGCTCTGCGTATAGAGGCTCTATATAAGGGGGCTCTATACGACACTCTATATTAAAGACTCTATATATAGAGGCTTTACGTATATAGCTTTGTGCAGAGCCTTTACTCGCAGAGTCTTCGATATAAAGCGTCGTATAGAGCGTTGTATAGAGCCTCTGTATATAGAGCCTTTATACACAGAGCCTCCGTATATAGAGCGTTGTATAAAGTGTTATATAGAACTTCCGTATATAGAGCCTCTATATATAGGGCCTTTATACGTAGAGCCTCTATACGCAGTCTATAATGTAAAGCGTTATATAAAGTGTCGTATAGAACCTCTATACGTAGAGCTCTATATATAGAGCCTCTATACGCAGAGCATCTATATATTAGAGCCTCTATATATAAAGTCCCTAATATAGAGCCCCGCGCAAAGCCTTGTGTAGAGCATCTATATATAGAGCCTTTATATATAAAGCCTCCGTATAAAGCTTTATATAAAGCTCTACGTAAATATAGAGTTAAAAGGCCCTAAATCAAAGCATTAAACCAAGAGGAACTTTAAATTAAGGCTTTAAATCAAAGCTTTAAATCGTGGTTTAAATCGTGGTTTAAATGGCAAATTTTAACGTTAGCGGTTTAGTGTGTATAGCCCACTATACTACCAAGGCTCGCATTACCCTATAACTTACCACTTATCTTAGTAAGCGACTTAGCCGGCAACTAAGACAGTAAATCTCGCTAGTACTTAAGTAGTATAGCTTTACTAGACCCTTACTAGTATAATAGAATTAGGGTTAGTTAGGATTACTTAATAATGCTATCTTAGTTGCCGTTTAAAGGCCTTTAGTGCAAAAATATATAGGTACCGACTTATTAATTAAACGCGACGCTACTAAAGAGCAATAGTATATCCATGGTTCGATTTATATAGCTAAATTAGCCGCTAAGTCACGATTTGGCAGGTAGGAGGCCTGTACGCTTAGCGGTATATAGATATTACCCTATATCTACAGTCGATCTTTAATCGCCAGCAACGCCACAGTAATGTCGCGCTCTTAACACCCATTAAGCGGTATGCGTAAAGCTGTCTAAGGGCTCTCTACTCGCACTAGGATGGCAAGAATTGGCCGTGGGTTAATAGAGATATTTGCGTTTTAGATTAGGCGCCGCTATTATATAAGTACCCCACTAAACTTATACCGCACCAAAATGAGCCCCTAAGGGGCTATAGATAAAGGCTTTAAGAGAACTTCTTAGAAGTCAGATATATATACTATTTTAAAGCTTTTTTACCTACTTAAAGCCGTTTATAAAGCTAATCTAGCGAGCACTATATCCGCTTCTGCTGTTAATTAACCTACTATATAGCCGCTTTCTTACTAACCCTTTAGGCCTACGCGACCCGCCTAATCTCCTTAATAACCTTAAGCCATAGGGAGTACTATTAGAGCTCATTTTGCTAGCTAGCCTACTATTTACTGCCCTATTTAGAATCTAGCGCTACTATAAAAGGATTACCTCTAAGCCCTTTAGTCTACTCGCGCTAAAGGGCCTATACAGACTTTACAATATAGCATATACAATATACGGGCGGCTACTTAGGCGGCTACTTAGGCTTAGGCCCTTACTACGGCTATAGCTATAGCTATAGCTACGGCGGCGCTAGTAAAGGGGAAGCTATAGCGCTTACCTAGGCTAATATATCCTAGCTTAATTCCGCGATAGATAAAGACGCTAGTAGATATACCGTTAAACGCGAATATATAGGTGCCGAAGGGACCTTAAGCTGAAAGGTAAGGCTGCTAGACGTAAGTAATTAAAGCTATAAAGACTGCGCCTACTAGGACTTAGCTATACGGTTAAACAACGCCTATAGCTCGCGTACTCGGGCGTTTATAGTCTTTAGGCGGTCCGAAATAGCTAGTACAGCCTAGTAGAGTATTAATAGCTAGCTAGGGCCTTCTTCCTCCTACTATAGGTAGGCTTCAACCTTCTGCGTAAAGGGTAGATAGGCCTTATACTAAAAGACCAGGTAGTTCTATATAGGGTTGCTTAGAAACATCTTGTAGAGGACTATTAAGTCCTATAGAATAACCTCCTAAAGATAAAATAGGAGGTTCGTGGCGCTTATAACCGTAAGGTTGTTAACCTAGCTAACCTAAGGGCTAAACTAACCCTTTTAGACGTCCAGCTCTAGCTAAATCGTCAACAGTAGTATATTAGGGGGGCGACGCTTACCCTGCAAATCTTAAAGCAGCCTATCTACGGTAAATAGCTGGCTATCGTCTGTATAAACTCCCGCGGCAGCGAGTTTAAATAGTAGCTAACTATTTACTTTTAGTTTTACCTNCTAGCGCGTCTAATCTAGTCCTTACTAACCCCTTTTAGCTCCGCTGTTTTAGCGCTAGCGCTTCGCCTAATATAGGTCTTCTTTTATAAAAAGACACTAATGGCCTAAAATGCCTTAGTAACCTACTCTTACTGCGAGTTATATAAGAAGGCCGTCTTACAGTCCCCAGCGCTGCTCTTAATTAGGTAGATATTATACTATACTAACCGCTTACTAAAGTCTAGGAACGGCTTGTTGCTAAGGTCCTAATAGTATAGGAGGTAAAAAGCTAGCCCACTAAGTATATAAATAAGCGGCTTTTTATTATATAGAGCTCCGATAGTCTTAAGGCGGCTATACTAGTTCTACTTACTAGCGCGTATAATAAATATTAGGGGTATATAGCGTATAGAACCTTCCCCCTTAAACTTAAAGATAAATCGGTCTAAGATCTTAGCGGAGCGCTTATTGCCGCCGTGGGTAAGTATATAGTAGCCTAATAGGATATCCACAAGCGTGCGGAGGTAGCATTTTAGTAAGGAGTCTCCGTAGGCCTATAGCTTATAGCAAACGCTCTTAAACTCGTCCTCTATATATCCGTTAAGTAGTATATCCCTACCCTTATTTATAAACTGCTCCTTTTTCCGCTATATATCCCTCCGTTATAGAACCTTTAGGTAATCCCTAATATTATCCTCCTATAGGGACTAGTAGCTATTTATCCCTATACCCTTCTACGTCTGGTAAAGGTCTATTAGGGTAGTAATATAGCCGTAAACTAAGCGTTAAGAGAGCCGCGTTTCGTCCTAGGGCATATTATTACTAGCCTTATAGCTTTTTACTTTTAGTGGCCNGCCTATAACCTCCTTAATAAGGAAAAAAAGTAGCTTCTCTTCTATAACGGTATCGCCGTTATAGTACTACTTCCGCTTATAAAAGGCCTAGGAAGACGCGCGTTAGTTATAAGTATACTACTTTATAAAGCACCTACCTACTTACCTTAAACTCTTTCTGCTTTAGCTTATAATTTAAAGATATATTTTTAAATCTCTTAAAACGCGTAAAGGTAAGGATACTCTACGCGTTAGCGCGTAGTTCGGCATTATTTACAATATTAATCTTTACGCGACTAATTGACGGCATTTTTAAGATATATAGGATGCTGCTAGAGAAGCTGCGCCCTAAGGGGGGGTTCCTATTTTCCTATATACGCAGATATAAACCGGGGAGGAGAGGTAAAGAAAGTATACTTACTAGATAAGTAACTTTACTATATAGGGTAAATAAACGGGCGTATAGCTAGGCCAATAGGCCAATAATACGCGCGCATTAGCGACTTAATTAGTAGGGGTAAAGATATTTAAAGATATCTACGGCTTAGCTATAGGCTCGGCCGTAAATATCCGCAAATATTAATAGGGGTTATATGTGTTATATACGGCTTAGCGACTAAGTAGGCGCTTAGCTAAGCCGTAAACACCAATAATATATCTACGGTTCAATTTATATAGCTAAATTAGCCGCTAAGTTACGATTTAGTAAGCAGGAGGCCTGTATGCTTAGCGGTATATAAATATTACCCTATATCCACAGTCAATCTTTAATCGCTAGCAACGCCGTAGTAACGTCGCGCTCTTAATACCTATTAAGTGGTATACGTAGAGCTGTCCAAGGGCTCTCTGCTCGCACTAGGATGGCAAGAATTGGCCGTAGGTTAATAGAGATATTTACGTTTTAGATTAGGCGCCGCTATTATATAAATACCCTACTAAACTTATACCGCACTAAAATAAGCCCCTAAGGGGCTATAGATAAAGGCTTTAAGAGAACTCCTTCGAAGTTGGATATATATACTATTTTAAAGCTTTTCTACCCGCTTAAAGCCGTTTATAAAGCTGATCTAGTAAGCACTATATCCGCTTCTGCTGTTAATTAACCTACTATATAGCCGCTTCCTTACTAACCCTTTAAGCCTACGCGATCTGCCTAATCTCCTTAATAACCTTAAGCCGTAGAAAGTACTATTAAAGCTTATTTTGCTGGCTGGCCTACTATCTACTACCCTATTTAAAATCTAGCGCTACTATAAAAGGATTACCTCTAAGCCCTTTAGTCTACTTGCGCTAAAGGGCCTATATAGACTTTACTATATAGTATATATAATATACAGGCGGCTGCTTAGGCGGCTACTTAGGCTTAGGCCCTTATTACGGCTATAGCTATAGCTATAGCTACGGCGGCGCTAGTAAAGGGGAAGCTATAGTGCTTACCCGAGCCAATATATTCTGGCTTAATTCCGCAATAAATAGAGGCGCTAGTAAATATAATGTTAGACGCGAATATATAGGCGCTAAAGGGACCTTAAGCCAAAAGGTAAGGCTGCTAAACGTAAGCAATTAAAGCTGTAAAGACTACGCCCACTAGGACTCGGTTATATAGTTAAACAATGCCTATAGCTCGCGTGCTTAGGCGTCTATAGTCTTTAGGCGGTTTATAATAGCCAGTATAGCCTAGTAGAGTATTAATAGCTAGCTAGGGCCTTCTTCCTCCTATTATAGGCAGGCTTTAACCTTTTGCGCGAAGGGTAGATAGGCCTTATACTAAAAGACCAGGTAGTTTTATATAGGGCTGCTTAGGAATATCTCGCAGAGGACTACTAAGTCCTATAGGATAACCTCCTAGAGATAAAACAGAAGGTTTGTAGCGCTTATAGCTATAATGTTATTAACCTAGCCAACCTAAGGGCTAAACTAACCCTTTTAGACGTCTAGCTCTAGCTAGATTGTCGACAGTAGTATATTAGGGGGGGCGACGCTTACCCTATAAATCTTAAAGCAGCCTATCTATGGTAAATAGCCGGCTATCGTCCGTATAAACTCCCGCGGTAGCGAGTTTAAATAATAGCTAATTATCTACTCCTAGTTCTACCTACTAGCGCGTTTAATCTAGTCCTTACTAACCCCTTTTAGCTCTACTGTCTTAGCGCTAGCGCTTCGCCTAATATAGGTCTTCTTTTATAAAAAGACGCTAATAGCCTAGAATGCCTTAGCAACCTACTCCCGCTACAAGTTATATAAAAAGGCTGTCTTATAGTCCCTAACGCTGCTCTTAATTAGGCGGATATTATACTACGCTAACTATTTACTAAAGTCTAAAAACGGCTTGTTGCTAAGGTCCTAGCGGTATAAGAGGTAAAAAGCTAGCCCGCTAAGTATATAAATAAGCAGCTTCTTATTATATAGAGCTCTAATAGTCTTAAGGCGGCTATACTAGTTCTACTTACTAGCGCGTATAGTAAATATTAGGGGTATATAGCGTATAGGACCTTCCCCCTTAAACTTAAAGGTAAATAGGTCTAAGATCTTAGCGGAGCGCCTATTGCCGCCG